>NW_006284618.1:3560184-3567139 GCF_000327345.1 Myotis davidii | reverse complement strand
GTCCCCGGCCTGGGAGGTTCCGGGCGGGGAGACGGTGGGTGGCCAGCGAATCCCGGGCACGTTTCAGACCCGGCCTCAGTTTCCCCACCGCGAGCCGGGTTGGGCCAGGGCCCCGCTCGGGGCCGGGGGATGAGCGGAGGTGGCACACGCGTTGCCCAGCACGCGGGAGCGCTAGGCGCCGGCCCTTCGTGCTTCTGTGCCGGCGGGCAGCTCACAGGCTATGGACTTGGCCCGTGTGGCTCAGTTGGGCAGCGTCCGGTGCACCAAAAGGGCACATGCCGGGCCAGGCTTGACCCCCGTGACTAGGGTTGTTTAGGAGGCAGCCCATGTATCCATCCGTGTTCTGCTCTTACATGGGTGTTTCTCTTTCTCCCTCTCTCTTTCTCTCTAAAAATCAGTGAAAATATTTTTTTAAAAAAGGATGGTAACCTATTTTAATTTTGAAAAAATAGAATCATATCCCATGTCATTAAAAATTCTTTGGTAAAGTTAACATATAATCTTAATGGCTTTATTTTGCTATATGACTACTCAAAACTATACTGTTGGACCATATATATGCATATATACATATATTTGTTTGTTAATCCTTATCCGAGGATATATTTTCCATTGCTTTTCAGAGAGAGAGAGGGGGGAAGGGAGGAAGAGAGAGAGAGGGACACTGATGTGAGAGAGACACATTGACTGGCTTTCACCTGAACCCTCCTCGACCATGGGACCATGGGCTGAGAGTGAACCGGCAACCCAGGTACATGCCCTTGACCAGGAGTTGAACCCGAGAGCAAGGGCCGATGCTCTAACTACTTAGTAACACCGGCCAGGGCTGGGCAATATGTTTTTACAGTTACTTGCTATGTGAAATAATAGGGAAGTATTTGTATACATATACCTTTGCCTCTTTAATTGTGTTCTCAGGATAGAGACTTGGAAGTGTAAGAAATTTCTGAAAGGTTCCAGTTTAATTTTACCCAGTAGGGTATTTCACTTTATCCTTTTTATCATTGAACTAGAGGCCCGATGCACAAAAATCATGCAAGAGTAGGCTTTTCTCCCCCGCCCCCCGCCCGCCCCCCACTGCCAGCACTGGCTTCCCTCTGGCCGCCCGCAGGCACCCGGGACCCAGGCTTCCCTCTAAGCACTGGCTTTGTCAGAAGGTCCTCCGGTCTAATTAGCATATTACTCTTTTATTATTATAGATACTATGATCTTAAAATCTTTTTTCAACTTAGTTAAAAGTTGAGATATTAACTTACTATAATGAAATGCCCAGATCTTGTTAGGTGCGATGAATTTGGCAATTGGGTGGATACACACAAGTAACCATTTAAAACAAGGACAGAGCCCCGGAAAGTGGACTCTGCTGTGAATGGAGTCACACAGCTCCCTGTCCTGTGTCTTGTTCTGCTCAGTATGTTTCTGAGATTCATCCATGTTGAATGTCTCTATAGCTGGCTCTTTTATATTGCTGAGTAGTAGTCCATTGGATGAATTTTACAGGTTCTCCAATTTGTGCACTTTGAGTTCTTTCCAGGATTTGGCCTTTATGTCCAAGACTACTGTGAACATTCTTGCATGGGTTTTTGCGGGGGTTCGCTTCTCATCTCCCTACGCCTTAGGTCTTGGGGCTCGGGCCCCCTTATCCTCTGCAGAGGCTCATGTGGGAGGGTTCTGAGTGGCCAGATAGATCACTTCTGGCCTGCATGCCAGCAGCCAGAACACAGACCCAAACAGCTGCAAGGAAGACGAAATCGCAGCCTAGCTGCTGTCCCAGAGGCGGAGGAGGCAGTGCTGGAGGACACAGCGTCTCTGACCCAAACCCTGAGGTCTCTACTTGCACCTGCCGCTTCCCCCTCTGCTGATACGATGGTAACGCACTGGTCGGGGCCTCACTTAGTGTGTCCTTCCCACCTTGGGTGGGTCTTCCTGGAGAGCCTCCTGCTCTCCTTGCTGTAGCTCTCCCCTCAGCATCCGTCCTCTCTCTGCCCCCTGCCCGCCGGTTTCCTTGGTGTCATAATGACCTTGCTTCTTACCTGGGATAACGGGACTTCAGAGCATCTCCCAAGCTCTCCTTCTACTGTCCCTCCCCCAGCACTTAACACGTTTGTTTGTGGCTTCGCCCATTCTCGATGCCTCTGCTTCTGGCCCAGAGGAGACAGTCCCTCCTCTCAAGGTGGATTCCTCTAGATCTCCCTCCCCTGCCGCCTCTGAAGCTTCGCACACGCAACCCCGCGGGCTTCTTCAGCTTCTCCCCGTGTCCCCTCCCAAAATAAACCGTCCAGGCTTTCTTGTATTAATAAAACCCATTCCTGCCTGGCCGGTGTGGCTCAGTGGTTGAGCGTCAACCTATGAACCAGGAGGTCACGGTTTGATTCCCGGTTAGGGCACAGGCCTGAGTTGTGGGCTCGGTCCCCAGTGTGGGGTGTGCAGGAGGCAACCGATAGGTGATTCTCATCACTGATGTTTCTCTCTCCCTCTCCCTTCCTCACTGAAATCAATAAAAATATATTTAAGAAACAACCCATTCCTTCACCCTGTCTTTGCCTCTGCCTCATTCTTTGTTGACAGCCAGATCTCATGAGAGCGGAGTTCTGGCAGTCTGCCTTTCCTCATCTTCAGTCCCCCCACGCTGCCGTGGGACCGGCCCTGCTACCACTGGAATCCCCTGAGTTGCTGGCTGTCACCTCTTCCTTCTTGGCTCTGGGAGGCCCTCTAACCGTCCGGTACCTTGGCCACTACCTGGGCGCCATTTCCGCCCCCTGCCCTGCAGCTTAGCGTGGAGGAGCCGGAGACTCTGGCCTGGCCTCTGTCCCTCTGCGTGGCTGCGCATGGGGCCAGACTGTTTTTTCCCCGGTCTGCAGGTCAAGTGCAGATTTCTTTCCTGAGCGCCAGACCATCACATCACAAACAGCATTAGACTCCCTTTCCTCTCAGGTTGGGGGCTTCTGTCCCAGGATCTGCACTAGGCCAGAAACTCGGAGTCAGCTCCAGGCTGTGCCTCCACTGTCACCAACTCCTGCCCCTCCCACCTCTGGAACCCAGTGCCTCCCTCTGCTTCCATTCTCCCGACACTGGGTGGTGGGCTCCTTCTCACCCAATTCACTTTAAATAATTCACTATTATTTTCCTTGCCCACAGGTTAGTTACCCTTGGTTCCTCTCCATGTAACATATTTAAAACATGCTTTCTTCCTGAATTTTCAGATCTTTTTTGTTTGTTTGTTTCTTCGTGGGTTTTTTTTGTTGGGGGATTATATTTGAGCTTAGAATTCTATAAAGCTGTAGGGTTTTTCAGGTGGCTATGAAGATAGACAAAGTTATCTTTGGCAAGATATTTTATATGAGAGTAGTTGATAGATACATACAGAGATTCCTAAGAATTTCATCAACAGTTTATTAATCTATTCTGTTTGTCCATACTATCAATTTTTAGACAATCTTTGTAGCATAATATAAAAAGTATGTCTTTGTAAAAAGTTCAATTTTTTCCATGTTTGCTGCTTGCGTGTTTTCATTTTCAGTATTTTATTTCTGTTTCTATGGTTACATTATGCCCCTTCATCATAGTTCTGTGTTTGAAAAGGTAAAGACTATCATTAACAGTAATCATGCTTGTGCAGTCGTTTTTTACGAACATGGTGCCTCAGCTACAGAAATCTGGTCTGCGCCTTTCCTAAGGGTCAGAACTCGTAGGTGACTTTCATGATTCTTAAGGTGGAGGAATATTCAGAACCACTTCGTGTGAGCTAAGTATTGACTAAGAAATACCATTAACTTGAAAATTCACCTAGAAGATTCCTGAGACCTTGCAAGTCCTTCTATCTTAGTCTGTGTTTAATACAATGAAATTCTAACAGAACAAAAAGATTCAGGCAGTTCTCGTAACTGTGGGGAAGACCTGAATCTATATCAGTATCTGCTTATTTCTAAAGATACCGTATCTTTAAAACGGCATTTCACTTATTTACAGGTCCCTCGTTGTGGTCCATTTTTGGGCGCCATGGGCTCCGCAGTGTGCGCAGATGAACGACGTGATGGCAGAGTTGGCCAAAGAGCACCCGCAGGTTTCGTTTGTGAAGGTATTTCCTGCTCCGCGTCCTGTCTTTTAGGAGTTTATATGAACTAATGTGAAAGGAATTCCACATGCTTATAATTGAGGTTGGAATCTGTTATTTTTGTAGTAAACTATTCTTAAAAATCTTAAAATAGTTTTGCATGTCTCTAGTAGCAGGAGTGTAAAACTCACCACACTTTGCCTACGTGTGTGGGGGTGGAGGGGACCAATACCGAGCAGGATGAGCCACGGGGAGATGCCTATGAGCAAAAGCAGACTAGATCATTCACTGTGGATCATTGTGATTTTAATAAAGGAAAAGTATTAGCAGACACATTTCATGGAACAGGTAGGTGTGGTGTGGAAAGTGATTGAAGAAAGGGCGTCCCAGGTGCTGGGAGCCGGGGGTTGGAAGAGTTGCTCTCTGGATTGGCAGACCTGCCGGAGACCCCGGAGGTTTTTCTGACTTGTCAGGGAGCAGACGACAAAGGAAGCCGGTCTCTTTCTTGCTTTCTGTGTTTGTCCTGAGTTTTACATGCTGTATCCTTGCAGTATCTCTTGGCTGGGTAAGCAGTAGGAAAGTGATAATTGCGGCTCACTTGGTTTAGCACACATAATATCATTCAGGACTTAGTACTGGTTTAGACAAAAGGCTAGCATATGAGTTGAGAGTCTTAGAAATGAATTATTGGGAAGGAAGGCATACCCTATATTCAAAAGCCTGGATCTTTAGGATTTAAAACAAACTAAGAAACCAAAGCCTTATTTCTTAAAACCAGAATTTATTAGTTCATAAGACATGTTGACAAGTATACCTGTACATAGAGTTAACAATGACATCAGCTGGGTTTGTATGCCAGTGGATATATAAATTGAAAACAGAATTCGGACAGGCTAATTCATTTGTACAGCAGGTGTATAATTTATCAGACAGTTTCTCTATAGATACGTGTGCTCTGAATAGGTGTTGCAGTTAGGCGGCTCAAAAATCAAAACTGAAAAGCTGTGTTGAGCAGGTTCATCACACGCCTTCCCATCAGTCCTGTTGTCCCCCCATAAGTAACTGCTTGCATTAATTTTGTATGAATCCTTCTTTATGCAGATAGAGCAAGTGTGAATATAATGGCTAGCTTTTTAAAATTTAAGCACTTATTTAAAATTCCAATGAAATGTGTAATGTAACCTTAGGATGTCACCCTAAAATGTCCAATATAAATAATGGAAGGGAACATTAAAACTGCATGTTTGGTCAGTGATAAAAGATAAGGATTACAAGTGAAATGAATGATTAAACATTTCAATCATAAGATTAATCAAGGTGATGGTAATTGTTGTAAGCCTGCTTTTATATGTATAATGTTACTGGTGTAGGTAGCACATTGTTCCTGGCTGCCATCGGAATGATTTATTTAAAGTGACGATACAGTTACTTCTCACATTGGTACCAGACTTGGCAGTGAGACTTTAAGTTGTTCAAGTGCTTGAGTGTCTCAGCAAGCCAAGGTCGGGAAGCCCTTATCTGCGGGAGATACCTGAGCCCGACTGCGTCTGCCGTTCCCAGGCGGTGACAGTGTGGACGGGGCGCTCCCTCTCTAGCACAGGTTTTCTTTCACTGGACATCAAGGAGGGCAGAGGCAGTTTGCATGGAGCGTGTGAGGTGGATTGTTTAAAAGGCTGCAATGGCTGAACCCTAGTGAGCAAATGAGAAATGAGATTGGCGGGATCTGTTGGCATTTCCTAGTAAGAGAGGCATGTGGTTCATTCTAAAACAGCTGGCTTGTGGAGAGTTTTTTGAAACTTCCGGGCTATGGAAACTGATGTTCTTTTACTCTGTGTCTTTTCATTTGATTTCTTAGTCTTTTTTAATGACTGCAGTAGTTTGGCATTTTTGACGTGAAATACGGAGATCAGTCCATTCTGTGACTTAGATTTACAGAATCATTATGTAGGTTATCTTAAACTTGATATTTTTAGTAGTTCAATGTAAAATTTTGTGACCACCAATAATTTCTTATTTTATAGGTAATGGTAAAATATACCTGAGAAAAGTTAGCATGCTTTTTTGGTCCATGTTTTGCTCACTGGAATAGGTTGCTGCAAGGCAAGGCTTTCCCATTATGGAGGCCTCGTTTCCTGGACTGCTGGTGTGGTGATGATGAAGGGCACGCAGGTCCCCCTGGCGCCATGTTTATGTCCATGGTGGTCCACTCGCCTGGATCAGCCACCAGGTTTGGTCAGATCCTGAGGTTCTCATGCCTACAAGGGCTTTGAGGTGATACATGAGTTATTTCTATTGCTAAGCCTCATAGAAATCTATTTTTATTCAGAATAAAATTAAAACGTTCATTAAAATGTCAAATGCCTTTGCTTTTCAAATTATGTAAAGTTGGTTTGCTAGCACTAACAAAAATGGGAATGCATATTTATCATTTAGTCAATTGTTGGGTAGATAAAATCTTTGAAGATAAAGTGCCTGGTAGAGAAGATGGGAAGAAGAAGAATTATACAAGGTTTTTTAGGTGATGAACAAATTGGGTTCCCCTAGTCATATTCAAAGTCCAAATCAAATCCATGTTTTTTATAGGCGTGGCAATTTTTGATATTTTATATTTTATTTTATTTTATTTTTTAAAATAAAAATGGCCTATATTTAAGGTGTCTAACATAATGATTTATATCAAACCATTTTATATGAAGTTGTTCCCATGGACCCCTGTGGCCTTTTTTGGGGGCAGGGTCTCTGAACTTAGTCTGTGCCGTTGGCTGGACTATTAGTCAGGGATCATCTTTAACTCCTGTTTTGATTGGTTTCTGAATGAGATGATGGGTGCCTGAGGTGGGAGCCTGTACCCTGCCATTTCTTAATTGCTTTCCTTTGTGCAGGTGGCTCCCACCTCCCGTG
>NW_006284618.1:3550861-3560153 GCF_000327345.1 Myotis davidii | reverse complement strand
TTAGTACATACACTGATGGCTGCTGGGCTGTGGTTACTATGCAATGCACTTGGGTACAAAAATTCTCCAAGTCAGACTCATCAGCCACCTGGTTGGTGAGATTTTCTACTGTTGCATTTCATTTAGCATTAATCTTGTTTGTATAGTAGCTGCTGTACTTGCATTTTATGTTCATTGTAACTTCATGATGTAAAACCAAGGGTGCAGAAGGAGTTAATATACAGACATTTTATTTTCTGATTTAAAAAAATAGGAATATTTATAGTTTGATTTATTCTTAAGTGTGCAACCATCTTAAAGATACAGCTCATGTTGTTTAATTTTTGGAAGCTCTTGACAGTCAGTCAGTATAGATTATCTCTGGAGCCTGCACTGTTTAATTCTCAGTGTCTGTGCAGTTGGTGTAAGCAGATCACACAGGGCAGTCTCCAGGTCACCAACTGGCTGTGCAACTAGGTACCAGCTGAATTCTTGCTTTTCTCTGTCGGAGGATAGTCACCGGTTTACTTGGCATCTTATTGTAGCAGAATTTATTTTTTAGGAACTCTAAAAATGCCCCTCAGATAATTCTAGTAGAATTGTTAAATCTTAAGAATATCCTACTTTTTATCTATGTTGTTGTGGTAATAAAAGAAACCCAATGAATATAGTTTATTAGCTGTTACTGCACTCACTAAGTTTGGCAAAAATCTTTAAAAAGGTATCAAAAATGTTAATTTAAATATCTATTTTGAAATTTATATCTGACTGTCTGACAAAGAATTTGATTTTGAAAAATTTCCCTGTACTGTCAACATGCCATGAGTAGAAAGAAACCTCTGTTTGAGGTTTAACAAAATGTCCCTGAGTGTAGGTTTAAACGTTCCCTCCTCAACCTTGCAGCCTCATTGCCACCAGTGGCAACTTTTATTTCCTTTCTGAGCTCAGCTGCTTATTAACTGTGTGTCTTTGGACAAGTTACCCTGTACCCAGCCACCTGTGAAGCTGAGATGCCATGCTGCATACCTGTCCAGGTTATAAGTACTGGGAACGCTTATGTAGAGGGCCGTCATGACTTGTGACACAGGGTAGGTCTTCCATGAAAGATATCTATTATCCATCCAATATCTTTGGTTTCTTCTGAATGTAGATCATTATTAAATATTTATATATTTGGTTTCCATTTTCATTATTGTAACTCATGTTTTACATTCAACAAAAATATTTCCAAAGAATTTTAGTGCTGCAAAGGTTTTTGAACTTCAGCTGCCCTTGACGCCTGGAGAGTGGCTGTCCTTCACTGGGACTCCTGGCCCATGCGCAGCAGGATTTGCCTGTCGCCATTGCCTTTGTCTTTGTAGGACTGGTCTCTGGGGCTCCTAGTGGGGAGGCACACGTAGTGATCTGGCTTCAGCAGCAATGTTAGAGGCTTATTTGCTTCCCAGAAGAGTGTTCAGTAAGGAACCCTACTGGGACCCAGGACTGTGAGAAGAGACACTTTTAAAAGCATACAAGACTCTGGTTTTCTGCATGTTCTGGGTTACAGCCACATTATCTTGTTTCTCCGTAGTGTAGCCCTTTTATGGATTTTACTTTTCTGTTAGAATCCAGTCGTACCACAGATAGGGGTCTGGTGAGCCTAGCTCAGTGATGGCGAACCTTTTGAGCTCGGCATGTCAGCATTTTGAAAAACCCTAACTTAACTCTGGTGCCGTGTCACATAGAGAAATTGTTTGATATTTGCAACCATCGTAAAACAAAGACATATTTTTGATATTTATTTTACATATTTAAATGCCATTTAACAAAGAAAAATCAACCAAATGAGTTCGCGTGTCACCTCTGACACACGTCTCATAGGTTTGCCATCACTGGCCTAGCTCAATGCCCAGTGCCCAGTATGTGGTGGGCACGCCACAGATCTCAGTCAAAAGACAAAAGATAATGAACTGCCTTTGTGGTCACCTTGTGTGCTCCTCTCTGGTCTGACTGCGGAATTGTGGGAAAAACAGCACAGATGTGTCCACAACTTTAGAGTCTGTTCTAGAGCTGCCTCCCATTGTTTAGTCTTCTCTTTGTTCTTTTTTCACTTTTATTGGACAGCTGATGTTGATTTAAAGTGTATATAGTTTTTCTCATAAACACATTTAAAAATGAAAATAATTAAAAATATTGTTTCAAAAGGGTGTTCTAGAGAAAAACCAGAATTAAGGTAGTAAAAGAGCACCCAAGAGCATATGAGGTGGGAAAATCAAACGAAAGATAAATGGTTGTGCCTCCACCATGTCAAGGTTCATTTGCGTAGATATGCTGGATTGGTTAAAGCTCCGGCTAAAAATAGTGTTTCAAGCCCAGTGGAAATCTTTTACTCTCGGAAAAATGCAGTAGTTACATTTTAAAAACTTTTAACAATGTAATTTATCAATAAATTTTATTTCCTACAGGTATAATGTAAATACAGGTTTTTATTGGTTTTAAAAAGTTTATATTACATTGACAGTCCTATGAGGGAAAGATGCAATATATCTCGGTTTTTCTCAAAGTGCACTGTTTTTTAAAGTCTTACATAATAGCTTATAGTAATTGTGTTTAATTATTGGGAGATTGTGTGACTTAATGTGTTTCAGATTCGTGCATCAGCTATCACACGGTGTCTTGTTGAGGGGCATTATCACACAGCGTGCACGCATCTCATTTCACAGGCATTCAAATGGGCGCAGATACCTGACGCCAGGAACCTGCAAGGTATCTGCTTCGTGCCTAGCAGCCTTGCAGGAGTTAAAAGTAAAATTTATCAGACATCAATAGTTTATTGAAGAAATACTCCTTTTTGCTTCATAATTTGCAGAAGGCTGCAACTGTCAGTCATGATGTACTGCCTCTTGAAATTAGTCAATAGAGCAAACAGCAAGAATTGCTGTGGGCAGAAAATAAGCACTGTAATCATGACATAACTGGGGTCAGTGATTTATGGATTTCAATATAGTAGTAGCTGCATATGATTGAAAATTTACTAGGTCACTAGTGCACCAAAAATTTTATTCACAGCCTCCAGGCATCTTTTGAAATGTGCAACAAAATAAAAACCTCTGAACCTGTTTTGACACCGCAGACTCAGTAGATGACATGCCAGCCCAGTGAGTCTCATTTAAATGTAAATGTGTCATAAACTTTTGTACTACACTCTTTAAAAAACGTCAACTACTAGAAGGAATAATGCATGTGAAACTGATTTACATATCGAAGTTGTCAAAAGGACCCTTTTATAATCAAAATTCTCTTATTTTAAAGTTGGAAGCTGAAGCTGTTCCTGAAGTGTCTGAAAAATATGAAATTAGTTCTGTTCCCACGTTTCTGTTTTTCAAGGTAAGGATAAAGCTGGCACAAGAGGGGCTCCTCTGCCCTGGGCCGTGGGGTTTCTGTTTTGGTTTCGTCACCCTCTTCCCTGACCCCTGAACATTCCCATTGGGTTGTTCCTGGCTTTGTCCCTACTTGTAGTCTCAGTGTTTGCTTGCCCAGGGGGTCCTGGAAAAGTGACATGGCTTGGAGGTCCAGCAACCAGAACTGGAGCTTCTTGAGAGCAATTCAGACACATGCCGTAGGCCCACAGTGTGTTTGGCGTTGGGCCAGGAGTTGGTTGCTAGGGGGGTGTGGACGGAATGAACCGCGGCCTGGCCCTGGTTGGATGAATGATTCCTGCATGAAGCCATGCAGATCTGTCCTTAGGGTCCCCTGGGTGTTACCCCAGTCCCAGATGCCTCCTTTATACTTAAAAAAAAGGACGCATCCCAGCCAGAGTGGGGAAATCTTTCTGTTTTAGGTGAGACTGGTCTGGCTCGAGTTTGAGATGTGGTGATGTTTACAGCCAGCCCAGTGAGTCTCATGTAAATGTAAATGTGTCAGAAATTTTTGTACCGCACTCTTGAAAAACATCAACGACTTGAAGGGATTTGATATTTGAAAATTTACAGATGTTTTCCTAGTATGTTCCCAAAAAGGGAAGAAAGAAAAAAAGAACAATTAGTTATTTCTAAAATTGAGATGCATTGCAGGCAATTGGTAGTCAGATTTCTAAAAAGTTTTCCACTAATAGTGTTGACCCCTTTAAAAATTGGCTGGAACTATGGATTCATAATTGTTATAATTTTGGAGCCTAAAATATAGAGGTGACGGAGGAATGCCTCACATACTAAATGAGTTTTTTAACTTCAGAATTCTCAGAAAATTGACCAGTTAGATGGTGCACATGCCCCAGAGTTGACCAAAAAAGTTCAGCGACATGCATCTGTGGGCTCCTTCCCACCCAGTGGTAGTGAGCACCCCAAAGAAGACCTCAACCTTCGCCTGAAGAAATTAATTCATGCTGCCCCCTGCATGCTGTTTATGAAAGGGACTCCGCAGGAGCCGCGCTGTGGTAAGACGCTGCTGTTCAGATCCTGTAACAAAGGGGCCTTCACCAGGAGGGGTCAGCGAGGTGCCCACGCTGTTTTCAAGCTGTGCCATCTCCTGTGCTTGGGTTCACATACCTCCAGAAACTCAGGAAGGTTCCAGTTCCCAGTGGGGTTAGGTAATTACTTGGGTCATATGAGTTAGTTTGCACTAGAAGCTCAGAATATTGGAACCAAAAGGCGTCTTAGAAGTCATCTAATTCAGGATCGTTGTTGCTTGCGTAAGTACCCAAAGGTGTGAGGGCAGCGTGCCCATGGCCTATCTCCTGGTTGTGGAGCTGGGATCAGCTTCCGACTGCACATTGCCGGGCCCCTGAATGGGCTTCCTGCCTGTTCCGTTACCTTTGCTGTTAACAGCTGCCCTCTCTGCCCTGGCACCCCGCTTTTACCCACCTCCTCCAGATGTAGCCATTCACAAGCTCACTGAGCTCTGCTAGTGTTCCTGTGTCTGCCCTGCTACTGCTGCCTGCCTTGTCTCCCGCATCTAGTGACTGTGTTACCCATTGCTGTCATTTCTAATTTTTAGCTTCTGCTAATTTAAAGATTTCTAATTCTGTGTCTTACAGTCACTCTTATTTTCTGAAGCTCATAGCTGCTTGTGATATTGTCCTTAAGTAAATTTTACAGTTATTTGACGCCTCTGGTATGGGGCTTCTGTTGTTTTCTGTGTACTGTGCCTCACAGAGCAGTGATGCTGCATAATTGAGCATTTAATGCCTTTTGATGCACTGCTGAGAATCTGAGTATTGGTTTCAACTGCATAGGAGGGACTTTGTTAGGTGGGTGCTATTGGTAGGATTATTGGCTGTCTAGAGTGACCATGAAAATAGCCAAGCTTCCAAATAAATTCAATTGTAAATTCTTCCCTATGTGGTCAGTAAATTACATATTAAATTATGAAAACGTCTAGTTGAAAAATAAGGTTTCATGATGAATTCTATCCTAAAAAGATACAAGAAAATCATTTCTTTATCTCTCAGTTCTACTTGAACAATTTCCTTGCCAACATCCACATATCAGGTGGCCTGCTGCGTATGTACTGAAGCCAACGTGATCTGTCCCCGTCTGTCCCCGAGCTAGCTGCAGTGGCCTCGGGCAGTCTCTGGGAGGTGCTTTGTTTTCAGTGGAGGGTGCCCTGGTTTACCCTCTGCCGTCAGGCATGAAACTCATTTCTGGCACTTTATGTGGTGACAATAACAGGACTTAGAACACCAGCCCAGTTACTAGAAGTCTGGAGTGCTGCAGAACTGGCTGCAAAATGTGGGTGAACCAGTGTGACAGGTTAGACTGGGTGAACCTACAGAAAAACCAATAGAATGTTTTCCTCTCTGGGATCGAACAGTAGCATTCTCTTCATCTGTGCTGGATGAGAACCTAAGGAAACTGGCAGGTGGGCTGGCTCAAGCTTGAGGCACCGGAGGGGCTGGCCAACTGGATGTCACGACAGGTGGGCTGTGGTCCCAACTCTGCCCCTTGCCACCTGCCTTGGCAACTGGAGGTGCAAGTCAGTCTCCCTCCTGTGCCTCCATTTCTTCCTCGGCAGAGGTGGGAGTGGGAGCCAGTCTTGGAGATCCTTTCAGCTCACTTAGAAATAATCCTTCAATGCTTCCCTTTCACTTCATTAGACTGCCTTTTTGATGTATTTATGGCTATTTTTATGTTAAGTGTCTGAGTGGCATTTAGAAGACTGTACAAATAACAAGTTAGAATAAAAAAAGAAGCTTTAAAGCATTTCAGAGCAATCTGAAAACACGATATTATAGACAGATATTCAAGATCTAATTAGGAAATTAAAAGATTTTTAGATACCAAGGATTTAACAAATTTTATTCTTTATAATTTTTATAACTACATTTTTTTAAAAAAAATGTATTTTTCAACGGCATCTGACATTCAGTATTGTTTTGTATTACTTTCAGCATGGTGGTTAGACATTCATATACTTTACAGAGTGTTCTCTCCCTTTCTCCCCCCAACCCCTCCCCGATATTTCAAGTACCTATAACTACATTTTAAAAAGGCTTTTCTACTTCCTGATGTTTGGTTTTTGCTACATGCCTTTCTGTCCCATATAGGAAATAGATCATTGCACGGTGCTGGTATTCTCTAACAAAATACCCACCTGAGGATGAATTGGGAGACGTTTTATGTGCCTGCCCATTAACGTCCTTCATCAGCTCCGCTTCCATTGCTTGCCCGTTTCTGTGCGCACTGCGACACAAGCTCTTGATCTTCCAACGTTTCTTAGAGGATTGTGTACCACTTTCGCCCTCTTCCTTCCTGAGCCTGTGTGGTGGGAAGTTGTTTGCTCCTCTCTCAGCCTGTTCGAGGTGAAGCGGGGCAGAGCCTCCTTCGTGGCTATTGGCTGTGTGGACTCGGGCGGCTGGTACTTCTGTGTTTTGCACTGAGTTCACTTTGAAAGCATTCCCGTCAGTAATAACCATGGCTCCCTTTGATGCCGTGGCTTTTTGATTAGCTGGCTCCCACCTCACTTTTAGTTAATCAGAAAAAATGTGAAGGAGTTAACACCATTTTGTATCAAGGAACCTTGAAAGCCGTTTCTGGGTCTGCCCTGGAGTCTCCTTGTTCTCAGACCAGACCCTGCACGGCTCACGTCTGTCTTCCTAACCTTCCGTGGGCTCTGTCTGCGGAGTCGGAGTGTGTTGCAAGCCTGACATGTCAGTAGGGGCTCAGTCGACAGGAGTAGGTTGTCATTCTGTGATCCTAGGAAGACAGGACACAGAGGGCCCTCGTGTGTTAGGGGGATGTTTATGAAGCACCGAGCTGTACATCCTTTTAAGCAGAATGTAAAATCCTCGAACATGCAGGTTCATTAAGTTAGTTGGGAATTCTTTTATCTCTTTCAGTTAACAAAGCTTTTAGCAAAAGGAAAGGTATTTGAACTGCAGAACAGACATTTCTCCTGCAGTGAGAGTCATCTAATTGGGTTTTACTTTTTAAATCAGACACAAAAACATGGAAGGTTCAGGAGTGTTCTTTTGGTTTCATTGTTGTTCATGATGGAATGTGGCAGCTAGGCTTACCATTCACGGCGTCTGTCGTGGTAGAAATGACTACAGGTAGAGAGTGATTCTGTGGCAGTTAAACATGCGTTTTCTACTTTTAAATATCTTTATTGCATGTGCGCATGCATGCATGCATTTTTCTTTAAAAAAGTGTGTGTAAATATTTTGTTATTAGAGTAAAGCCTTCTTACTATTTTATCCTTAAGCATAACATTTCCAGTCTGCCACTTTAACCCTTAAAAATGAAGCACTACCAATCAATCTTTCTGGTCTGCATGTAATTGCCTGAAGCTAAAATAAAGCTCTTTCTGAGCCAGTTACAGTAGAAATGAGTTAATATATTGGCAACAGAATAACCATCAGCCATCAGCCGTTAGCTGTTTACTAATGAACTCCCAGATGAATGAAAACATTTCAGAGTCAGGGTTTTACTTCAGGCTGTACGTGAACTTAACACTTCAGTAGTAGGAAAGCAACTTCTATGCTATACAAATAAATATAGGGGGCAAAAGGAGGTTTACAGTTGCTCATATGGAAAATAATACGATGATTAATAAATAATAATGCAAGAGTAAACTGTTTCCTGTACAGCTGTAAACCCCCTTTTGTCCACCCTGTACTGGTGCTGCTGTCCGTAGGCTGGGCTGGGAGATGTTTGGTGCTCACTAATACATCCACATCTTGGTAGTAAAGGTGCTTTTGCATGGCATCAGGTAGAGCCTGATCTTGGAAATAATCTTTTCTTTGTTTGCTTGCTTGCTTTGTTTTCTTTTTTTGTTAATCCTCACTGGAGGATATTTTTCCTATTGCCTTTTTTTAGAGAGTGGAAGGGAAGGAGGAGGGAGAGAGAAACATCAAGTGAGAGAGACACATCAATTGGTTGCCTCCTGCATGCACCCTGACCTGGGCCAGGATTGAACCTGTAAACCAGGTATGTGCTCTTAATGGGGAATTGAACGCGAGATGCCTCAGTGCTCAGGCTGATGCTCTAACCATTGCGAACACTGGTCAGGGCTGGAAATAATCTTATACTGAATTTTATGATTCAGTTTTATTTACAAATAATTGCAAGTATTGAAAACACTTGGGAAGAATTAGCTTACAGAAAGAAAAATATCCTCTTTTCAGACAAGAACAATAGGTTTATAAAAGACTGATATTCACACTCTTATTCTTCAGTACTAATGTCATTCTAAGAAAAGGATGTCAAAAAAGTATGGAACATAAATGTGTCACTAAATATAATAAAATTAAGGAGCATAAGATTGTCACTACAGTGTAGTGAAAAAATCACATAACGTACTTTGGGGAATGTAAATAGTTTAAAAAAGAAACTGCCAAGTTATGACACCAGATGAGAAAGAGCTCTCTCAGTTTATTGACAGTTCATATATAATAACAGAGGGGGTAGCTTTGAAACCCAGTGTGCAGAAGTATCCCTTTTGGACGACACAGAACACATTCACTTGCTTTTTAATTTCTCCTCTTTAGAGGCGGCAAAGATTAAGAACTGCTGAAATGGTTACATGGGAAGTAGTAATGGGCAAACCGACTGGGTCTCCAGTGTGGTCAGGTGGTAGTTAAAATAACTCCCGTGGAGCTCTTCCCTCCACCAGTGTTGATTCTCACAGATGCACACAGCAGAGCTGGCAGGGTCAGTCCCGGGGTCCAGGTCAGTCCCCTGACTGATGGGCCAGGGCTTGAGGCCCTGCTTTTTGGCTTGTACTGTTTCTTTTACAACAAAAAAATGTGCCTGATATCGAAGAAGAACTTTGATAAACACACACACACACACAAATTCACAAGTGTATTAAAAAGTTAAATCATGTGTGTGTTGTG
>NW_006284618.1:3540227-3550799 GCF_000327345.1 Myotis davidii | reverse complement strand
AAGGGGTTCTTGGAATTTGTTTTCTCTGCACGCTATTCAGCCATGGTTATGAAATCACTGGTAAAATAGAGGCAGACACCTGTGGTTAGTAGATATATGTACTCTGAATTTCAAGTTGTGTGTATATTTGTGCAAGAGAGAGAGAGAAACTAAGTGTTTTGTTTTCTTTTTCTCTATTCAGGTTTCAGCAAGCAGATGGTGGAAATTCTCAACAAACACAATATTCAGTTTAGCAGTTTTGATATCTTCTCAGATGAAGAAGTTCGTCAGGGCCTCAAAACCTATTCCAATTGGCCCACCTACCCCCAGCTCTATGTGTCTGGCGAGCTCATAGGAGGACTCGACATAGTGAAGGTTAGAATTGGGAAGCTGTACTGGTACCGAGTTTCCATTTAGAGCACAGTTTCTTGAGTGCTGGACTAGGTCCAAAGAGTAAGTTCTTAAGAACTGCTCCATTCAGCAGGCTGAGTCTGGAACCTGTGCAGGGCATTTCTGATGAGATGATTGTCACTGGCATTCTGTGTTAGGGTGTGGCCAGGGTTTACCTGTAAATGCTTCCTTCAGCTTAACCTGTGTTTATTTCAGGAGCTGGAAGCATCTGAAGAACTAGATACAATTTGCCCCAAAGCCCCCAAATTAGAGGAAAGGTAAGTCTTTCAAGAGTTTCAAATAATCTGTCGTTATTTTTAAAAATATTTTTTAAATTCTCAGCCTTTGCATTGCCTTTCTGTACAGAAATCAGAGATGTGTCTCATATGCCAAGTTCATCATTCTGCTGTTTGCAGTCAGACAAGTCATGCTCACTCAGGAAGTGTGATTCGGACTAGGGAGTGTTGTGTGTCACTTTAATGACTAAGTGGAGGATGTTCTTTGTTTTTATAGAAATGTTATTGCTACAGTGGGATGGGCACGTTGTAGTTGTCTCTGCATTTCTGAGCCAGGATCCAGCTGTCTTGATGTCCAGGTTTTAGTCAGGGCCCTGCTCATGGCATAAGCTGGTCCCGTGTTTTCCGACACGGGCCCCGGTGCTGCCGCTGTCACCGTCCCATCAGAGCACTGGCGTGGGCGTGGGGGAGCCGGTGCCGTGCATGCCATGCGCGGGCCACGCGGATCCCCGCTGCCTCCGAACCCTGGGAACTGAGCATCCGGGGAGACTTCGGAGCTGTCACATCCGTCCGACGCGTCTTATGAAGCATCTCAGTCAGCTGTTAGACATTTTATCTTATAGAAATTTTGGGCTTTGGCCTGTAGGGAGCCTTAAAGGATTTTTTATTCTAATAAATATGAATTAATGTAGAGGTTTAAAAAGGAATTTCTTTTGAAGTGTAGTGGCGTATCAGCCATTCATTGTTGGGGAATGGCTGGGCTTCAGTCTGTAAGGTAAAACTTCTCCATGTCATTGTGTTGTCGTTTCACATTTTGAGAAATTTTTAAAAAAATATATTTTATTGATTTTAGAGAGGAAGGGAGAGAGGGAGAGAGAGAGAGACAGAAACATCAGTGATGAGAGAGAACTATTGATTGGCTGCCTCCTGCATGTCCCCTACTGGGGATCGAGCCCGAAACCTGGGCATGTGCCCTGACCAGAATTGTACTGGGGGCCCTTCAATCCGCAGGCTGACGCTCTATCCACTGAGCCAAAATGGCTAAGGCAAGAAATTTTAAGTGTTTAAAAATAAACACCTGATTTACTTACCTTTGATTAATGAAGTAATCCTTATAAACAGTATTCCTTCTATGTCAAGCCAGCCTTTAGGTGGCACATTTTCTCAAATGATTTACATCCTTTCTTGCCTTTTTGGTAGGAAAGTGGTGCTCCTTGTCCCTTTGTTACTGGAGTCCTCTGCTGAGAGCTTGGGCGGCCCCAGAGGCTGTGGCCTCAGGAGACTGCTGTGCACCTGCTCTGCTGGGGTTTGCTCTTCGCTTGCTCTCTGTTGAATGCACCCGAATCTCTGTGGTCAGACACCAAGGGCTGGCCGGCTAGAATTACGTCGGAATTAAGTTCAGTGTATTTTGAGTAACAATTTAAAGGGCTCCTGGGAGGAAAAGTGCAGGAGCCTGGACCTGTTTTGCTTCCCTGGATGCAGGTGGTGGTTACTAGGTGAGAGATTGGGATCAGCATCATCATGTTGTTTCTTACTGGTTTTTGTTTGTTTATTTGGAGAATTAGCTAATTGCACTCTGTTGAAAGTGTACATGACAGCTTTGTGTGTGATTTGTGGTTCCATTTGTGACAACTTTATTCTGTGAGGAGATTTGGAGCCACCACGAAGGATCCAGAGAACCAGGGGCAGGAGGAGAACATGGTGATGGGGCCACCACGGGGCCTAGAGGGTCTTCCGCAGCCACTGTCCCCACACCGACTTCCTGAGATCTGTTTCTAGGCTCTAGGCTAATACGCAGATGGTGCGCATTCTGACAGCAAGTTAGCTCCTGGTGTTTGAAAGATTGTGCGAAATATTCAGCTGAAGTTAAGACGAGAGCATTTGATTTTAGCAGCTGGTGTTAGTGGTGTTCCAAGACGTAGTGCTCCCCTCAGGGGTGGCCTTGTGGGCACTGAGCGTGCGGAGCCGTGCGCAGCCTCAGGATGAGAGAGACATGCAGGATGGAGTGCTGGAGGTTCCGGATGGGCCCTTATCGAACAAGTCCTTATTGAATTGGGTATTATTATTTTTTTAGAACTGTGAGTTGATGGGCTTAAATTGCAACTTGAAGGAACATTCTTTGCCTTAAAAAGCCACATTGCGTTTTACAGTGGCTTAGGGAGAGAGTGAAATAAAGGGAAATGTCAATGTATTTGCTTGTTTAATGCCATTCAGAGCTGCGAACTGTCATCCTGCTCTCCCTCAGCATGCACGTTGCTCCTGAAGCGCAGCGAAAGTGGGGTTTAATAATTGAGCTGAGCCGTTTCATATCAATTTTCTCTCCTTAGGCTCAAAGTACTGACAAATAAAGCTTCTGTGATGCTCTTTATGAAAGGAAACAAACAGGTAAAGAACTCAAAAATGGTTTTACTTGTAATTTCTTTTGATGGTAACATGTGCAGCAAGGGGACACTTACCAGCTTTTTCCCAGCGTTGGCTAATGGAGCCGCGGAGGCACCAGGAAGTTATCTGGGCCTAATTGGTGCTTGTGGACACCAGACCCAGTCATCTGCATGTTCTGACTGTCCTGGCATCGCACGCAGTGGGGTGTGTTTCTTTCTGCTGCCAGACGTCAGCTCACAGGTCAGCAGTGTCCTCACTTCCTGGTCTGTGAGTTGCTGTCGGGACCATGACTTAGTCCACAGCGTGCAGGCTGGTCACCTCATGGGTCTCAGGTCTGCGGCTTTAGGTCATCCTGGAAGTATAACCCCTGCCGCCGCCTGTGTGCTCAGTGCTTGGGTGATGAATGAGTGAAATCGTTTCGGCAATTTTTTTCTTTTCTGTAACTGCATATTCCTATTTTTCTACAAAGAGAGTTCTTAGTGTTCATCAAATCCTCAAAGGGTCTGCCCCTCACTGGCTGAGAACCAGTGACACATCCGACTTCCCTCTAAAGGCCGTTTCGCCGTGTGGCTCCTCTGGTGTCAGGGCGCTTGTCACTTGTGGCCGGTGGTTCTTGGAGCTGCTCTGCCGTCACCTCACAGAGCCTCGCCTTCCCTCGGCGCACAGAGCCTGGTGCCGCCCCACAGCGCCTGCGAGCACGTGGTCGCCGTCACCGTGGAGTTACTATAGCTGATACAGTGCCACCAACTGTCTTACAGAGGAATCAGTTCACACAGCTGTTCTAATGAAAGCAGGACAACTAGGAAAATGGTCAGATAAATTCCAACATGTGATCCCTGGATGAGGACCTAGACTCTCTGGTCCCCTGTATTTATGAAAACAAAGTAGAGGAAGCTAGTAATTCCCAGGAGTGAAAAAGACATCTTTTCTTTTTGGTGATTATTTTTATTCTCAAATCACCCCCCCCCCCCCCCCCCCCCCCGCCACAAGCCCAGACAGTATTCGTGCATTTTGGGAACATAATTATTAGCGCCATTAAGGTGTTTGTGTGGCCCCAAGTCTTCCCTCAGGATTGAGGGGATTTGAGATTCTGTGCATGAAAAATAAGATCTCCATAACCTGAAAAAAGTTTGGAACAGGAAAAGGATGATGATGGTGAAAGGTTGAGTATTGAGATGGTCTCTGTGAGTGACATCTCAGGAGAGTGTGGGGGTTTACTTGAGGGACTTCTGACCACAAAGATTAGAAGCTACTAGACACACGCCCTCCCCTTGGTTACAGACCGAAGTGAATCTGGGGGGTGGGGGGAGGGTGCGTTTGAGCCGATGTCTACGGGTCAGTACTGGAGGTGCTCCTGAGCCCTCACCCGTCTTACTGCCCTGTGATGTGAAGGGCCCTGAGGCTCGTCCTCGCCCACCAGCTGTCCCAGGACAGAGCGTGAGGGACAGCTGTGCATGAAAAAGTGGGCTGTGGGCTGTGGGCCGTGGGCCGTGGGCCGTGGGCCGTGGGCTGTGGGGAAATGTCATGCATCTTCACTTTCTCTCTCTGCATTTAGGAAGCTAAGTGTGGATTCAGCAAACAGATTCTGGAAATACTAAATAGTACTGGGTAAGTCAGTCTTACTTTTAAATGGTCTATTTAAGAAGTTCTAACTTTTCAGTTATATCTAAATCCATACGTTTTTATCTAGTATTGTTATACTGGTTTGTGAATGCTTTAAGTTAGATTACAACAGAATGTTCTGGCCAATGTCAAACTCCTGGTAACATTTCTCAGGCAACAATGAAATAACTATTTGTCTACTTTCCCAGAGGAAAGTTAATAACTGAGTTCTTACCAGGCATAAAGATATTTTGGAGAAAGTGAATTATGGGTGTTTTAATTTTCTTTAAAAACATTGTAGTGTCTAAATCGTCCACAGAGCAGATGGGGTAAGTATTAAGGTCGATTATATGGATCTGAGGAGGAGGGTAAATTACATGCAAGGTCCTTGCTTTTCATCTGCTCAGTGATAAGCTTTCAGGTGAGAAAATTGTGATTGATTTTTATGGTTAAAAACAACCACTTTTATATGTCAATTATGCCTCAATTTAAAAAATTAAAACAAAATCACTTGGGGATATTTACACATGTTTTATAGAGTTTGTCATGTGTTTTTGCTTATTTCTTTTATTTCACAATTGCTTTTTAATATACGTTTTCTAACCATAGCTTTAAATAGATGAGGCAGTCCTATGAAATTAGAGGGAAAGTAATCTTCGAAATATTTAGACATTCTTGGGGAGAGTTGAAATAGTCAGATAGTACAGGTTTACGTACAATTTTAGGGACATAAAAAGAAAAAGGATAGATTTCTTAAAATGATTGTGACGTTTCACAGAGCAGAGTCTGGTCAGCCTGTCCTGAGTGTTGAGCCTCCTGCTCACTCTGCGGCGGATGGAGGACAGCTGCTTGGTTTTGGTCCTTATTTATATGGCCCTTCCTCCGTCTTCCCTCGGCCCCAGCTCCACGGAGACACACCCAGTCCACTCCTTCCTGGCCCCAGCCTGTCCTTGGGGCGCCCTCTGCTTGTTCACGAGCCAGGACTGACAGCTCGCAGATTTGGGAAGGGCTCCCTGCTTTCTGTCCTGTATCTGTGCAGTCCAGACCGGACGGGAGGGCAGTTCTTGGGGAGCTGGGCTTCCGAGGGAGACGGTGTCCCATGGCCCGAGCCTTGGTAAACAGGATGGCGTGGTGGTGGGCGCCCGTGGAGCCTCTGCAGCTCTGTAGCGGGAACACACCGTGAACTCGGGGGGCCATGGCGTGGAGAAGGAAAGCCCGGCCCTTTGTTCTTTCCCCCCTGCTCTTGCGCTTGTCGTTTCCTTGCTAGTCCAGATGAACTTGCCGCAAGGCCTGAGTCCCAGGTGCACGCTGAGGTGTGAATGGTCCCTTACAAAGAACTGCTGGGACCCTCAGACCCATGCACCTGGGCCCCGGGCTCCCTAGGTCCCTGACAGGTGGCCTGTCACTCGCCCTTTTCATCAGACGGTTCAGCTGAAGATGTGCCTCCCTTGGTTCACCCTGAAGGGAGACTCGCCTCGTGTAGGTCCTTTTTGGTTCCCTTTTGCTCTTTCAAACATCTCTTTTCTTGCGCTTGCTGTTGGTTAATCCTGTCGTCTTTCTTGAGTATTTCTGCGCCATGGATAGTTTTATTGGGACCTTGTTGACCAAGTAACCAAGGTTTCCCTTGAGATGGCCTCAGGTTTTGTATGTGGCGTTTTCTTTGGCCAGTTTTTGGACCCGCACACAGGACCTCATGCCTGGCCACACGCCTGGCCTCATGCCGACTGATTCCCTGACCACGACGCAGGTAAAGCAGAGCCCCGTCCTGGAGTCAGTCCATTCCCGTGTCACAAGGCGGCATTCGCTGGCAGTGAGGGTGTCCTGGCTGGTGAGTCCCAGCAGCTCCGGCCGTGGCCTGCGGCATCTAAATGTTTCTCTTGCCTTTAGGAGAAGGTCTGCTGGCCCCTGTGTAACCTTGTATTGCCTAGAGAAAAACTCAGACACGTTTGTGTCTTGGCATGACTTAGTCTGAATAGTACCCGACGGAGTAAGAAGTAAAATCATTTCCGTTTTTCTACAGTAAATTACTTTTGTTGGCACCAAAATGGTTGATTTTCTTGACTATTTTAAAAACACAAAGTAGGTTTACAGTTTCTGTTTAGAACTGAATTGGCTGTTGAAATGTTTTCTCCTGTTGCAGTGTTGAATATGAGACGTTTGACATACTGGAGGATGAGGAGGTAAGTTCTGTCTTTATGTCCTTGGTCTCTGCGTCCCTTGCGCTGAGGGCAGGTGTCAGGGTTCTTGCTGTTCCGTAGGTGCGGCAGGGACTGAAGACCTTCTCCAATTGGCCCACGTACCCGCAGCTGTATGTGAAAGGGGAGCTGGTCGGAGGGCTGGACATCGTTAAGGTGAGTCCCGCGCCCCCGGCCCTGAGACGGGGACATGAGAGTTCCGTTTCGAACAGGAACGCTGGCTGTCCTGGCCGCCTTTCTCTTCTGGCCTCACGTCCAGGCACTTGTACACCATGTTACCCTGTCTGGGCCCTCGTATCTCGTCATCTCCCCGTCACTGCCATGTCAGACCGTCCTCGCCGCTCACCTGAGCCCCAGGCTCTGCCTCACGGTGGGCCCGACCCGACCCTGGCTGCTGCTCCGGGAGCCCCTGCAGCTCCTGAGCGAGGCCGCCAAGCCCAGCCTCTGGAGCTGGTGCTCAGAGCAGCTTACGCTGCGGCCGTGCTCCAGATCCGTTCCTCCCGCTGCACTGAGTCTGGTGGAACTTTCCTGCATGTTTTCAGCTTTTCTTCACCGCCGCCTCTGCTTTGGGTGGCCTTGCACGTTCCGTAGTTCAGTCTGTTCTTTGTATCCATTAGGGTAACTCTTGTCTGGGAATCACCTAGAGCCGTGGTTGGCAAACTGCGGCTCGTGAGCCACATGCGGCTCTTTGGCCCCTTGAGTGTGGCTCTTCCTAAGCCTTAGGAGTACCCAAGTTAAGTTAATAACAATGTACCTACCTATATAGTTTAACTTTAAAAATTTGGCTCTCAAAAGAAATTTCGATCGTTGTACTGTTGATATTTGGCTCTGTTGACTAATGAGTTTGCCGACCGCTGACCTAGAGTATTCCAGCTAGAAATGTTTGCTTCTGCTCCTGAATTCCTTTAGACTCAATGTGCCTTTAGACTCACATTGTTATAATTCTATTACTAGAAGCCTGATGCACGAAATTCGTGGAAGAGTAGGCCTTCGCAGCCGGGCTGCCTGGATCCTTCCCTCACAGCCGCCCTGGCTTCGCCCTGGAAGGACGTCTGGTCTAATTAGCATATTACGCTTTTATCATTATAGATTTTCTCATGTTACTCTATTCTGCCTCACTCCCATGCTCTTGGGTGACAACAGGTCGTGGGCAGGAGGCCTGAGCTGCAGTGCCAGCCTGGCCCTGTGGTCACTGCCTGGTTTCCTGAAGGGAAACTGCAGGATTGCTTAGGCCGTGCCAGATCCCCCGGGCCTCAGATGCTAGAAAATCGGTTCCTTCTCAGACTGTGGGCACATTTCAAGGGCACGCTGTCTCTTACACGTCTTCAGGGATTTGCTTCCTTCTTTGTTGGCTTTAAACTCCCGTGGGATTTTCACTGGCCCTGGCTTTTCTTCTAGAATTTAACGTCTAGAGGTGCGATGGCACCTGTGTGCTGCAGACACTACTGAGGAGCTGACACCCCACACTGGCCCCCTGTGTGACGGTGCCGGAGGGGGTGGCCGTGGTGGGTGTGGCAGGGCCTGAGCAGGGGCGTGGCCAGGCCGTCCTCTGCCTGGACTTCCTCTGAGGGCACGTCCCTGGCGTCGGTGGACGGCAGTGGTCAGTGGTACTGCTTCTGGTTACGTCGGAGATGAAAGCTGTGAAGCCGCACTTTGTAACGTGAAGGAATCCGAGCAGGACCTGCGTGGCGTCAGTGCTGTGGTGGAAGGTTCGATGGGCCGGCCTTTGCGTGCAGAGGCTGCAGGCCTTCGGGTTTGACATCACACTTTCAGGCGAGCCAGGGAGGCATGTTTCTGCTAAACCGTCTACTCCTGGTGGGAAAGGTCTACCTTAGTAGCTTTTGAATAGCCCTGAAGCAACAGAAACATTTCTGCATCTGTTATTTTATACAGGGATTTTATTTTTGTAAAACACAATCTTCAGACCCCAAATTCTCTTGAGCCCGTTCTTGTCTGAATGTTTTATAGCCGGTACCTTAGCCATCGGTAACTCTTGGGAAGATGCAATCAATAAATCTCATTTAATTCTGCAGCTGAGCTGCACGGCAGCTTCTAGGTCTGCCACAGGGTGTTGGCATATGCCTCGATGCTTACCTAAGGGAACACAGGAGTTTGGGGCTTTGTTCTTTGGGATGAGAACTGGGAGCAGCTCCTGGATCGGCATTTTACAAGAACCTTTTTTAAAAAAATATATATTTTATTGATTTTTTACAGAGAGGAAGGGAGAGGGATAGAGAGTCAGAAACATCGATGAGAGAGAAACATCGATCAGCTGCCTCCTGCACAACCCTCACTGGGGATGTGCCCGCAACCAAGGCACATGCCCTTGACCGGAATGGAACCCGGGACCCTTCAGTCCGCAGACTGACGCTCTATCCACTGAGCCAAACCGGTCAGGGCCTGGATCAGCATTTAGATGTGTTTCTTGCAGGGCGGGGCTTCATGTGTAGGTTAGTTAACACCGGGGTTACGTTCCCAGGGGTCTGTTCTGGCCTCTTTGGGAGCAGAGTGCTTGCTTCTCTGATGAGTGGGTGACTGACTGTATGGACTGGTGGTCAGTGACCCAGTCAGTCTCACGTCCTGACCATCTCAGCTGCTATGCAGTGTGGACTCAGTGTGTCTCAGCTCTGAGGGGTCCACTCTGGAGAGTGTGTTGAGTCCGAGCATTTAGACCTGGTCGCCCTTAAACTGCCCCTGAGGACAGTGGCTGTGCTCGGGACTCCGCCGGGCCAGCGCACTGTCTAGTGCCGAGCCTGAGAGAGGCCTCGCCCCGTCAGAGGGGGCCACAGGCCTGGGGAAGTAGGCGAGCTGTCTGCCATGTCAGCCAGGACATCCTCCATCCGGATCTACCCGAGGGCTGCCGGCCTCCTGGGGCGTGAGCCCGGGACAGCCCGCGGTGCTTTGTTGCAGCAGGGCGACTGCTGTTCTGGGGGGGTGGATCCCAAGGCATCGCTGCCGGCGGCGGCTGAGAGCGTGGGACAGGGTCTCCCCTCCCAGGTCTAACCCAAGAGGAGCTTGCGTGGGGCTGTTGATTGGTGTTCAGGCTGCTTCATAAGAACCTGGCATTTCCATCAAATTAAACTAGAAAACTCGATCCTTCGGTCACACTTTAAACTTGATGGCTGTGTTCCAGCTTTTCTGGAGGTTTCTGCAGCATTTGCTGGTTGCTGGCCTTTACTCTGTATTCGCACGGCAGTGCGGTGGCTTTGCCGGGTGGGGGAGAGGCGCGGGCAGCAGGTGTCGGTGCAGGTGTGAGTGGACGCTCCCATTGCCGTGCTTTCCTTCAGTCGCTCAGTTTCCGCCTCTCTGTTGTGTTGTGTGGACAGGAGGCCGCATTGTTTTGTTAATGCGGAGCCTTTTCCCCCCGAACGTTGTGGTCTGACAGCGTCCTCTGACGCCGTGGCTCCGTGCTTAGCTGGAGGTCAGCAGCTGGCGTCCGTTTGGTTCTGGTGCGGATGCCGTCCCTCACTGCGTTGTTGTTCACAGGTGCCTGTCCATGTTGTTTTCTTTTTTATTTCTAGGAACTGAAAGAAAACGGCGAGTTGCTGCCTACACTGAACGGAGGAAATTAATAACAGTTAAGCGTGGTGCCCAACTCGTGCAGGAAATACTTCGCTACAGCCGAGCGGCTCGCGGCCAGGCTCCCCACGGACGCGGGAGGAAAGGCCCCTCCGTCGCTGTGTCCCACAAAGCTGTGCTAAAGACATGTGTTACCATTTCCCCACCCAAACTAGAGCGCAATAAACCAGTGAAAAGCACTGTGGAAAGAGAGTTTTTAGTGAGTGAAC
>NW_006284618.1:3532764-3540207 GCF_000327345.1 Myotis davidii | reverse complement strand
AGTGTCTTTACAGGGAGTGAACATAGTGACCGTGGTGAACTCACTCACAGCCTCTCTCCTAATGTGGGCTCCCTGTCGCAGTGGTAAATAGGCTTCCGAAAGGGGAGGCATGTGGAGCGGTATCGCAGCAGCGCAGGCCAGGCCAATGGCTCCCCTCGCTGGCCGGAGGCCTCTACAGCGCGGGACGCACATAGTGGTGGATCGGGGAGGCAATGCAGGGCGCCTCGGACTCTAGTGAGCGCAGCGTGTGCTCCCAGGAAGCACTGCAGAGGCAGCGGCCTGACGGAGTTGGCCCAGCAGGCACTTTGCACAGCACGGGGAGTGGGCGGCTGGGACACGGCTGAGGGTGTTGGTGCTACAGCTCACTCTAAGCTACGTGGACAGCATTGATTTAACCCTTAAATAGGTTGGCAACATCCCGAGGTTCATGGAAATGTCAGCATGCTTTTTGATCCTGAGTCTCCCTTAGGCCTGTGTCATGCACGCCTTTCACAGGATGGCCGCCTTCCCCTCCATGCTGCTGAGCTTCCCCTCCTATTGCCCTGTGTGGTCACTGACTTTTCCCAGCCTATTGATCTGGTGGTGGTAAGGACAGGGTACCAGCCGGCCATTCAGATAAGAGACGGAAACGCCGGGCTCCGGGAGGTTCGCCCTGCCCGAGGCGCTGCTTCCCTGCTGCTGGCCTAAGTGAGCGAGGCAGCGGCCCACGGGTGGCGGGGTGTGTGTATGTGTGTGTGTGTGTGTGTTCCCAAGGGCTGCGCAGGTCGCAGTGGTGGACATGGCCTTGACTCCCGCTCGGACACGGACACTGTCTCACCGGGTTTTCTTGCCGCTGTGTAATCAGGGGCTCCTGCATTGTCCATGAAGCGGAACCTCCAAATGCAGATGGAAATGCGGTTTCATTAAGCCATTGAGTGACTCGGGCGAGGAGGCCATCCATGCATACTTTATCCCAAACTGAAATCGCTTTTGTGAATTTTGCCCGTTCCACCTTGTCCTATGATACTTTCTGCTAAATTACCTTTTAACTTCAACTTATCCTAAGCAAGAATATCTTTTTTAAAATACATATTTTTAATTGATTTCAGAGAGTAAGGGAGAGGGAAAAGGAGAGAGAGAAAGAGAGACTGAGACGTCAGTGATGAGAATCGTTGATTGGCTGCCTTTAGTGGGGATCGGGCCCACCGCCCAGGCATATGCCCTTGACCAGAATCAAGCCCAGATCTGTTTAGTCCCCAGGACAATTCTCTATCCACTGAGCTAAACCAGCTGGGGCAGGCATGTCTTAGCTATCACAGTTTGATCAGCTATTCTTCCCTACTGCAGCTCAAAGCAAATGCCCGACTTCACATCAACACCACCTGTAGTTTGGGAACCACTGTTCTGCCAAAGGGGCTGCTCTGATGATGTCAGCTGCGCCCTGAATGTTAGAACAGGCTGCCCTCCCTTAGGGTGACTCGCATGACGAGAGCCCTCAGCGGCATCACCCTTGGCCGAGCACCTGGTTTGAGTAGGGGTGAGAGTTTAGAGTTCGGGGCGTCCCTGACCAGCACGTGCTAGTCTGCTTTCCTCTACATCTGGCGGGGTTGCTTGTGGACCCAGGTGCACGCAGCGAGGTGTTTGCAGCCAGACCCGGGAAGGTCAAGGGAACCTCATGCAGCTGATCGAAGGCCAGTCCTAACCTGCTGTTTTAGGATCGAGGCGATTCTTGGGCCCACCTGAACCCCACGTTCCACTGGCAGCCCCCAGTAAGTTTTCTAACAACCTCGAGCTCACCCTTGCGGTAATGTTCGGTCAGAACTGACCTCCTCTCCGATGCATGAATCCTAGAGAGAGTTGTTACCAGCACTTGAGAGGCTGTGAGCAAGGAGAGGTGACATCATTTGACTGTCACCCCAGGTCTGAGCTCTGTGGGGAGGGCCCTAGCGAGTGTGGGTGTTGTGGGAGTGGGGGTTCCCGTGTGGAAAGAGCCCGGTGTGCACTGCAGGTGTGAGAAGCACCGCCACGCTTTCGGGGGGTAGGGCCCTTGCACGCCCAGCCACTCCTCGCAGCCTCCCTGTGCTTGTGGCTGGAGCTCATGGCCCTGAGGGCTGTGGATCGCCCTCCCAGCATGGAAAACAGACCTCAGCGAGGGGGGTGCCTCACGCGGAGCCTAAAGGTGACCTTGCCAGGGGAAGGTTCTTAGGGGATTGGTGTTCACTCAGGAAATAGCCTGCAGGGATGGGCTTTTTCTTTTAAACTCTTTGCTTGGTAACTAAAACTGGAAAGAAAAATACAATGAAAGGAGTTAGGAATTGTGCAGGTGAAGAACTTGGGGACATACAGGCATAGTGGTAGCATTGGAATGGGGATGTGTGTCCCCAAACACCAGTCTCGCCCCTTCTCCACAAGAGGGCAGCATTGCAACACCTCCCTTACTACGGTGCTGTTCTCAGAATGTCCACAAGAGGGCACTATAGCAACATCCCTGCAGGATGGGAGCCCTCTAGGTCTCAATAGGGTTTTCTCTTCAGACTTGTGAAATTCATGACTACGGTCCTGGTCTCAGAATATCTGCAGGAGGGAAATACTGCACGACTCCCTGCAAGGGGACGAGCACTCTAGGACCGTCAGTGGGATTTCCTTTTCAGACTCCTAGATTTCATTAGTAGGGTGCTCTTCTCAGGATGTCCACAAGAGGGCACTCTTGCCACACCTCCCCGCAGGACCAGAGCCCTCATCAGTTTTCCTTTCAAACTGGCAGAATGTTACTAGGGTGCTCTTCTCAGAATGTCCACGAGAGGGCACTGTTGCAAACCCTCAGCCAGCATTGCCTGCAAACTGCCCTTTTTGCATACCCATTCTTGCCCTTTTGTCTTTGTCCTTCTACCCAATAGAAGCAGCTGAAGGGCTATGGTGGAGGGCAGAGCAGACTTTGTGCATGACCTGCTCTCCTACGCTGCCGGCAGGATTGGAATAGACACTATATACGATTCAACCCTGTCCCTGCTTAATTGGCTCAAGTAGGGACAGGCAGCCCGGACCCACTGAGTGTCCGGTTTCAGTTTCGGACTTAATCTTTAACTAGAACCAGTTTTCTTAAATTTGATAATTGTTACCAAAATCGAAAGCTTTTTTCTAAATAAAAGGGATTGGGTACTTTGCACATAAATTCTCTCATTTATACATATTCCAGATGTTGAGTCCTAGGGATGGATATACCTTAACTTGATGCCTCATTCACCGAAATGGGGAATTTCTTTTTTTAATCTTTAAAAAACTTAATTTTTTCAATTACAGTTGACTTACAGTATTATATTCATTTCAAGTGTTCAGCATAGTGATTGGACATTTATATAGTTTAGGAAGTGATCACCCCGAAAAGTAGCACCCCAATGACCCTGGAATGGGGAGCTTCAAAGAGGTCTGCGAGGTTAGTGTCGCACTCTGGGTCACAGGCGGGGCTTTTTCGTCCGGCTGTGTCTGATATCTGCGGACATTCAGATTCGGGGGGTCTGGACCCAGTGAAGAGGGTGCGGGGGGAGGGGGGAGGTAGGTTCGCCTGTGCTGCTGTGCGCCCTGGCGCCATGCCCGCTCTCCTCGGGCCGCGTCCTCAGTGGCAGGACTTGGTCACTGAAGTCACTCTCCGAGCGCCTGGCTGGGAGCCCCAGCGGGTTCAGTGCCCTGAGCCTCCCCACACTGGCGGCCACTCCATCCCTGGCAGGCGCCTCACTTCTGAAGTAACAGCAGTTTTACATCGAATTCAAAATTAAGTGCCCAGGCTCGGCGTGCCTGTAGGAGGCCTCTGTGTGCCCCTTCATCTGAATGGCTATCGTTTGTAGATAGCTCATTTAATCTTCTCTTGGAACAAAGTTTTATGTGAGGGAGCGACACATTTCCCATATGGGCCCAGAGCGGGAGAGCGGTGCCTTCTCGGTGGCCTGGGGGTGCCTGCCATGTGGGGGGTCAGGCTTCTGTCTCCCGCAGGTACAGCCTCGGGACTCAGCCTGGGAGCTGCACTCGGACCTCTGTTCAGGAAGATGGGACTTGGTGTTCTTACAGTGCGGGGCTGCCGGCAGGCCTGAGCGACGGATGAATGATTGCTCCCGTACACGCTCCTGGGAAAGAGAGGCTAAGGGGCTGGTTTGCTTTAAGAGCAAAAAGCCCCGTTCGCCTGCCTCCTTAGGCTTTTATTGGAACAACGGCTTGAACTGAAATTAACGATAAGCAGGGTAAGCATCCTTGAGAAGACACACGTGTCTGTAGTGTCTTTCAAACAAGGACATTTTGAAGTCTAAACAAAGATTCCGGTAAAACACCCCGGGGCTCAGACTTGTTTGGGAAGTCAAGGCAGGGGCTGCCGCCTTTGGCCAGGTCCCCCTAGGCGCGACCTTTCCGAAATTCCTTACTGGCTTTCCAACCAAGTCCCGTGCTTCCCCACATTATAGGAGTCAAAATAGTTTATTATGCGCTTGCCCTGTGTTTTAATAAAGGACTCTGCAGGATATAGTGAAAGTTAGGAGGAGGTGGGTCCTCAGAGAGCCCCTTCCCTCCCCCTTCTCCCCCCTCTTCGTCCTCTTCCTCTTCCTCTTCCGGTCCATGGGAGGGTTCCAGTGCCTTTGGCTGTGGTGAGTGCAGGCAGGGAGGGTGCCCCAGCTGTTTCAGGTCCAGCAGCGGAGACCTCACCTCACAGGGTGTGGAGCAATCCGGGGCCCTCGTCCTTCATGAGTCCTGAGGGTCCCACCCCAGAATCACCAGCCCACTGCGCGCCAGTCCTCCTGGCGGAGGCACTTTGCAGAGGGGGCAGCTGAGAAGGAGAGCTGTGTTTGGGAGGTGGCCCTTGAGTCCAGCGCTGGGGTCCCCAGGTCAAGTGAGCCTGTACTTTGAGAGTCACTGAGCTCCCCCACGTGGGGCCCTGGGACCCTGTGCTCACGGGCATCGCCAGCCCTGAGAGCGGGGAGGGGGCCTGGAGCACAGGTGGACACACGGAATGCATGTGTCTCTGTTCACGCACACCCTCTATTCCCATCGGATTCCACTCACCAAACACAGGTCCAGAGACAACGTCGTCACGAATCTCAGCTGAAGAACAGCATCACACGCAGTGTGTGTGTGGACCGAGGGATGGGCTGGGATGCCAAGCCCGGACCTGTGTTCTCTCCCGGAGAGCCTGTTGAAGAACCACTCGGAACCACGGGCCTGCTCACGCATCCTCCCTGACGCCAGCAAACTGCTCACCAGAGCAGCGGTTGCCAACCTTTCGGCCTCACGACCACCAGCGGTCCGCGGACCACCGGCTGGCGACCGCTGCGGAGGGACAGCCCGGGCCCCGGTCTGTGTGCTGCCTCCCCGTGTCGATGCAGAGCAGCAGCAGCGAACACGGTGCTTATTACGGCCGGGAGCTGCCCCGAGTACGTGACACAGCGAGTCCCCTCATTCCCACGGCACCGAAGAGGCGGCTCAGCCGGTGCCCGGGTGGGGGACAGGGTGAGCAGACGCTCCAGTTCGGAGTTCCAGGTGGAGCGGGGACCCCGTCCTGGGTCAGGTCGCCGGGCCCTGGATGTGGAGTCAGACTCTGCGCCTTCCCTTGGCGAGGGGCGGGAAGCCAGAGGGCCCTGGGCACAGAGACGGGCCCAACTGGTCCCCAGGGCAGGGCTGGTGCAGGCGGGCACAGAGAGCCCCGGGGAAGCCAGATGCAGCTGGAAGCCCCACAGTGGGTGCCAGGGGGGTGTTTTTGTCCTCCGGGAAAGAGGGTTAGTTTAGAACTGTTCCCCAGTCACTCACCCCCTGGGCAGCGCGTGGCCGGGAGCAAGCCTGCTGTTCCTGTGCGAACACTGACGCTTTAAACCACGAGAACCAACGTTACAATGTGCGCTGTCCTCTTACCGCGACAAATACACCTGCTAACGACCTGGGACGCATTTGAATGTCGAACATCGGTCCTCGCAGGGCGGTGCTGGCCACCTTGGCAGAGCGCCCGGTGCACGGGCCCAGCCGGGCATGCGCATTGGGCTGAGCGCGGAGGGGATCTGGCAGGCTCTGCGCCCCCCTGCAGGCCTTCGTCCAGGTGCGCCCTCTTTCTGGAGGGTCGCCTCTTGGGAGAGGTGGTTCCAGCGCGCCCACCTTTTGGAGGGGTCCGCCTCAGGGTATGCCTCCTCTGAAGAGGTAAGTCCTAGAGCACCCCCCTGGCCAGAGGGGTCGGCCTGGGCGCCCCTACTTCTGCAGGGGCTGGCTGGGGCGCGTCTGCACTGGGCCTGTAGGCTCCTCACCTGCCAGATGGGCGGGGTGAGAACGGCCTGATATGTTCGGAAAAAGCCACCCAGAGCCCCTCAAGCCTCACGGCCTCCATTGCCAAAGGCCCAGGCCCAGGCTCTGGCTGCCAGGCCACCTTTGGACCTCGAGGTCCTTGCATGGTGAGTGCCAGGAGCACGTGTCCACCTGAGGGCACTGCGCACCGCACTCAGGCCCTGCTCTCGCCGAATGCAGTGGCGGCCTCCGGACACCAGAGGGCGGGCGAAGACCAAGGACCACCCGGCAGCCAGCCCATTGTCCCAGGACTGACATCAGGGCCCTGGATGGGTGTCTGGGTCCCAGATGTACTTCTGGGTTCAGAATGGTGCCTGAGTCCCGGATGTAGGTGAGAATCCTGCCATGGCCTTTAGGGTCCTGCCATAAAGGTCAGGCCCCGGAGGGAGCTCCTAGTCCCACTGTGGAAGGTCTGGGCCCCGAATTAAGGTCTAATCCTGGGATGAAGTTCTGGGTACTCTGATGCGGGTCTTGGCCCTGGGATGGGGGTTGGGCCCCGACATGAAGGTCTGTGTGTCTGGATAGAGGTCCGGGCCCCAGGACTGAGTTCAGGGCCCCAGCTGTAGGTAAAGGTCCCGGATGGAGGTCAAGGCCCTGGATGGAGGACCCAGTGCCCCCATAGAAATAGGGGTCCTGCCATGCAGGTCTGGGCCCCGAATTAAGGTCTAATTCTGGGCTGAAGGTCTGGGCCCCGGGATGGAGGTCTGGGCCCCGGGATGGAGGTCTGGGCCCCGGGATGGGGGTCTGGATCCCGGGATGGGCGTCTGGATCCCGGGTTCCAGTCCAAAGCCATCATTTCGCCCACGATTAGATTTTTTCTCCAGTCGATATTCTTTTCTGGAAGCCTTTAAACATTAATGGAATATTTAAATTGAGGTCTGATTCCTGGATGGGGGTCTGGGTCCCGGGATGGGGGTCTGGGTGTCAGGATAGAGGTCCCAGCACTGTGATTGACTGCCGCCCCGATGGAGGACAGGGCTCCTGAGGGAGGTTTGAGTCCCACCGTGGAAATAGGGGTTCTGCCATAAAGGTCTGAGCCCCGGATAGGGGGGGGGGAGAAACTAAGATGGCGGCAGAGATAAACACCGGGAAATTAAGGCCGCTCACAACAATTGATTAATAACTCAGAGAAACAATACGGACTTCATCCAGAACCAT
>NW_006284618.1:3517691-3532752 GCF_000327345.1 Myotis davidii | reverse complement strand
TCTGGGTCCCGGGATGGGGGTCTGGGCCCAAGGATGAAGGTCTGGATCCCGGGATGGGGGTCTGGATCCCGGGATGGGGGTCTGGGTCCCGGGATGGGGGTCTGGATCCCGGGATGGGGGTCTGGGTCCCGGGATGGGGGTCTGGGTGTCAGGATAGAGGTCCCAGCACTGTGATTGACTGCCGCCCCGATGGAGGACAGGGCTCCTGAGGGAGGTTCGAGTCCCACCATGGAAATAGGGGTGCTGCCATAAAGGTCTGAGCCCCGAATTAAGGTCTAATCCTGGGATGAAGTTCTGCGTACTCTGGCCCCAGCTCCCTGCCTGCACTAATGGCTGTGGCCCCAGGCTCCTGGGTCACAGGTCTGGCTCTTGCTGGCATCTGAAACTTACATTCTGTGTCCTTGCCCAGCCGGGACAGACTGAGAGTGTGTCTGGGACCCGCTGGACCCCGTGGCACATGCCCACTGCCTTGCTGTGGCTGCAGTGAGAACACCGTGGAGGAAACAGCTTTGCAAAGCACTGAGCTGGGGGCACCTGTGGGGCCACCCCTTTTTCCCAGGGGATCTTCAGAGGGACCCAGGATCTGTGCCCCAGTGGAACTTCTGTCCTGGGTTTGGGGCCCTGCCCACAGCCCAGGAGCAAGGTGCCTGTGGGAGTCCCTCTCCGGAGCCCACCGCCCACTTGGACAGCGCCGCCTGGGCTGGCAGATGTGGGCTCATTATCCCGTCTGTCTTGGGGAAAGATATTAGGTTGGCAGTTAATAAAGGATTTTAATTAAAGAGGGAAAATCATTTTGGCAAACTCGCCTTGTTCCCCAACTCACATGACCTGTCAAAAGTTCTCAGTTTGGTTCATTTCCATATGAGCCTCTGCTATGAGGGTGAGGCTGGAGCCGGGGTGAGGCTGGTCGCCCCGGGGGATGCCATCCCTCTCTGCTCCCACCTGTGAAAGCCTGGCTGCCTTCGGGGCCCTCGCTTCTGCAGCCGCCCCTCCTGTCACCCCAGAATCTCCAGCGGGTCCACATGTGCCCACAGAGCCCTTTACAATGGCTCTGCCTGGCGGGGTCTGTTCGCTACGCCAGCCAGGGCACCTGCGACAGAACTGCTGGAGTTCATGGTAGGTCACGTGCAGTTGTGACAGGAGGCGTGCTCTGAAAAGGCTGCAAGAGCTGGGTGGAGGCGGGGCAGGAATCCAGGTGCAGGCGGGCTGCATAGGTGTGGCCTCCGGCCTGGGGAGGAGGGTCCAAGGGCTGCAGCCATGGTGCCCTCCCCCCATGTGGGCATGAGCAGGGGCAATGGAAGAGCCTGAGGCCATGTTCAGGTAGGAGCCCAGGTCACAGGCTGGACCCCAGGGGGTAGTGCTGGCAGCCACTCCCGGCCGAGGGCCCATCGGCGTCTCCGTGCTGGTTGAAGAGGACACGAGCAGGGTCCCCAGGACCTGGTGTGGGCCAGGCCTTCTCACCGCCAAGCTGGCGTCTTCCTTGGCGTTTCAAAGCGACCCCTGGACAGGTGGCCCCGCCCTGCCCATCACAGCAGGATCCTGGTTTCCAGAGAGGGGAGGCGGGGCCCGCACCCCCGGGGCAGCTTGGTGATTTCATGACTGGCTTCTTTCTGGATAAGCTTGGGACCCATTATGCTTTCCTGCCAACAAGACAGGTGCCTGGGTCACCCTGAACCAGCTCTCTGTTGTCACAGCAGCTCCAGTCCGTTCGCCCCCGACACCCACCCAGAGCCTCTAGATTTGCCTGGGTCCTGGCATCTGCGGCCAGATGGGGCGGGGCTCTCGCGGGTGTGAGGTCTGTGGGCTGGCTGGGCTGCTGGGCTGGCAGTCCCTGGGGCTTTTCTTCCCCCACCCCCACTAGCCGGGCTGGTCCTCACTGTGGTCACAGCGTCGGAGGCAGCAAGCAGATGAGGGCAGCCCAGGGTGGCACTGGCGCCCCGTCCTTTCCTCTGGCCGCAGAGCACCCGGCCTCAGGGGCAGAGGGAGGCTCTGCCTGTAAGCCGGGCTGCAGAGGTGCACTGAGGGGTGGAGGGTGTGGGGTGCAGTCCCTGGGTCCCTGAGAGCAGCTGCCAGGGGGTTTTGTTGGGGGGTAAAGGCTGCCACTCACCAAGAGAGAGCAGCCAGGAGGGGTCCCCGCCTGGGGAGGGATCGGCCAGCAGGTGCCAGGGGCAGGTGATGTGAGAAGGGAGGAGCTGGCTGGTGCTGGGACTGCGGGCCCCGGCGAGACAGCTGTGGGCTGGGTTGTGCAGGGAGCCAGGAGCCCAGGCTGCGGAATAGGTGTGGGCGGGTGTGGCTAGGACAGAGCTCCCCTCCTCCCTGGTGGCCCCGTGGCCGCAGCAGGCGCCGGGCTCCCAGTGTCTCTGCAGTGAAGCCCTGGCAGCCAGGCCGGGTGGCGGGTGTTGGGGCTGTGATGGGGGACAAGCAGAACGTGTGTGATGGCCGCACACGAGTCACATAGGTCGGAAGCTTGGCTGCAGAGAGCAGTGTCCCCGCCTTCGATGGCTCCTACAGCCTGGAGGGTGGGGGACTATAGGGCGCGGCTACAGTGTTTTGGCCAGGTTCAAGCCTCAGACTAATGAAAGGACAGGGTCCTCTCAACACGTGGCCCCACGTGCCTTGTGGTAGAGTTCAGGTGCATGTAGTTAAGTGAGGTTGAAACTCATGAGAATGCTGTAAACAACGTGATCACGCCCCTACTTTGCCTCGTGGCATCTGCTATCAAATAAAGACACGGCTTGTGGGTGCTGTCGTTGTCTCCTCATCAGGGAGCAGTGTCCCATCCAGACCCAGCTTTCATTCTCTTGTCTGTCTTTTCTCAATCCTTTCACCCCCCCACTCAGGGTCACTGAACCAGGCTGAGCTGGCATAGTACATAAGGCGCCCTGGGGCTGAGTAAGCCATGGCCATGCCGATTCCCCACAGGGGACCTCCTCCCACCTGGGAGGGGCACATGCGTCCCTGGCCTCCAGCACCGGGAGCCGTCAGCGTCGTTGTCTGGGAGCTCGCGGTCCTCCCGGAGCAGGTTCTGCGCGGGAAGGAGGGTGCACATCAGTTAGGTTCACAGTCGCAGTTCTGCGAGGGGTCATGCGTTACGGTTTAGGGGCCTTTTTAACGTGAGAAGCTCCAGGAACCCCCTCCCTCCCCGTGCTGCCTCCCGGCTCTCCCCTCATCGCCCTCCGTGTCTGCTGTGGGGGCTCAGGTGCGAATGCCCCAGCGGTGTCTGAGCCCCACAGGTGGTCCCGGGCCCTGGCCATGGGCAGTAGGACCAGCCAGCCGGCGAGAGCCCAGTGCCAGTCCCTTGCCCCCGCCCATCAGCCCGGCGCATGGGCAGTTCCAGCCGGGGCCCCAGAGCCACCCGTTCCCCTTGAAATGATAACTGGAGATCAGCTCCATCCTTCAGAGTTAACCTCTCCCGGTGAACATCATTCGCCCGTAATTCCATTAGGAGCCGTCGGAAACTCCATTTGCTTTTATTAGTTTGAAAGCGGCTTCCTGGGCCGTGTGCAGCGTGGGCCGGAGGACAGAGGGGCTTGCCAGGCAGGAGGAAGAGAACCCACCCCCAGGGTCACGGCCACGCAGCCGCCCCCGCCCGCTCCCCGTTGGACGCTGCCTGGAGGCTGCTCTCTGTTGTGTTGAAACTCCATGTGCCTGCGCGCAATGGAATGCGATTCATGTTACTTAGTGTTCTGACGCCCGCTACAGCTACAGCGTGGGCGAACCTTGAGGACATGCTGAGTGACGGAAGCAGGCGCATGCGAGTCCACTTATGGGAAGAATGTAAAGTATCAGATTCATGGAGGTAGGATCAGGCGGGTGGGCGCCAGGGAAGGGGCGGGGTGGGAGCCAGTGTGGTGGGAGCAGACTCCGGTTTGCAAGATGAGAAGCTTGGAGGCGTACGGTGATGGCGGCACGCATGGGGAGGGCACTGAATACCGAACTGTGTCCTTAAAAACGGTATGTTTTAGCATGGCCGGTGTGGCTCAGTGTTGAGCGTTGAGCTATGAACCAAGAGGTCAAGATTCGATTCCAGTCAGGGCACAGGCCCGGGTTACGGGCTGGATCCCCCACGTGGGGCGTGCAGGAGGCAGCCAACCAATGATTCTCTCTCATCATTGATGTTTCCATCTCTCTCTCCCTACCTCCCTCTCTCTTCCTCTCTGAAATCAATAAAAAAAACCAAACCATCCAACCAAACAAACAAAAAACGAAGGTCCATTTTCCGTTCTGTGTATTGTACCACCATTGCAAAGAAATAATAACTTTACAATCCCTCTGCCTGAGTCAGCTTCCCTTTGGCATTGACCTTTGACCCTGGGAGACTTGGGGGCTCACCAGCGGAAATGCTGGCTCGGCATTGGAGGTTCGGTCAAGCCGCGGTGCGTGCGGGACGTGGGCGCGGGCGTGTCCTTGCCCCCTTTCCTCCTGTGGACAGGACGGCTCCGTCAGCTCCTGCCGATTCAGAGGCCGGAGGGTGAAGTCAGTCACGGGGAACAGCTCTGCGCAGGGACCGGCCCCCCATGTGCTTCTAGTCTAAGTCCCCAGGTACCGCGACGAAGTCACCGCAACCAGGTGACTGTGTGTCCGCGTGTCTGGCTCATTCAGTTCCTGCCAGCACGGTTATCCACGGGACCCCGCCGTTCTCCGAAGCGTGTCCCGTGTGGGAGACCGTGGGGCTGGCCTACATGGAAGATGCTCTGTGCCCGGATCCTGCACGGGTGCAGGTGCATGTCCCCAGATGCAGCAGGCTCCCTCCAGGCAGCTCTCTCTGCCAATTGCCCTCACAGCCCGAGGTCATGTGCCTTTGGGAGTGTCAGCCCCGCCCACCCTCTGAAGGGCTCCCAGCATCCCGGCTGCCATGGGTGGCTGGGACCCATGGAGGCAGGGGCAGCCCAGCTGTGCCCAAGGGGCTCTCCCCACAGAGCGTCCCTCATGAACCCCCTGGACACTGGTCTCCATCTCATCGCCTGCTTCCCCCAGGTGGCAGAGGACCCACCACTGGTGATAGGAGGGAGCCTGGCCTGACCGTAGTCACTCGCTGGAACTTTCCAATAAGGGGGCGTCACAGTGATCACAGTTAGCGGCTGGGGGCGGGGGGACTGCAGTGAGGCGCTAGGGAGGTGTCATACGAGGACGTGAGGGCCCAGGGCGGAGTCGGGGGCCAGCAGGGATGCTCGCTGTCCTCACCACAGGACTCAGGAGGCTGGGGCCTGGAGCCTGGGGACATGGGCACAGCCTCGGCCAAGCTGCTGGGCTGGAGTGAGATTTCCGACCTAAAGTCCCGAATGAGGGAGGCCTGGTGTCTGGGGGGAGGACGGGGAGCAGCCCCCTAAGCTCTCAGCACACACATGCTGGGCCTGCAGGGACGGGGCCCAGGTCTCCCTGACAACGGGCGGCCTGGCCCGGGACACACCCCTGGGAGCACCTTGCTGAGTGGGCAGTTGAATCGGCACCAACGGCCATTGGTTGGCAGTAGCGATGGTTTTCTGATATGAAAGGCTCTCACTGTGGCCTCCCGTGAGGAGGTGCTCCCCAGCCTTCTAGTGGTGTCTGGAAGGTCCCGGAACGCCCACAGGTTTTTAATGCCCTTGTTATATGGCCGGCAGGAGGAATAGTGACAGGCGCATGTGGCTTTTCTCTTTGAGCTCCGAGGTTGTGTGTCAGCCCCAGAGAGCCCTGCCCACCGCCTGTTTCCTCCTTCCCTCCCTCCCTCCCTCCCTCCCTCCCATCCTCTCTCTCGGCCCTGCCCCCTCCCAGTCCCTGTCTGGTGGCTGGGAGGGTGGGGCTGAACCTGCAGGTGTCAGGCTAACAACACGATGGCTCTTCCACGTGTGGTTCTGTGTCCGTGCCCGGCGCTCAGGGCGGCAGGCGTCCCTACATGCTCGCTGTGGTCTGTGCGTGTTTGGGGGGTGCACAGCCTTCTCATGCCCACCAGAGCCCGGGGGCAGCCTTGTATGGGGCAGCAGCTCCTGGCTGTTCTGGCTGGTGCTCACAGGCTTGCCACGCTGTCTCAAGCTGGTGGCCAGTCATGGCTCTCTGTCCAGCTGCGGGGGCCAGAAGCCCGGTGTCCTCGGCCAGCTCCGGGCTCAGAGGCTTTTCTGGACCGTTACCTCCTTCACGTTCAGGGAAGCAGCGCCCTCCGTGCCTCTGGCCACAGTGGGCAACGGGCAGGGCCGAAGGTGTCCGTTCCTCAAGGCTGGGTGGTCGTAGGCGTGGCCTCTGGACCGGTCCTGGGCTCCGGGCCCGAGTCCTGCGTGCCGCAGACGCCCGGCGGGGCACGCACCACGGAGGCAGGTGGTCTGCCTGGCCCTCTGGCCGCCTGTCTTCCTGACCTTGGCAGTGGGCACTGTGGAAACGTGTTGAGAACATCACAGGGTTCTTAAACTGTCATTTCACGTCAAAACGGCTGGCCCGGAGACTTACCCACATTCCAGAAGGCCGTGAGGTTTTATGAAGCCAGTTTGAAAGGGTGTTTGTGGCGAATACAAACGTATGGGCATTGTTCTGTTTCTGCGGGTCTTGCCATTCAACGGGTAACGAGATTTATCTCAAACTCTGCTCTCATTTCCCACCAAAGATAATTGCGAGGGATAATTGCTGGTGTGCTGAGGTCCCCTTTTGTGTCCCTTGACTTTGAAAATGTGAAGGTTTGATAAATTGTGCAATAAAAGGCCGATTCGGTATCAGACAAAACAAAAAGGCTCTTTCTAACGGCACCTGTGAGCCTGGCGTGCTCTTCCTCAGAGGGGCTGGTGTGTTGGGAAGATGTGTCACCGTTGGCAATTAAGCTGCATCCTCATATAAAACAGGCCGAGACATTTTTCTCTGTCGACAGCTGAGGGCAAGGCTGCACCAGGACACGGCTCGAGTCTGCACACGGACCCTGCCTCTCGGGCCAGGACGAGTGCCCGCTTCTCAGGGACCTGGATTTGCTGCGGGGCCATTGCAGGGCATCTGTGAGGCGTCTCACATGCACCGTGGCCTCTCAGCAACACGGAGTGGTCACCGAGTCTGTGTTGCAGACGGGCACAGGCTCCGAGGGGTAAGGACAGGTCAGACGCGTGGCAGGGATTTGAACCCAGGTGTGTTGGTCTGAGCCCAAATCCCAATCATTTCTCTTCATCTCCCAGCTGGCGCGTCAGTGGACGGGAGTGGGTAGGATGAGGAGCAAGCAGGCAAAGTGTCCTCCTGTGTTTGTAAACATGTCTGTGCTGTTTTCCCAAAGGAGACTCACTCTGTGCCCCTGGTCCCCATCGGTCAGCGGAGGGGCTGGGCCTCACACTGTGCCTTCTCCATCGGGGCCCCTTCAGCACCGTGGACAGAGGAGAGGGACTCTGGGCAAGGAGGGGGCACAGGAGAGGGGCTGGAGAAGGACAGGGTGTTGGTTAATCTCTTGCCGTCCCCCACCCGCCCTCCCCTCTGGGGCTTGTCCGCCTGTTCCATGGGGGCTGGGTGGAGGGGGGTATGAGGGACATCTGTAATGCTGACAGCAATAAAAGAATCTATATTAAAAAATAAAAAAGACAGGGACAGAGACAATTTAAAACCTGCATCCCTGCCTGGTCAGGTTGCTCACTGGAGACGTTTGGTTTCAGAGCGGAGAACGAGGAGTCAGGAAAACTTTTAAGTGGGAAACCCTGAAGTAACAGCTTATTGGCCTAGTTGAGGAAGGAGTTATGGGAATTCACTTTCCGCGGGAACGGGCCCTTTAATCAGACGCTGATGAATAGGCCCGCTCCCGTCTCAGAACTTGAAGGGCTTTATTTTCCTCTTGCCGCTGCCATGGTGAGCAGCATTAGCTCATTGGGTTTTTATCATTATTTTCATCCTGTTAATTAGCTCCGCCAGCCAGATGCGGCCTTTCTAAAAGGCACCAGAACGTTCCGTGCAGGAACCGCCCTCACCTGGGCGGGTGCCCTGCAAGGAGCTGGTGCGGAGATTCTGTGGGGAGGCCGTTGGGAAGGGCCAGCGACCCGGACCCCAAGTTCTTCCCTGTCGGCAGGGTCCTGGGGCGAGGCCAGCGTCCCGTCTACCCCACAACGAACGTGAATGTTCTAAATGGAATGCATTTTAGAAAGTTCTAGAATGCGAGTTTCTCGAGTGTTTTCTGCCGTCGGGCCCCGTGCCGGTTTCATGAGCAAAGGTGAATGAGGCCCTGTCCCCTCGGCCCTCGAGACCCAGGGGGGGACCAGGGAAGAGGCGGGGCCACCAGGGCCCCCCGGGAGGGAGTGGGCAGCTGCTCTGGACACTCGACCGCCTCTCGTTCTCAAGAGCCACCTGCACGGGCTCAGGCTGGAGAAGCCCTCACAGGCCCGGGCGGGCGTGCAGGCTCCGGGCTGGATTCTGGATGCCCCACCTGGCCCCGCGCGGTTCTTGCTGTGTGGCCCGGGCACATTACTCGGCCTCTCTGTGCTTCTGCCCTCCCACCTGTTGGAGGAGGTGGAGACGGAGCCTGGCCTTGAGGCTCAGTGAGTGCGGGCTCGGTGCTCCGGGCCCAGGTCTGCGACGGCAAGTGCTTGCGTGGGCTGTGAGGACTGTTCAGCCGCACACGGCCTTGGGGAGTATGTGTTCCCTCCTCTTTAGAAATGACAGCAGCAGCGCATGCTCACCGTAGACTTCAGACAATGAAGAAGCATTTCGTTAGAAAGCAAATCGAAAACACGCCCCACGCTTTGCCCTGCACCTTCTGGTCTCCTGCCGTGGGGCCCCACCAGGCGCTGGCAGGCCGCTCCCAGGCCACTCTCCCCCGTGCTGACAAATAGGGACACTCGTACACTTTCTTTCGTTTATTTACTTACATCATTGAGCTCACTCGGTGCTCATTGTCCCCCCACCCACCCCCCAGCAGCACATCCTGGGCACGTCTGTGTCATTAGAAGTGGAGTCGGCACTGACAGGTTCTGTCTTTTCCGTGGCATCATCTACCTCAGTGGATTTAACCACCCCCTTACTCGTGGGTATTAGGTGTCTTTACCCCACACGCCCAAGTCTCAGAAGGAGAGTTACAACTTACATCAATAAATCTCACGTTTTGGTTCAGGATGAGAAATAAAAATGCTTTTCCCTGGTACTGGGCCTGTAGGTACGTGTGTTTACCTGTGCACTTGGCTGGACTGTGTGCGTGCGTGCATGCGTCTTGTCAGGGAGGAAAATGCCCCTGCCCGCTGCTGGAGCCTCTGCTGGTCCTAGGAGTTAAGTTCATCTCGGGCCTGGGGTGCCCCAGGTTCTGCAGGTGCTCTGTGAACAATGACCCACCACACCGGGGGCCTGGCAGGCACTCCCAGAGCCTCCCCAGCAGCTCAGGGCAGGGGGTGGCAGGGGGCGGGGCAGCAGGCGGTCAGCCATGCGGGCTCCATTCCTTTGGCTCAGAAAGCAGTGATTCGGTGTTTCTGGTGAGTCTGCGCTGGGCTGGTAGTTCTGCCGCTGTCTCCTGGGACCACGCCCCGGCTGCATTGATCTGCCGGGCCACCTGCAGGTCAGGCTGGTCTCAGGTGACCCGCCAACCTCCCCCCCATATCTGGGGCCTCGGATGTAGTGGCTGGAACAGGTGCGAGGGCTGGGATGCTCTCCCGGCTGCCTCGGCTTCACCACGTCTCTCGTCCTCAAGGAGCCTGGCCCGGGCTTCTCCAGAGCGAGGTGGCCCCTGTGCTGAGACACGGAGGTAGCGCCTGAGGCCCTCGGCCCGGAGCGCACCATCACGTGCTCCACACTGTCGTCCGAGCCGCCCACACTCCGGGGGAGGGAGAGCCCACCTGGTAAGGAGAAGGCCGCAGGGCGCCTGGCTGTTCCAACATTTTACACGGACTCTGCGCACCTGGAGGAGGCGGAGGGAAGCTGAAGAGTTCTCATTAGCGTGAGTGTGTGCACGTGGGGGTGTGTGCACGTGGGGGGGGATGGGATCACGTGCGAGCCCGCGTGTCTGTGCACACACCCACATTCCTGGTTTTGGTTCCCAGCTCTAGTAGCACACCTTCAGTCTGGGAGCAGGCAGTCATTCCCCGTCCCGGGTCTCCATGCCCCATAGGGATGGGCCGATAGCCAGGGGCACAACAGCATGTGCTGTGCCTTTAAAGGCTCCCTGGCCACAGGTGGCCGCTGTAAAGTCACTCCTCGCAGGGCACCTGCGGGCTGCGTGCGGCTGAACGTTGGAGTCTTCTGCCCCGCGGGACCCCTGTGATCGCCGGCGGGCTGTTCGTGGCCCAGGGAGCTGTGCTGGGCACTAGCTCAGCCCAGGAGGTCAGTCCTCGCAGGAACTGCGTGTACAGATGAGGACACTGGAGCTTCTTGCTGGAGGCCGCACAGCTGGGCGAGGTGAGTCTGTTCTGGCCAACGGGCTCTAGACTCCACAGGAAGGCTGGTTGCTTGAGACACAGCTCACAGGTCCCTTTGGGTCTCCTGCTGATTTAGGTGCTTAAAGGCTGTGCCTGGAGAGGAAGGGTGACCGAGGCCAGGTGTGGAGGGATACGGAGGGTAAACGCACGGGGACAAGGGCAGCTCACACCGGAAGGGACAGGTGTCCATCACAAAGGCTCCCTGGCGCCGGCCTCGCCCGCCTGGGGCCCTCGCGGGCCATCAGTCGTCTTGGGAACATCGGTGCCTCTGAGATGTTGAGCTTTTGCCCCCGTTGTTAGTAAAGAGCTGACTGTGTGCACGGGGCAGTACTTTCCACTGTGGTTGGGGCTGTGGGCATCAGGGGCTCGGAGAGAAGGGTTGTGGGTTTCTGTGGGGGGGCGGGGTGCCTGGGCAGGCAGCTCCAGGGCTGGGGTTCAGATGCATGTGCTGTGGCGGCCTGACTGGGGCCGTGGCTGTCCCTCTCCTCTGCAGGAATTTCCTGCAGCAAATCTCTAGCTTCCAGCAGAGCTGGGCCCCTGACAGCGGGAGCCGGGGAGACATTTGTTCAGGGCTTTGGAGGTGTCTGTGCCCCAAACTTCCTGCAGAATCACAGGCTGCTATGAACCCACTGTCACAGGAGCACCTTTGTTGGTGTGTGTGTGTGTATGTGTGTGTGTGTGTGTGTGTGTGTAAGACATCCAAGCGTGTTGACTACAAAAACGCGTTTCATAGGGTTTAATCAAGTGTGTCTGTGTGACTGAATATTTTATATTCCCTTTCAGAAGCTATTTCTTTTCTCTGACTATAAAGTACGGTAACCCTATTGTCAGAATTTGAAAAGCGAGTAAAGGTTGCAGGAGGCCTTAAAGGTCCCCTGAGATCTGGGTGCCTGCGGTGACCCCCTCTTGTCTCCCCATGTGTGTGTTTTGTCCTCATCTGTCATCTAACGTCCCAGTGGACTCCGCACTGACCACAGCGTTCATGTCCCTGGCAGCCTGTCGCCCCCACACCCCCACACAGAGTGGGGTGCTGGCTGTTTTCCATGTGACCCCACGCCCTCTGCCCCTTTCTTACCTGCTGGTGCCCCAGCAGGCCAGCCTCCCTACTGGTTCCATGATGGCTGCCTGTCAGCTGGGCTCAGCCAGTGAGAGGCCAGCAGGAGCCTGGAGGCAGGACGAGGGGGGTGCTTCCTCCTGCTTTCCCTTCCCTTAGGGAAGGGGTGCCCTCTGTTAGGACCTCCTGTGTGCAGCCCCTCCTTCTCGCTCCATCTCACCCGAGGCAACCATGTTCTCCCCAGGCCCAGGGCGATCCTCTGCACTGAGGGTGGCCATGGCCAACCCCCACTCCCTCCATTTGGTCGTTTACCCTCGGGGAGTAGTTTCATCAAAGACGCCACCTCTGCACCTTCTGGGGTGAGTTCCCTTTCCTGCTGCGACAGCCCTGAGACAGGGCCCTGACAGGTGTCAGCTCTTTCAGACTTCCCCACCAACCGCCCTCGGACACGCCCGGTTTTCTTGGGGAGCTTGATCTTGGCGCCTGTCATCCTGCCTCGGGGAGAGATGGCCGGTGGGGAGGCGGGTGTGGGCGCTCCCCCTGGCGGAGGCCTCCCCGAGCCCCGCCACCCTCCACATCAAAAGGAAATAAATCTTTCTTGTCAAAGCCCCTACATTTTGGGGGTGATTACCAAGCAGCAACAGGTAATGAGAGCTTCAGCTCCCAGGCGTGGAACAAGGTTCATGGACACTGACACTGAGTCCGGCTGAGCCTGGAGGACTGGGCTGCGCTGGGCGGCGTGGGGTTCCTCTTCCTCACGTGTGTGTCAGCTCAGGAGCCAGCGCTCACCCACGCTCAGAGATGGCAGGTTTTTAAAAAGTAGCGCTCGTTAATCAAACCTAATGGCCTCTGATGTTTTTATGGGAGTTTCAGAACTCAGTTTTGCTAATTGTCTGCTTTTCAATTTGAGATTCTCCCATGGAAGTTAGTCAAACGATCTCGCTCTCTACGGCTGAGATGAGACTCCGCGTAGATTTCCAAGTGTAATTTAGGGGGAAAAAGCAGGCGGAGGAAGCCTGATGAAACGGCCTTTCACAGCCGTGGTTCCCAAACAGCGGAGGTAATTACGGGGCGCTGGCTCCGCACAGGGCTCCTCACCGCGGGCCGCCGGTCACTCACGGCTGCACCGTGCCCTTGGTCTGCCCTGTGTGCACACGAAGCGCCCTCAGGACTTGGCCGAACGGCTCTTTCTGTGATTAGATCAGGAGACAAATGCAGTTACTCGTTGTTGGCTTAATGAACATATTGGAGGTACAGTTTGGTGTAAACCCTTTCCCAGTAAAGCTGGAAACACCAGCGATCGTGCTGTGGGATTCGAGGTTCCGCTCTCTCAGGTGAATGGCTGTGTTTCCTGTTCCCGCCCTCCTCGTTTCTCAGACCCAGACGGGGAGGCAGCGAGGAGGCAGGGCTGAGGGCACCCCTTTAAAGGGCGGTGCCGAGTTCCGTTCCTGTCGGTCAGATGCTGAACTGGCGTGCCCCGTGAGGAAGCTCCTTTTATTCTCTCTGCTCGGTTAGAAAACTCCGAGCAAATCACCGTTGGCTGTTTCTGTTGTTGAAGGCGGAGACGGTACTCTCGGGGCCTTGGCCTGACTCTGGGGGTCGTGGATGGGGGGCCCCATTAAGGGTGTTTTGGGTTCTCCAATGGGGAGTCGGTGTAGGAACAGGGAGGGGGAGCGGCAGGGGGTGGAGGGGAAGTGCAGGGGTGGAAAGAACGCCCCTCCCCTGCCACAGCTCCTCTGTCACAGGCACTGAGCTGCCCCCAAGGAGATTCATCCTCCGGGTTTGGCCAGTGCCTTCCCAGAGCCCTTTGAGAGATGCAGATTCTCAGAAGAGTGGGGCCTGGAATGGAGAGGTAAGAAGGGGGGTGGGGCTGAGAGCGTGGGCTGGTGTCTGGGGGAGGGTGGCAGGCTCGCCTGGGGACAGATGCCCATGGCCAGCTGTCCCCCTAGGTGGTGGGGGGACATCTGGCTGGGGAGGGTCCCCTGATGCTCTGTTCTGATGCACCCCTAGATCCTCTCCACCCCAATCTCCCTAAAACCCCAGATTGCCTACTTCCAGGGTCAACTTTGGGGATGTTCACTGGGCACCGAATCCCAGGCCCTTTCCTGCCGGGCTGAGTTCCTTTCACTGGAAAGCAGGCCTTCCAAGCTTCTAGGAGCCAAACAGAGTCAGTAGCCAAGGCCGGCGGGGCACTTCCCACCGTGAGCAAGTAAAACAGCAGTGAAGGTGGGGGACGCGGGACCCACAGCCTGAGCCCTGCCCCTGTCCACGCCCACCAGAGCCGGCACTGCAGACATTGGCGGGCTATGGGGCAGGCGCTGCACCCCTCCGGACCCCTCACCCGGAAGGGGGAGGACGGGGTCCTGTCTGCACACTGGGGTGTGGACCCGCTGGCCCCTTGGTTTTGCTTTGTGCCGTAATAACGTTGTGACATAGAGGCATCTCGCTAACACCTTGCGCCTCAGCCGTCTGATTTGTTTGAAGGGTCCCACGTCGGATGGTTGGTCAGGGTTAAATGAGGCTTCTGTGCCCAGGGAATGGCATAGTGCTCATGTGTCCACCACTGAGCTGGGAGAGCGCCGGAAACTGTCCCCCCAGTTTTACAGATGGGGCACCGAGGGCCTGGTTTTAAAGCACATGCAACTTAAAGTGGAAACAGATGGAATGAAAACGGACTGAACCCTGTATTGCCGTGAGCCCCAGCATCACGGGCCATATCCTCCGACTGCTCTCCCAGCATCTGCGATGGGAATGCGTCTGGCCCTGGTGGGGTGGGGGCGGGGCGGGGCCTCCCTGCACGGGAGCCAGCGTATCTTGGGGCCTCGCAAATCTACGATGGCTATAAATTAATTTTTCTACATAAACTACTTTTTAACCTTTTTCATTGATCTGTTCCGCGTTTGAAATGTCAGCAGATCTTCTCTTGCTTGGCAAGTGTTCAGTTTGTTTTCCTAGCAGCTCAGAACCATGTTTTCCTCCATCATTTGTAACACATTTCTCATGTCGGGGCCGCAGCCTCTTCCCCAGCTGGATGTCTCTGCAATACAAACAGAAGAGCTTTTAAAATTAACAGGGCATCAGAGACTGGGCTTGTTGTGAAGTTTCTCCAGGAGCAAGTCTGTGCATATAAATGCCCAGCCCCATTCGGTCTGGCAAGCGTCTTTTAAACGCCTCTGTGTGGCAGGCAAGGTGTGTGTGTGTGTGTGTGTGTTCCTTCCCGGTATTTGGTGTTTCCTGTAAGTTGGTAGTTAGATCTAAAGGTTGAATCAGATTCAGGGGTGTGGGTATTTTGGGGGTTGGGGGCAATAGGCAGATGTGTGCCCTTCCATCAAGAGACAATAAGGTCTGAGTCTCTCTCTTTTTATGATATTATTAGAGGTCTGGTGCATAGATTCGTGCACCGGTGGGGTCCCTTGGCCTGGCCTATGCCCTCTCGCAATCCAGGACCCCTTGGGGAATGTCGGTGCCAGTTTTGGCCCAATCCCACAGGCCAGGCCGAGGGACCCCACTGGTGCACGAATCCGTACACTGGGCTTCTAGTATGCCTAGAAGGTCTTTGGTTAATCTCTTCCCGCCCTCCCCTCTCCCCGCTTCCCTCTGTTCCATGTTTCCATGCCTGTGCATTGAGCGTCTGCCCTGTGATGGTCATTGTGCATCATAGCTACCGGTCGAACAGTCA
>NW_006284618.1:3502044-3515679 GCF_000327345.1 Myotis davidii | reverse complement strand
CCTCTTCCAATCTGGGATCCTTTGGGGGATGTTGAAAAGCCAGTTTCGGCCCTATCCCCGCAGGCCAGGCCGAGGGACTCCACCGGTGCACGAATCCGTACACTGGGCTTCTAGTATGCCTAGAAGGTCTTTGGTTAATCTCTTCCCGCCCTCCCCTCTCCCCGCTTCCCTCTGTTCCATGTTTCCATGCCTGTGCATTGAGCGTCTGCCCTGTGATGGTCATTGTGCATCATAGCTACCGGTCGAACAGTCAAACGGTCTCTTAGGCTTTTATATATATAGATAAGCCATCGATGATCACTGCCCCAATTTATTCACTTATTAGGGATCGATTGCAAACAGGTGATATTTCAATATTTCCTTTATTATATGTACTACTTCCACAAAAGAACACTCTCACTAATTATTTAGTCATCACAGGAGACGGTTCATGCAGGGAAGGCAGGACACATGCTTCATTTATTTCCTTTGTTTACCAGCTTTCAACATAATGACTTGGTTCTCTAGCGCTCCAGAAGGTTCCAGTGAATTGAACAGCATTATGATTACGGACTCACGGCTTTGAACAGTGTGATGTATTTAAGCTGCTGCGGCTGTTATCTTATTGATTCTGAAATTGTTCCGTTGCCGGCCTACGGGAGCATCTTCACGTGGGATTCTGAACACTTTTGACGTGACCCCATCTTGGCGAGCCCCGCTGCTTTCTCCTGAGACAGAAGGTTCCAGGCACAGCTTGTATATTTTCTGCCTCACTGAGTCAGATTCTTTCCTAAGAAGCATCGCTGCATTTGAGTGGAATGAAGTATTATCGGAAATAAAGTGGTAGGAGCACCTACTGCCACTGGGCTGGTTGTTGCTTTTAGGCATTTTCAGTGGTCAGGCTAGGAAACACACACATGATCTATAATAATGAAAGCATAATGTGTTAATTAGACCTGATAGCCGGACAGCTTTCTGGACGGCCTTCCGGACGACCTTCTGGATGAAGCTGGGGCTGCGAGGGCCAAGGCTATGAGGGCCAAGCCCCTTGCACGAATTTCATGCACCGGACCTCTAGTTTTAGCAATAAGGAAGTTATAAACCCACACTAGCAGTTTCAATTAGAATGAAAGATGACAGGATTTTTACTTACCCTCCTTCATCTTATCTCTGTACCTCCCTGCCTCCCAAGCTGCAGATTCCATTCCCCAGTCACACTGCCGTAATTGCCGAGTCGCTTCATCCCTCAACACGCATGCAGGACAGTCTCAGGATAATGCCTCCACAATTGCTCTAGCCTGCAGCATGGCCGCCGTGGCTAACAGTATATTCCCTGCAATCAGCTTAGGAGTTCCTTGCAGTTCTTTTTGTCCGTAGACGGGTGCCACCAGGGATGTGCAGTATCGTGCTGTGATTTCAAATTGAAATAATTCCCCCCTAAGAGGTTATGCCATTAACTCAAAGCACAGCCGTGCTCAGATGCTTCAACTTCCTTTGGATCTTGGGAGTTGGTTTTAATTTAATTTCAGTTTATAAAAATATAAAATATTTACCTGTTTCCGAAGGTGGATCCATGAAACCAGGTATATTCATGAGAATCAGCCTTCTCTCCTTGAGGTCTCCATGCTGTTCTGTCTCCCTCCAAACATAATCATCAGAAATTCTTTTAATTTATTAACTCAGCACATGTAAATAAATTTAATTCATTATTTGCTTTATTTTTATATGTTCATGTGTACTTACATACTTAGAAAATATCTTCACCTTTCTTAAAAGTACGTACCATATGTATTTTTGCCCACCTTACCTTTTTTTTTTCTTCTTCTTCAACTTAATAGCATCCTGGAGATCATTCCACATAAAGTGTATAGAGAAATTCTTTTCTGTTTTACAGCCGTGTGTCACATTCTGTGACTGTCCCCACTATTGAACATTTGAATTAACTCGAGTCTTTTTCTATTACTGATTACACTTCACTAAACAGCGTGGGCCATGTGTCTAATATTTGCCAGGATAGATTTCTGCAGATGCAATTGTTGGATCAAAGAGTAATTGCACATGCCATGTTGCTCAGTGTTACCATATTTCCATACCTTCTGCAATAGTTACATAATAGCCGGGTAATTTACAAACCCTGTCATTTCTTTTCCACTTACTAACTGTGGACTTCCTGTAAAGACAGCCCTGCCTTCATTAACTATTTCATTCACCTGACATACAGTTTCTACAAAAAAGGCAAGCTAGATGCTTAATTTCCCCCCTTTATTTGTCAAAATCCATACCAATGAATTGGTTCCCTAGCAATCTTCAGAGGTGGTGGTCGTGATAGAAAATCAATATATTTATGGATTTCAGAGAGGAAAGGAGATGGAGATAGCAACATCAATGATGAGAGAGCATCATGGATTGGCTGCCTCATGCATGCCCTGCACTAGGGATCGAGCCTGCAGCCAGGACACGTGCCCTGATTGGGCATCGAATTTGGGTTTACAGAAAAGTTGCCAGGATTGTGCAGAGGGTGTCGACTCTTCCCACAGCTCCTGGTGCTCAGAGCCTTAATTACCAACCCCATTCCTAGACCGCCGGGGCGGGTTTGCAGCTCTCTCGGAGAGGGTGGCGACATCATCTGTAAGATAGAGATTGTGGCCGTTCAGAAAGCAAGGGCTCCTTATTGGAGCTCATTCCGAGGGACCCCTCTGTCGCCCCTCGAGTCCTCACCCAGCCGCTGCCCTTCCTGAGGGACCCTCTCTGCAGAAAGAGGACCCGCTGCCACCCAACGTGGGCGCCTTCGCTTGGTCTGAGTCCACGCGTCTCAAGTGGGCACTCCGACCCACAGAGTGGGCTTTAAAAAAATACAGTTTTATTGATTTCAGAGAGGGGGGGAGAGGGGGAGAGATAGAAACCTCAGTGATGACAGAGAATCATGGATCGGCTGCCTTCTGCACGGCCCCCACTGGGGATCAAGCGGGCAACCCGGGCATGTGCCCTGGCCAGGAACCCAACCTTGACCTCCTGGTTCATAGGTCGATGCTCCATCCCTGAGCCACCAGGGCCGGGCAGGACGTTCTGATTGAAGCTCAGGGAACAGCGTTGCCGGGTATTGTCTCGTCTGTGTCCCGCTCTCTTGAAACCAGGGACTGATTTATTTTCATTCCGACAAAAGGGCTTCCTGGACGGCCCATGGCGTCGGGGGCGGCAGTGTCTCTGTCGGCTGTTAGGTGCTGCAAGGTAAGGGCCTCGTGGCTGTGCTGGGAGATGGAACGTGGTTCTTATTTCTTTTATTGAGGCGGCCCCGGGGGCTCACGTGTTTGCCGAGAGAGAATGAGCTGCTCTGGGCAAGAGACAGTTTTGTGCTGAAATCTTCCTGTTCACGGAAATACCGTCTTCCATTTGGACATTCACAGACTCCACTCCGCCAGGGAGGAGGGAGTCCGGCCCGGGTCTGGAATCGGGTGGTCACCGACGGACCGCCTCTCCCGGCTCCCGACAGCCCACGCGCTCGCCGCTGCAGAAGGGGTCTTGGCTGTCAGTGTGCGAGACCGTGGGCGATTCGTTTGAAGGATGTTTGTTTCTTCCCCCTCTAAGTCCTGCAGGAACAGGGATCACGTATGTTTTCACTCTGAATCCGGAGCCCGGGGTCCCCGTGGTGCCCAGCCACGGGAAGCTGAAGGGCTTTTGTGATAAATAACAAAGCCTGCTACCAGCTCTATAACCCTGAGGGCGCTCCTGGGGCCGGCCGTTTGCTGGCCGTACCAAAGCTTCAGGTCTAATTGCCACGCTAGACCCAGCGATCTCACCGCAAACCTCTGCTCCGTGCAGGTGAGATCAGAGAAACGCAGCTGCAACAGGTGCCGTCAGACGCTAAGGAAATTATGTGGAAAAATAGTGTCGTTTTAATTCTCCCAAAGGCTTGTTTTCTCTCTTCACATGAGCTTTCCTTCCCTCATTAAAAGCAAAACAAAACAGCCAACCTACTCCATGCAGCTATGCAAAAATTGCTTGTTCAGACTTCACAAGCCACAAAATGTATGATTGCAATCTGTAGTTATATAATACACAGGCGTGGAACTATGTAACAATTCCCAGTATGAGAGAATCATAAAATCCAATATTCCTTTTTCTGCGGCGCAGCCCATATTTTTTAATAAACTGTCACTTATTCTGCTCTCTGCCAACACCAAGTTTCCTTTGCAGCCTGAATTCTGTGCCCTGTCTCATCGCGAACATAACAAGCAAGTGCGGCGTCTCATCCTCCCGGGTGAAGTGCCCGGGGATTTGCCACAGTAAACAAGTTCACTTTTAAATCAGCCCCCATTTTAGGACAGCGGTTCTCAACCTGTGGGTCGCGACCCCTTTGGCGGTCGAATGACCCTTTCACAGGTGTCGCCTAAGACCATCCTGCAGATCAGATATTTACACGACGATTCATAACAGTAGCCACATGACAGTGATGAAGTAGCAACGAAAATAATTTTATGGTTGGGTCACCACATGAGGAACTGTATTTAAAGGGCCAGAAGGTTGAGAACCACCGTTTTAGGAGCTGTCCAAGTGCTGACTGCTTCCGGGGAATGTGCAGGGCGGGCTGCACAGCTGCGTGGATTCCAGCCCTCACTGGTGGTCTTCGGGTCTGTCGCACGTGGCCTTTTGAAAGAGACCCCGCCTCCCGGTGGCCGGGGCTGTGGTCCATGGTCCGGGACCCCTGTTGCCACCGCCCAGTCCCCTTTTCCAGCATCGTCAGCTCCAGGATGCCCAGCACAGCCCAGGGGGACCACCTTCCAATTTTGCATTTTCTAGGCACCCAATTTAGAAGGACAGTGAAGGATTGAAAACAGACCCTGAGGGGTGGGAGGGGGGTCCTGAGACCCCCACAGGCAAGAATGGGGAGGATGTCTGGCCCTAACCCAGGCTGACCCCGCAGCCGGCCTGTCCTTGGATGGAGGTGGCAGCTGCAGGCAGCCCCACAGACCGATTCCCACAGCGGTTCCCCCATGGGGTGCAGCAGAGATCTAGGGTGAAACCAGCTCTACCTTCTAAGTCTCCGTTTTCAATCTGTTTTCTCTCTGAGTCCTGATGTGTCTTTTGCCTCTGGGGAGCAGTGTTTCCTTACCAACCAGGCTGTGCCGCGTGAGATGGTGTGTGAGATTGCCGGGCTGTGGGCTGGTGATGAATGGAGGGTGATGGTGATATTAGGAGTAATAGTAATGAGGAAGTAGCTGAGGCCTGCCTCAGGGCGCCGTGGCTGACCAGGCGGCCTGGCCTGGGGTTAGGAATCCAGTTCCCCAAGATCCCCTCCTCCTTCTCAGGCCTCCAGTGGGGCCCCTGGGGCTTGGCCCTGAAGCCCGGGCCAGGAGCCGCTGATGACACAGCCCCTGTCAGCATCAGGGTTCTGTGGGGTTCGGCCGAGAGGGGTCAGGCCTGGGTCAGGCGGGGCTGCGTATGGGGCCTCTGTCGGGAGGGGAAGGTGGATGGGCTCCTGCAGATTGGGGTGACCCACAGGCAGAGAGCAGACCAGATCAAGATGAATTTATCCGCTCTCTAGAGCAGGAGAGAAATCCGATTCTCAACAGACCGAGGCGAGAGAAACCTCGCTTTTTCATACGTTCATACAAATCTTAGGGTCCTGAGAACGGCAGATACAGCTTTTTCCTCTCAATATGCATCCTTTAGGGGAAGCCCTAACGCACTCTCCGCACCAATGAGAGAAGAGGAGATTGCGGGGATGTGGTCTGTGCTTTCGCACTTGCACTTACACCCCTGGCCGGGCCCTGTCTCCAGCACCTGGGCCCGCGGGGATGGTGGCTGTGCTGGTGGCCACACGGTTCTCAGGTCCCGGGAGACTGCGCTGATGCCACAGGTGAAACACAGGGTTCTGGCTCTGAAAGGCGGGTCCGCACTGTGTCCCCCTGGGGGTGGGGAAGTACAAGCATTTGGGGGAGGCCTGCCCTCTGACCTTCCTGGGAGAGGAGTCCTCCCAACTCCTGCCTCCATCCCAGCAGGGAAACAGCCACGCTGGGGGCGAGGGTGGGGCGCCCTGTGAATCTGAGGGGGAGGGGTCTGGAGCTGCTCGGGTGGGACACCCTCAGACGGCTCCTGGTCTGCAGGCACCTGGGCTCCTCCAGTAGCTGGTCTCCCCAGTCCCTGTTTCAGGAACCCCTGAGCTCTGCACCCCCCACCCCACGGCTTGGACTTCAGTTGGTTCCCTCTCCCCATCCTGCCTTCAGCCTTGGGTACTGCCCACCTCACTGGTCTCTTCTTTCTTGCCCTTGTCTGGGGGTGGGGGGTGGGGGCAGCCTTTTGTAATTCCTTTGTTGTCATCATCATGGAAACAGTGAGCGTTGGGTGGGTCGTGTCTCATCAGATGTCCTCTAGTCCCAGAGAACAGTGACCTGTGCAAAACGTGCAGAGCGTGCTGAGCGGCTGCACGCGACCCACTAGACCATTTTAATTCCATGACCCGGGCAACCGGTGTCGAAGTAGCTCGACTTCCTCACAGCACCAAGTTCACGGAGTGAAACCACACACGTGTTTTCTCATAGAAAGCCTTGAACGTTTGACTCTCAGGGCAAGAGCCGAAGCTCAGATGGCATTCGTAGGTTTATTTCTCAGGAATGTGGTGAAGAATGTACTGAGAGGGTAGGGAGTCCCCTGATTAGCAGTGCCTCCCTATTTCTAAATGAGTGGAACCTAGAAAGATGAAACAGACTTTCTGTTATCTGCTAAAAGTTTTGAGATCAAATCAATGTATTTTTTTCATCTTTATATGTATTTCCAAGTACTTGCCTTTATCTGACAGGGAATTCATCACAATTGCTTCAAGTGGATAGTCTGTGGACAGTCTAAAATCCAGTGGTACCCTCTCTGGTGTTTAAACTCACGTTTTGACCTTAATGCCTTGTCTTGTCCAGTATGAAACAGCAGAGTTGGGACCTTCCTCACCTGTTGGGGGTGATGTGTCTGAGAGCAGCAGAGCCCCACGGGCGAGTGACCTTCCTGGTGTCAGTGGGCTCCCTCCACAAGGAGCATCGTTAATCCCGAGTCCACAAGAGAGCTGTGCTCTGTGCCTCGTAAAAGCTGGAGGAGGTGTAAATCCCCCTCATGGGTTGGTTGTCATGGTTACTGTTTGGGGCGCTCTTTATGACCAAGCCCCAGCTCCTTCCTTTCTTACCGGGGTCATAATCCACGGATTTGCCGTTCTCCATTGGCCCCGCATGGCTGTCATTCTGTCCCCATGAAATGCCTGGCCCTGGCCTGGAGGCGGGCCCCAGAGACGCAGGGGTGGCCAGCGACGCGGGCCTGGGAACATCTCAGGGAACCAGGCTGGGCGCGCTAATGACAGTGCTCAGGGCAGCCAGTGCTCGATGGCCGGTGGTGACAAACCTACTTGGCAAGGAGGGACCAGGGTTGTGCAGAGTTTGAGGCAACAGGGGGAGGATTCGGGCTGTGGAAGGGAGAACTGTGTTCTTTGCCGAGACCCTGCGATGCCCTCCCTCAGGAGCCCGAAGGCCCTGGTGGAGCCCTGCCCCAGGAGCACCCCTGCCCCAGGAGCACCCTGCCCCAGGAGCACCCCCAACCCAGGAGCACCCCTGCCCCAGGAGCACCCCTGCCCCAGGAGCTGTTTGTAACTGTCCAAGCTTCCCTGTAAGGGGACAGTCCCCAGTGTAGGGAGGGGGCAGGGCTGAGTGACCATATGGGGACACCACGGAGGCGATCTCAGCTGTAGCTGGCCTTTCCCCCAGTCTCTCTCTCAACATCCATCTGCTTTGGGCTCTAGAGCAGAATTCTGCTTCTTGACTAAATTCTGCTTCCCCTCAAGTTAGATGTTCCCTGGTTCTCAAACTCATAGAGTCCAAACAGGGTCATTATCATCTAGAGGTCACCCCCTCGGTAACCCCAGGCCCACTTTGCCTCTGGTTGATCCCGTCGGCCTGTCGGGTGGGTTTGCTCCTGTGTCGGTTGTCAGCTGGTGGGTCGGTTGCTCGGGGACGGTCCCGTTGGGACAGCCCACCTCTCCTCTGACTGCACAGACGGAGCTGGCTAGCCCTTGTGCCGCAGGCTGGCAGGGACGGGCGAGGGAGCAGAGACACGGGAGCACCTTGTCACTTCTTCCTGCTAGCAGGCTCGTTCTTGTCCCATCGGGCAAAGCAAGTCACGTGGCCAAGCATCCACAAAATAACGGGTAAAGAGGATGACGCAGAGAGAACCTAAATTAGGGCCGTCATCTAACCAACTGGCCACATTGGCCACTGGAGTTAGGGGGCGTGGCTTTGGGTTGCTTGCTATGTGACTGTGGCCAAGTTATATACCTCTCTGAGGCTCCATTTTCTCATTCGTTGGATGGGACGCTTGATGTGTGGTATAGGGGCGTTGTGAGGATCATGTGAAATAATGCATCTAGAACGCTCGGCAAAATGCTGGGGAAAGGTTAAAACCAATAGACGGCGGTTCCTGCTGCCTCCCCAGGAGACGGTACGGTAACAGCAATTACGTTGTTCCTGGTGGTCACCACTGAAGCGTGGCGTCAACCCAGTTCTCCGTGCTGTCTCCCTGAGACGGTGAGGACACGTTGGGGTCTCAGCTCAGGAACATCCTCGCGCCCCCAACCCGAGCTGGAGGTGGAGGTGAAGGAGATGGGCGTGTGGGGCTGTTGAAATGTGTTTGCGCAGCTGCCAAAGGTGCGTGTGCGCTTTGTCATGGAAAAATCCGATTTTGTTCTGCATGCTTCCGCGTGGAATTAGCGAGATTTTAATAGCAAATGTGCAATTGGCTCTAACCGTTATTTATTAAAGTGATTCCTTTATGCATTGACATCTACAGCGGGAGCCATGAAGCCAGGCGTAGGGGAGGGAGGCGGTAGGAGCGCGCTCTGTTCCGCTCCCAAGCGACCAGGTGCTGTAGGAAATGGGGGGGCGTCAGCAAGTTGGAAGCTGCCCAAAGTTTGGACGAACAGAACAAAAACCCGGTGAATAATGAAGGGTTTTGAACTTTAATTTAGCGTTAAATTACTGTGATGAACTATCCACAAGAAAGAGGCTTTCTCAGGGGGCAGGGAATTCTATTGTCTCCAGACTCTGAGAAAAGTGGGGTGAATATGCATGGAGCCCTGGCTGTTTCATTCTAAACGGCTAAGTGTTTTCAAAATGGTATTTCTGGAAACTGGCCAAACCCCGTTTGATGGCGGCTGCTGGTAAAGGCTGATGTTGCAGGAACAGCCCGCACGATGGAATCGCCCGTGGGTTCAGTTTGCTCCAGACCCTGATGTATCATCGAAGAGAAATTTCTCCTTCCTCTTGACATCTCTCCCCAGATCCTTAATAGCTTCCTAGAGAAAGCCCGAAAGTAGTTTTTAACAACCTGAGTCCCTTTTATCTCGGAGACATGCGGGCTCCTGATGGTGTCCTAGAGAAATACTTGAAAATGAAGACGCTTTGCCCAAGTCCATGTTTTCCCAGGTCTCTGCAGCCGAGTGGCAGTGCTCATGGTCTCAGACACTGGGGGGCACGCGTGCCTTCTGGGGTCACCCCTGGAGAAATATGAGTCCTGAGGCCAAGATGGTTTATTTTAAAAAAATAGGACAGTGTTGGCTATTTTTTAATACAGCTATTCTGGTGGTTTAAATCCGAAGGCTCAGTGGCTGCCTCTGAATGTTGAACGTGCAGACTTGTTTAAGCAGCGCGTCTGGGACAGCACTTCCAGGCTGGGCTGGCTGCCTGTTGCCCAGCTTTGTTGTGACATAATTGACATATTGTGTGCAAATTGGAGGCACACAATGAGTTGACGGGATACACTTATCTATTGCAGAAATGATTACCACCGTAGCATTAGCTGACACCTCCTCACCTCACAGAATAGCCATTGATTGAGATGAGAGCATTCGCTATCTGCTCTCGTATTGTTCACCTAGAGACACAGTGTGATTAGCCATAATCACCATAATCACCATGCTGGACAGCAGACCCAGAACTCCTTCTTCTTAGAACTAGAAGTTTGTACCCTTTGACCAACATCTTCCATTTCCCCGCAGGCAGCCAGCACTCCACTCTCTGCTTCTGTGAGCTCGACTTTTTAAATTAATTTACAAAAGACGTCCTGATTGATTTTAGAGAGAGGAAGGGAGATGGAGAGAAACATTGATCGGGTGCCTCCCGCAGGAGCGAGTCCACAATCCCGGCATGTGCCCTGACCGGGGGAATCGAACCGTGACCTCCTGGTTCATAGGTAGATGCTCAACCACTGAGCCACACCAGCCGGGCCACACACATGACTTTTCACTGCTCCCCAACTTGCAATCACCCCGCTCCACATTTGAAGATTTTCTACCAGCTCAAAAATAATTTGTTGCACCTTCTTGAATGCAGCTGGCAAAGAGTTTTTTCCAAGAATGGAATAAAAATAGACCAGTTTTTAGGAAACCAGGTGTGTTAGTTCCACCCATTTGTGGACATACCGGTGGCATTGTCTAGACCAGTGGTTCTCCACCTTCCTAACGCCGCGACCCTTTAATACAGCTCCTCATGTGGTGGTGACCCCCAATTTCATTGTTACAAATTGACCATAATTAAAGCATAGTGATTAATCACAAAAACAATATGTAATTATATATGTGTTTTGCGATGGTTTTAGGCGACCCCTGTGAAAGGGTCATTCAACCCCCAAAGGGGTCGCGACCCACAGGTTGAGAACCGCTGGTCTAGACTAATTATACCTCAGGTGTGACCTCGTTCTTTCAAAGTTGGCTGTTGGGGACCACATCGCGTCTTCAGAGGAAGCACGACTTTCCTCCTCGAGAGCTCGCCGTTCGTATTGTGCAGAAAAGCCTTCTGTCCGGTTGAGGAGAGAGGAGCCCACTGCTGTGTGAGCCTCTGGAGGGAGCACTGAAGTCAGGAACGAGGAACTCCAGGGGAGGTTTCTGCCCGCATGGGCCTGCCCGGGAGCTGAACTTTCTAATGCAAATGCAGTGGGATCAATAGTTTTGAAAATGTATGATGTGGTGGGTGAGTGGTGCCGGGACAGCGTCACACCGCCGACCCCGGGGAGCAGGCATCCTTTTCAGGAGAACCGGCTGCCCGCATGAAAGGCGCCCTGCCTGGGCGCAAGCCGGGGGCATCCGTTCTCATTATTGGGGGAGGCTGCCTTTTTCCTGATGTGAGTGGTCCTTGAACCCAAACCTCGCCATGCTCTCCCCACCGTCCACAGGAAGCGTGGCCACTTACCAACCCCAGGACCCGGTCGAGTGTAAATGTTTTCTCTTTGAATTCTTGCTCGGAGACAGCCTGAGAGCGGTTTGGACCCGAGTCCATGTCTTTGAAGTCCATTGGCTTCATTTTCATGGAGACTTTGGACCATCATTTGAAAGATGCATGTTTTCATGGGGGCAATAGGGTTACTTTGTGTCACTCAAGTGGGAGTGAGCTCACCTCCAGCTGCTTTTGTTCCGTTTGCCAGGCCCTGGGGGGCCCAGGAGCCTGGGTCTCTGTAGATACAGTAGCTTGGACTGAGGCTTGGACTCCTGGGAGTGGCTTTCCCAGCGGGGTGTCTGATACCCCTGGGTAGCCCTGGCACCACATGGGCCAGGCTGACTCTGGCTTCGTGGTGACGGGCTCACCTGTGTGTCTGCCACCTTCGCCGGTCACCTCTGTCGGTGCACGTGTGGATTCTGTGAGCCACTGACTTGACCTTTATTCCTGAAACGAAAATGCACCCCCTTTTGCACGGAGAAGGATCTCCCTGGGGCTCCTCGCTCTTCTGGGGGCATCGCAGTTTCAGGTGGCGTCCGAGAAGCATCTCAAAGACAGGGTCCTCCGGCCCCGAGGCCCCAGCCCAGCTCTTCACCCAAATCATCATTTCCTGCCCTTCCAGGCTCCACGGTCCTCTCTGCTTTCGCTTCAGCTGCCAGGAAAAGGACTCCACGCATGCCCATTTTCTTCAAATCCCGAGACTTTCGCTTCCATGGCACAGGGTGTAGCTTGGTCAGCTCCTGAAGAGGGAGGTCAGTCCGGAGCTGCGGAACCGCATCGCTGAGTCAATAACAAAATCCATCGGCCCCAAGGGAACCGTTCCTGGAATCATCCCTTGGAGGCCTTCGGTTTCTCCCAGAACCCGAATCTAGGAGCTGACCTCCTATCCCTGCTTCCTGAGGCGGCTGCATCCAGGGACTGCCCCGGCGGCTCTGAGCAGCGCACCCTCCTCAGTTCTGGCGGCCGGGGTCCTACCCGGGCGTTTGCAGCCCCAGCGCCCTCCACAGGCTCAGGGGGAACCTTCCCCTCCTGCAGCTCCTGGTGGCTCCAGGGCACCCTCAGCGTCTCCCTGGTTCGAAGACGCATCCCTCTAGTCTCTACTCCGTCCTCACGTGGCGTTCCTCCCTCTGTGTCGTGTCTTCTCTGTCCCTCACAAGGACACTTGTCATTGGATGTAGGGCCGCCGAACCCCAGGGTGACGTTATCCCGAGGTCCTTCGTTATTCCCACCGCTAAGACCCTGGGGTTAGGACGTGGCGCCTTTTCTCGGGGCCATCATTCAACCTTCTGAACCTCCTTCGTGTTTTGAGGTTGAAATTTACAGAGCAAACCCTTCCTTTGCGTGTGGCCGCTACCCTGCAGCTTCCTGCACCCGTCGCTGCTCTGCGGCGGAAGTTGGTCCTTTATCAGGAACTCACTTAATCCGGGGCCATCCGGCGCCATCTCCCCCTCCTACATGTTAGAGGCATGTGGCCTATCTGTGCTGGTGTGGCCACACGCTTGTCCGAAGTGCTGGGAGTTTAGTGAAGTCCTTTGGTGAGTTTAGTGAAATCCTTTGTTGCCTCAAGCGCTGGGACTTTGCTGGTCCACGAAGGCTCCGTTTACGTGTCTGCTCATTAATTGAAGAAGTGCCCACCGAGCGTGGCCTGCCAGCAGAGGACAAGCCGGGCATTGAAGTCACGGAGATGATGTCTCCTGGAAGAGGAGATGTTCTCCAACAAGCGCATAATTAATCACTTAATTCCAAGGGCAGGGAGAGCCAGGCAGGCTGGTACGGTGGCCTCAGGGTGCAGGAGGGGCCTGGTGAGGTCGGTCAGAGGCCCCTGGAGAAGTGGCTTGGAGCCGATGGCTGAGGATAAGCAGGAACCCCAGCGGCCAGGGGGCATCTGGCAGAGGGGCAGCAGCGAGGGAGGCCTGGAGCACCCAGGCCAGGGAGGCGAAGGGGGGAGGGGAGCAGGAGGCAGGGGAGCGCCTCTGAAGCGGAGAGCCAGGTGTAGCGCAGACAGGCGTGCAGGGCTTTGACGCAGTGGAGACACGATTATGTGTTGGGTTTAAAACAGTCCCCCCCTGCCCGGTGGAGAACGGACTCTCAGGGGCTCCGGTGACACAGGGACGTCCAGGGCCGAGGGGAGGGTGGCTGGGCTGGGTGGGGGGCTCTGGGCATGGGGAGAAATTGATCGCCTTGGAAGACGATCTAATTTAAATTCAGAGACTCTCCCAATTTCACTTCATTAGAAGGGAATGCGGCTCGGCACAGGACAGCTTGGTACATTAACACGCGAAGCGCAGGGAAGACAAAACGCCAGCAAACAGCCCGCAGGGGGCGCTGCCTGCCTCCTTCTCCACCAGCTGCCAGGCCAGGGCTCAGCCAGCCAGGCTGTCAGCCCTCCAGGCTCTGCCCTGGGGGCACCAGCTGGGCT
>NW_006284618.1:3488776-3501870 GCF_000327345.1 Myotis davidii | reverse complement strand
GTCTGTGGCCGGGGCGGCCTGACCCTCAGCAGCTCTGGCTGTGACAAGGACAGGCCAGGACCACCCAGCGAGCCCCCCAGCTGGCAGCCCGGGCTCTGGCAGGGCTGCCCACCCCGGACGTGCCCTCAGTGAGCGGTGATCAGCGGGGTGGCTCCCTCTGCCTTCTTCTCGCTTCTGAAGTGACATGGGCGCCTGGCGAGCGGGGCTTTTGGCGGCATGGAGCGCGGGGTTGTGTCTGAGGGCACCTTCATGGAGCTGGGAGAAGGACGTCTCGCTGTCATGTGGTTTATCCCGGGCTGTCGGCCCGGTGGCCCTGCAGGTGGGAAGGCTTTCGGGCCCCCGCCAGGGCCCGGCTTCCTCTTCTAGGGCAGCTGGGGTGCTCAGCCTGACCTGCTGCACAGCACGGAGGCTCCTGGACGCCCGGCCTGGGCTGTCCAACCAGAACCGGAAGCCTGTCTCTGTCACACGCGCCCTCCGCCCTCCGTCCTCCGTGGGGTGGGGAGTGCAGGCCGCCCGCCAGGTCTCCGTCTGAGCCAGGCCGACGGGACGTGGCTCAGCTGTGGGGGCATCGCAGGGCTCCAGCACCGGGTTGCCCTCCAGCCACAGACGGTAACGGAAGGTGCCGTGTCCCAGTTGCCTTGGTGACAGCAAACGCCTGAGCTCATCCTGGGACCCAGCGGGTAGGCGTGTGCGTCACGACTCACTCGAGCATCATGGGGGGACGTGGTGGGTCGGACAGGGCCCAGGGATGCTGGGAACCGAGCCCGGTTTCCGACTCGAATCTCTGCTGAAAACCATCACCACACAAGACAAGTGTGGGAGCTCAGCGTGGAGACGGGGCCTGGGCCGCCCCTGCGCGTGCGGCCGGCGGCTTCTCTCCTCAGCCGGGACATCGCCTGTGTTAGGTGACAGGCGGCCTGATTCACATCGGCCCGAGCAACAAAAGAAGCATCGGGCTCGGCCGAGGCACCCAGGCTGCAGCGACGCCCCGGTCAGGGCTCTCGGTCCCCCTCTTGCTCTGCTCCCTGGCGAGCCTCCTTTCTCAGGCCCCTCCGCGGGGCAGAGAGGGCCCAGGGTCTGGCCGCTCCCCCTCTCTTGTGCTCATCCACCTGGAAGGGCCATGGGCTTGAGTGAGGCTCCTTGGCCAGGATTTGCTGATCCCTAAAATGATCCCCGTGACCAGGCGGATGGGCTGCTGGGATGGCTCCATCCCCGGGAGCTGGAGACCCTCCGAGGTGTGCGGGCTGGGAATGGGGAGGGCCTGGTCCTCCCACTGGCCCCACCGTATCACCCCAGTTTGACAACCCTTCAAATATGTCTTTCTAGATACCTCTCCCCTTTCCTAAAGTCAGAACGTTCTCCTCTCTGAAATTCTGCATGTTGTCCTTTACAGCATGAGGCTCACAACCGATGTGCCGAAAGCTCGGGGCGGGAGCAGGGCCGAATGGGCTTGAGCAGCTGAACGTGCAGAAGGAGGGAGCTGGTTTCTGTCCGTGATGAGTGCAGGGCTGTCCTGCTGTGGGGACCGGGGCCCTGTTCCTGCCCTGGTGGGTGTGGAAGACTCGCCTCTGCACAGTCCTCACTCCCGCTGCCCCCCCCTTCCCCCCGTGGCCCTTTTCTCCCCAGCTGTCCCAGCCAGAAGTCACCAGACAAGGGCCGTGGAAGGGCTCACTGAGCCTCGGTGAGGACCCCCTCCCCAGGGGAGGGGGCAGAGGCATGTCCCCAGGGGCTGGAGAGCAGCCAGCAGGGGGCCCCACACACTGGCTGCAGCCATTTCTGGGTATTCCTGTGCAGGGAGCTGCTCCGTTACTCACTGAGCGCACACAGCCGCAGCGTCTCATTGGAGGGCGTCTGCAGCATGAGTTGATCTTGAAGAAGACATTAGTGCCAACCAATATCCTTGCCGTTTGGGACATAATATTCACCTCCAGTGACCATCCTCCTAGTAAGCGAGTGCTGCACCCAACCTGCAGCTACTTTCCCCGGCTGGTGTGGCTCTGTGTTTGCACATCGACCTGTGAACCAGGAGGGCACAGTTCCATTCCTGGTCAGGGCACAGGCCTGGGTTGTGGGCTCCATCCCCAGTAAGGGGTGTGCAGAAAGCAGCCAATCAATGATTCTCTCTCATGATTGATGTTTCTGTCTCTCTCTCCTCCCTTCCTCTCTGGAATAAATTTTATATATGTATATCTCCATCCTATATAGTAAAACCCTAATATGCAATTCAACCAAACAGTGAAACCATCGGCAGAACGACCAGTTGCTATGATGTGCACGGACCACCAGGGGGCAGATGCTCAACGCAGGAGCTGCCCCGAGTTGGGGCTGGTGAGTGGGTGGCGCCAGGCCGCCAGCCAAGGCGGGTGCCAGCACGGGCTCCCTGATCGCCTCGCCAGACGGTTGCCCCACAGATTGGCCCTGATTGCCGGCCAGGCCTAAGGACCCTACCCATGCATGAATTTTGTGCACCGGGCCTCAAGTATATATATGTATGTGTATATGTATATATGTGTGTGTGTGTGTGTGTGTGTGTATATATATATGGTAGCCATTTTAAATGGGTTCAATAGGATAATTAAGAATCATCTTCCTAGAATCAGAAAGAAAGGGTTATTGATCACTGTGTCCATTCTAGGCCTTGGGGCTGAAGCCAGGCAGGATTTGGGGGGGCACTCAGAATCCTTGTTTGGGAAAACTTCAGTTTCCTTGGGTCCTTCTAGTGGAGTTCTGGGGTCCAACCCTGCGGGGCCGGAATTTTCAGAAGAGGCAGGTGCTGCCTCTGCTGGCTGGTTGGCTTGACAGACACATCCCGGTTTCAAAGGTATTCTTCTGCATTCTCTCCCAGGAGCTATCTTCCTGAAGCTTTCATGTTTGGGCCTGTGATCCATTTTGAGTTAATTTTCATGTACAGCTGCGATAAGGGGCGAGGGCTCTGTTCTCGTGTGAGCATCCAGTTGTTCCAACAGCGTTTGCTGTAAAGACGATTCCTTTCGCATCAGATGGCTCTGCGCCTGTGTCGAATTCCTCTTGCCCTCTGCTCGCTGCCGCTGGTTTACTTGTCGGCACCTGACGCCGCCTTGATTTCCTGTGGCTTTGTAGTGAGTCCTGAAGCCAGGCCGTTCAGCACTCCAACTTTGTTCTGCTTTTCCAGAATTGCTTTGGCATTTTTAGAAACCTGTCATTTCCGTACACACTTTAGAACCAGCTTGTGAATTTTTACATAAAAGCCAGCTGTGCTTTCGACGGGGATTATGTTCCAATTGGGGGGAACTGGTAGCTTAATGGTATTGAGTGTTCAATACCATTTGCTTTCCTCTTAATTAATGGTTTATGGTGCCTGGTGAACAGGTGTCGTATGCAGTTATTGACTTTATTACTAAGTATCTTGTTTTTGATACTGTTGCCAAAGGAACTTTAAAAATTTCATTTTCCAATTGGTTTTTGCTAGTATATAAAATTGCAACCTATTTTTATATTTTATTTATCTATTTTAAAATCCTCACCTGAGAGTATATTTTCTTTTCTTTCTTCCTTTTTCTTTTTAGATAGAGAAGAGGGAGGGAGGAAGGAGGGAGAGAGAAAGAGAGAAACATTGATGTGAGAGAGACACATCGATTGGTTGCCTCCCACACTTGCCCTGACCAGGGCAGGGTATTGAGCCTGCAACTGAGGTGCATGCCCCCGACCAGGAATTAAACCTGTGCCCCCTTGGTCTGCAGGGCAACACTCTAACCACTGAGCAAGCCAGCTAGGGCCTATTGTTATATTTTAGACACGTGTTCTGTGACCTTGCTAATTCACTGGTTAGTTGTAATTGTTTCATAAATTCCCCTAGAATCTTCTAGTAAACAGTGGGGTTATGTACAAACAGGTAGTTTCACTTCTTCTTTACTGATCTCTGCCCCATGAGCTTGTTTTTTTCTTCTTCTTGGTTATTATCATGGCCAAGACCTCCAGTGCAATACGGAGCATAAGCAAGGAGAGTAGACGTCCTTGCGTCATGCCCAGTATTAGGGGGAGAGCACTCGTCTTTCGACATTCAGTATGGCTTCAGCTGTAGGTTTTCTGTAGATCTCTTTAGCAGACTAAAGTTGTTCCTTTGTAATCCTGGTTTTCCTGGGATTAAAAAATAAATCACAGATAGTTGTTGGATTTTGTCAAATGCTTTTTGCACCTATTGAAATAATTATATGATTTTCTTTTGTTCTCTTAATAATGCAACATATTTAGGCTTTTAAAGTGTTAAACCAACCTTGCATTCCTGAGATAATTCTCACATGTTCATGTTACTTTCTTTATAAATTGCTGGATTATATTTGCTAAAGTTTTGTTAAGGAAATTCGCCTTTTTGTTCACGAGGTACTTTTTCCCTAGTTCTCTTGTATTGCAGTAAGTTTTCAGGCCGTTGTATTACAGTGATGCTGGACTTCTAAGGAGTTTGTGTAAGTTTCTGAAAGAGTGGTGTTATTTCCTTCTTTAACAGATATAGGGCTATTCAGATTTCCTCTCTTCTCTTGTGTCAAATTTGTGTATTTCTCATGGACTTTGTTCATTTCACCTAAGTTGTTCCATTTTCCCACACTCCCTTATTTTCTGCTGAGCTTCTGTGGGTTTGGAAGCGACGCTCCATCCTTTATTCCCGACATCGATAGTTTGTCTTCTTTCCCTTGTTTTCTTTAACAGCACGGCCAGGGTTTGCCGATCTCGTTGATCTGTTTGTTTTCTTGTTTCATTGATTTATGTGTTATCGTTATTCTTTCGTTCCTTCCACTTAATGTGGGTTCACTTTGCTCTTCTTTTACTGTGTTCTGGAGTTATACTCTAGTTCATTAATGTTTTGACAGTCTTTTTTTTGTTTGTTAATGTAAACATTTAAAGTTATAAATCTCTCTCTAAGCACACCATAAGCTTATAAATTTCTCTCTAAGCACATCCCCAAAGTCACATTTTGTATTTTTATTATCGTTCAATTTGAATATTTTTCTAAATTTCCCTTGTGTACTCTTCTATGAGTCATGGATTACTTAGAAGTATGTTGTTTAATTTTCACACATTAACATTTTTGAGATATCATATAATGAGTAATTATAATTAATGTAATTAAATAGTATATTAATTAATAATGTAAAATTAATAAGTATGTTTTAATTTTCAGTCACTGTTTTTTGAGATGTCATAAAGATTAACTATAATTAAAATAAGAACGAATATAATTCATTAATAATATAATACATTAATATAATTAATTTCTAAATTAATTCCACTTTGGTCAGAGAATATACTTTACATCATTTAATCCTTTTATATTTAATGAGCCTCATTTTATTGGCCTACGTGTGGTGTAGCTCGCTGGAGGTGCCGTGTGGACTTGCAGAGAGTATGCGCTATGCAGGTTTTGGGTGCAGTAAAGAGGATTCTGTAGCTTTTCTCGTTTGTATCTCTTCGTTCTGTTAGTTGATGAGGGAAGGATGTTAAACTCTTCAACAGTATCGTGGAGCTGTCTGTTTATCCTTTCACTTGTAGCGGGGTTTGCTCCATGGAGGGTGATGCTCTGTTGGGTGTCATGTATGACCCATGTATGATGGCTGTGTTCCGTGTCTCCTCAGGCGGGTGACTTTGAGTCGTACCCTGTGCCTCGTGAGTGAGGCTGCGAGATGGGCTCTGCTCCGGGCCTCCGGGGAGCACATCTTTTCTCCTCTAAGCAGGTGGTATAGGAGGCTCAGCTCAGCCTGCAAACCCGCCTCGGCGGTGGGTGTAGCTGAGTCCAGTTCAGTCCTTCCTGCCCCAGCAGGGCTGCGTGTGCGCTGCCCCGACAGCCAGGATCTGGGGCGTTTGTGCACGGAGTCCGCGCCCCACCCTGCTTTCTCCTCACAGCATTTCCCCGTCACTCTGCAGGGGTTGGAGTGTCCCAGTCCTCTCCCCGGTTCTTTACACTATGGAGGTGAGGCTGCCTGAGGGGCTCAGGTGTGGCCTGCTTTCAGACCGAGGTCAGGGAGGGGGGAGGGGACGCACCCCTGCTGGTCCCTTCCTCCCAGGTCTCCTCCCGCCAGGACCCGCCTCCTCAGTCACTCCCCGTGGCCTTCAGAATAATCATAGTTGTCCGGAGTTTTTAATTGTCATCTCTGGGAGGGCTGACCCTACGGGAGCTCTCTGTCCGTAACCAGACGTGGAATAATCCATCTGCTGTCTATTTTCCCACATTTTGCTGCTGTCGACTTAAATACTTTGATCCTGTCCTTAAGAACCCGTTATTTTCATCCCTTGGCTATTATTTTGGTGGGATTTTGTAGGCAGCAGCTGTCAATGCATTTATTGAAGCTAGCACTCTAACCCAGTCTGGACTGTTTTCTCTCTTCTGTGTTATTTCTGAAACATTTCTGGGTTAAAGGCATAAGTGCTTCCACGGCCTGTGGTAGTGCTGACCATCCGACCGTGGTTTGTCCGGTCTCCCCTGCAGGAATGGAGCCTGCTCAGGAGGGTCGCCCCGGCTCCCCGCGGCTCTCTCAGGGCCCGGAGGCCCACGGTGAAGGCCAGGGTGCAGCAGGAACGAGGGTCCCTGGGCAGAACTCCTGGAGGAAGGGCCTTTTCCAGCCAAAGAAACCAATAAGGTCTCCTGACTTTCTTGATTGACCTAAGACTGCATGTCCTTGGCAATAGTGAACTCTCTCCCTGGGTTGGACTTCCAGAACTGGAGCAGAGCGGTGTGTGCCACTTTAAGCCACCAGGTGGGTCTGATACAGCAGCCCCCGGACATGCATGTGTTTCCAGATGCAGGTAAACAAGGGAGGAGCCTGCAGGTGCTGGGCAGGCAGACACGGGTGCCGGAGGGGACCCGAGACACCTCGGCACATGGCTGGGCTGCCAGCCTGGGCCCGGCCGCAGGTCTGACCGCAGGAGGCCCCCGGGGTGGCTGGCAGAAGCGGCTGCCGAGGTCAGAGGTCAGAGGCTCAGGCCTGGCTCCTCCTTGCTCTGCATCTGGGTTTGAGGCGTCCACACTGGCGGTGTCTGCATCTTCAGACGGAGTGGCGAGGCTTGCTGGCCAGGATGTTACACTCCCTCCCAATCCAGTCTGGGGCGGGGGGCGGATGGAAAGTACGACCAGGACCTCGACATGCAGTTGACCACAGAGGGAGCATCCCAGCGGTTACGGCATTAAAGCTCCTCCCAGCTGGTGTGGCTCAGCGGCTGAGCATCGACCCATGAACTAGGACCATGGCTCTCGAGCCACATGCGGCTCTTTGGCCCCTCGAGTGTGGATCGTCCACAAAAAATACCACATGTGGGCGTGCATGTACAGTGCGATTGAAACTTCGTGGCCCATGTGCAGAAGTCGGTATTTTGTGGAAGATCCACATTCAAGGGGCCAAAGAGCCGCATGTGGCTTGCGGCAAACTGCGGCTCACGAGCCACATGCAGCTCTTTGGCCCCTTGAGTGTGGCTCTTCCACAAAAAACCATGTGCGGGCACACGTACAGTGCGATTGAAACTTCGTGGCCTATGTGCAGAAGTTGATATTTTGTGGAAGAGCCACACTCAGGGGGCCAAAGAGCCGCATGTGGCTCACGAGCTGCAGTTTGCCGACCACTGAACTAGGAGGTCACGGTTCGATTCCCAGTCAGGGCACATGCCCGGGGTGTGGGCTCAATCCCCAGCGTGGGGCTTGCAGGATTCTCTCTCATCATTGATGTTTCCACCCCTCTCTCCCTCTCCCTTCCTCTCTGAAATCAATAAAAAACATTTTTAAAAAATTCCATTTCACCGTCACTTCCTGAACCCGTCGCACCTGCGCGGGCTTAAACGGACAGGATTTATTTCTCTGTCGTTGGCACCGCCCAGGAGGAGGAATTCTCGGCCGACACCTCTCCGTCCCGTGGACACGGAACCACAATAAACAGAGTTGGTGCCATCTCTTTATGCAAAACACTAGGTTTATTGCTCCCCGAGATTGTGGGCTACAGTGCGCGCTTGCTTTGCTGGTCTATTGAGTAGTGCAGGGAGGAATGTGTACTTAATGATACGGTATAAACTTGATAGCTCAGTTCTTATCACAATATTGTTATGGTCAATCTAAGCCTAATATCCTTTTTCATAGCGTTTTCTGCTGTCCTAAATCTCCCCTCTGGAAAGCAATAATCGGAGGCCATCAGCAGAGCTTATGAGAAAATGGCCCTGCTGACAGCCGCCCTGGGCGCCAGCGCAGCGCACGGCTCCCTCGGTGGGGCACCGGGCTCGTTGCAAGGATCCCGGGCCAGCAGCCCCACCCGGGTCCCGACGATGAGCCATTCGCTCCATGCGTGAGCCGGCCAGCTCCGACCGCCAGCCCCCGTGACGGCCTGCCCCCGTGACGGCCTGCCTCCTGACCCTCAGATCCCGTCTGCATGGCGGTGGCAGAGCTGTGCAAGCAGGCGTGTTTCACGTGTGTTCCCGTCACGCTGGGGCCTGGTTGCCTGAATTCTGTTCTCTCTCCAGGTGCAGGACTCGGGCCTGAGCGCTGGGGGCAGTACCTGTCCCTCATGGAGCCCTGGGCGCTGCCCTTCAGGCACACACAGCGTCCAGCCACCCTCCGTCCGAGGAGGGTTCCTTGCCTTCTCCTGGTCACCAGACTACCAACCCCCACCCGGGCCTTTGAGAACACGGGGCTACCGCTCCCCTTCCCACGGCGGCACCTCGCTCCTCCCTGCAGCCCCTGGCGATGAAGGGGGTCGGCCTGTCTTGGGCCCGGGCAGCGACTGGGCAGTCAGCCGGCCAGTTTCGCTGAGCTGGAAGTTTGTGCATCTCTACGTTGGGGTTTTTAAAACCTGGCAATGAAGTGATTTGGCCTTTGGTTCTGAAACTTGCTGCCATAACCTTATTATCTGCCAAGGAGGCGGCACGCTGGGCTGGCCCTGGCTGACGGGTGCAGGGGATGAGCGATGGGTTATGGCCGAGGCGACGGTGTGCGGCCGCAGGTCTGACCTGCAGATTAAAGACGCTCCTCTGACAGCCGGGGGCGGGGCGGCCGCTCTGGGAACGTGCGCAGTCCCCTGGGGAGGACCAGTGTGGAGCCCAATAAAACGGATGAGGAGGCCCAGGTACGGTCATCGACCTTTTCAAGGAGAATTGCTGTGTGGACTGCGGTCCATCAGCTGCAAAGTGTGGGTCCCTGACCTTTTCTTAAGAAAGGATCCCATTTATTTCCCATTTTGTGGATTCCACATGCTGAAGTAGCTTCACTAGTCGCCTCCCCTCTGAACACACACACGCACGCACGCGAGCACACACACACACACACACACACACACGTGCACACACGCAGGCACACAGCTCCTGCCAGGTTATCATGCCCCTGTCCCCCTGCCAATCCGAGCCCCCTCTGACTGCTGGTCACAGCCTTTGTCACCATCGGCCACAACCAGCGCACCCACCTCGGGGATTTAGTGAGGGGAGCCTGCTGGCAGGGTGCCGGGGGCCCTGTTTCCTGTGCAGGAGCTGAGGACCCAGGTGGGAGACTTGGTTTGGGTGATTTCCACGGCAGAGTCACAGATTCAGGCAATAAAATGAGAGGAGCCCAAATGTGCACGGGACGTACTTCTACTGAAAAACTCAGATTCAGGGGGGTGCCTGCCTTCCTTCTGTAACCCACTGTGAGCCCTTCCTGCTGCCAGGCCGTGACACCTGCTCTCTGCCGGGGAAGAGGGTGGGGGAGCACGGAGAAATTTCGGGCAGTGAGAAGTCTGTGTGACACTATCATGACGGACACGTTTGTCCACACCCACAGCATGGCGACAGGGTGAACGCCGATGTAGACCATGCACTGTGGGTGAGCACGGTGTGTCCGTGTGGGTTCATCGACAGTAGCCAACGCCGAGCTCCATTCTGCTGGGGTGCTGGTGGGGGTGGAGGGTGTGCAGTGTGGAGAGTGTGCAGGTGTGGGAGCTGGTGGGGCGGAGTGTGTGCAGGTGTGGGAGCTGGTGGGGGTGGAGAGTGTGCAGGTGTGGGAGCTGGTGGGGGCGGAGGGTGTGCAGGTGTGGGAGCTGTTGGGGGTGGAGGGTGTGTAGGTGTGGGAGCTGTTGGGGGTGGAGGGTGTGCAGGTGTGTGAGCAGGATCAGCTCTGTGCCTTCCATTCAGTTTCACTGTGAACCTGGATCTGCTCTAAAAACAAAGTTATTAAAAAAAGGTTAAAAGCAGCTGCACTGGGGCACCCCAGAGAGACAGACCAGTGGGGTGTGTGCATGGGACGGATAGATAGTTAAATAGAGAAGTAGATGAATAGATGATAGATAGATAGATGATAAATAGAAAGATAGATGATAGACAGGTAGATAGATGATAGATAGATAGATGATAGATAAGTAGATAGGTAGATAGTAGATAGATAGATACTGATTGATTTCAAGGAATTGGCTCATGTGACTGTGGAGGCTGGCAAGTCCAGAGCCTGCGGGGAGGCCCAGGCTGGAGACCCGGCGGGGCTGGGGGTGCAGCTGGTGTCTGAGGGCCGCCTGCACGCAGGGTTCCCCTTCCCCAGGCACCTCGGGCTTCTCTTAAGGCCTCAACGGACGGGGTGAGGCTCCCGCAGAGTAGGAAGTGTCACCCACTTCACTCAGAGCTGCTGACCTGAATGCCAATCTCCTCTGAGGTCCCCTTCACAGTGGCCTAGATTGGCGTTTGGCCGGGTGTCGGGGCCCCGCAGCCCAGACAAGCTGACGTGAAAGGAGCCATCGCAGCCTACAATGCAGCACCTCCCTGAACAGCGCGAGTTCAGAAAAGTGGGAGTAGCCTTTGCATGGTTTTCAAGTGAGAGCTTCTTCTTTCTGATCTTGGAGGTAACAGCACACCCTCACGTATTTAGCCCTGAACCAGAGTGAAGTGTAGGGAGGTAAGAGGAGTCAGAAGCCATTCCCATATTTCTCTCCCCAGAGGAGCCACTGTTCACATCTCTCTAAGCAAACAGGCGTGCATGCGTGTGCACACGCATACATGCTCACAAGGGGATGGTGCGCAGCTGTGGCCTTCCGTGTCCTCCCAGAGACACCCTGGGCTCCTGGGTGAACATGGGTGTCTGTCTTTCTTACCGGTGGCTTCTGTAGTGTCAGAACCCACAGATCATCAGCAATGCGACCGGCCGTGTGACCATGGGGTGTAGGCTGGTGCCCTGTGATTTGAACATGTTTTGCACAGCTGCCTACTGATCTGCTTGGGGCAGACTTCCTGGAGAGGGATGTCTGGCCTCGAGGGTCCACGGGCCAGATCTGGGCTCCTGCTCTCCGGGCTGGTGGTCCCACCAAGCAGGTCTCCGTCCTGTTAGGAGAACACTTTTGTTCTTTAAAATAGTAAATATTTTATTGTTATAGGAATGATCATATAGACTATCATAAACATAAAATTTAATGTTGACATCTTGCCTTATTTTAAATCTTAAAATCTTTAACATAATGAAGTTCTTAGTTTTCAAGTTCCCTGTTACTGAATTACCTTACTTTACAAGTTTCTTGCTCCCCACTCCTTCCTGTAGGCCATAAATTACAGTGTGAACATCCGTCTCTGAATTGGGAACCCTAACCATCATGGGATGATGGGATCCCGGGGTGTCAGGGGCCCAGCGGCTGCCCTTCATTGCTGAAGGCGAGGTGGGCGTGGCTGCCTTAAGGGGTGACAGCGTTAAGTCAGTGATGAGAACATTCTGGCTTGCAGGGGCCTGTGGTGTTGGCGAGCTGATCACGGCGTCTCTAAAGTGAAATACTGGTAAATAGTTTACTAAATTTTCACTTGATCCATAAACGCTTAAGTGAAAGATTTCTAGGCCAAGTGAACTGAATTCCAACTTGAATCATGGAAGAGCCGACAGCCCCCCTTGAATGGCGGGGGAGATGCATCCTTACAGGAGGGAGCCAGGAGCACCCTTTTAACTATTTGCGATCTTGTGTGTGGGAAGGGCTGTCTGCATTGCTGCTTTTATACCTGAGTCCTTGAAATGCACCCGTCATTCTCCTCGAGGTTTTAAAGCCTTCGCCTCTGTGTGCGGCCTGTCCCGGGTCGAACAGAAGAAAGAAGAGAGAATGAGGTTCCTTTATCAGAACACAGGACGGGCGTGTGTGTTACCTTCAGAGGCGAGGGCCACAGCGGTGACCGCGCGGGAAGGAAGGTCTGGAGGGAACACAGGACAGGCCCGTTAGCTGGCAGCACTGCTGGCACCAAGATGGTGGCCTTCGCCCGGAAGTACAAATCCGGTGACAACCGGTGCCTCTGCAATCAAGATGGTGTCTGCACCTGGGGTGCAGGGAAATGTGAGACGCGGCCAGCAGTGGGCGGTGGGGACAGGATTTACGATCTCAGTCCTGAGAGGAGCGGGCAGGCCGTGAAGGAGAGAAGTTGGAGGGCATTTAATTTGAACAGAGCTCTCCCCGCAGCGAAGGCGTTCCCTGGGCAGAGACGCTGCTGGTGGCGCAGACAGATGCTTCGGGTCCGCCCAGTGCAGGACCCTAACACACATGCTCAGTCTCACTGCGACGGAGACGGGCCTGCTCGTCTGCAGAGGGGGAGGCGGGGGCAGGCGTCCAGGGGGCCTTGTCTGCTCACTCCACACGGGGGCCTGGTCACACTGGCACCCTTGACCGGTGTGGGGGGACCATTCAGAACCCTGAGGCCTTGTCCCCAGGTCCTGCCTCTGTGGGGCGACCGCACGTGCCCTGAGGTGCATATAGTGAGGTCCTGGGTCCCGCAATGGATCCCGCCCCGTGTGTGTCCCATCTGTGGGGCGTTTAACCCAAGTACGGAGCCCGGTGTGCAACCCCTTTGCGGGCACCGTTCTCTGCACTGACGGTGTCAGACTCAGCCTGCATTTCAACGACGGGTGATTCCATCAGGAACGTGGTCTTCTTTCTGGGTTAATCCCGAGTCTCTCGTAGTTTTCTGAAAACTACGTTTTTAGTGTTCTATTTCGTTTTTTTCAACAAATTGCCTGAAATCTTTTGCAAAGTTGTGTTTTATTGTGAAAAGATTTAGAATGTTGGCGCCTCGCATTATCTCTTTTCTACAGACCGTTCTGTCTTAATTACTCCGGCAAATTTAGAGAGAATCCTTCGCCATGGGGGTCATTTATTTCCACGTTTTTG
>NW_006284618.1:3467874-3488732 GCF_000327345.1 Myotis davidii | reverse complement strand
GGGTGGGTGGGGGGAGACAGGCTATCGCTGGCCTCTTTGGGATGGAACCATGCTGAAGAGCCAGCTCCGCTCAGCACCTGGGTTAGCACCCGCGTCTCCCAGACCATGAGGTGCAGCCGGCGCAGCAGCTGGGAGGAGACCTCAAGCCCACCTCCCTCACCTGGACGCAGCCCTCAGGCTACTTCATTCAGCATGAGAAACGCTGGGACAAACGCAGAACTGGGCGGGACAGCGGGTGAGCGGTGTGGACCTCACAGTCCTGGGCAAGTGGGAAGGGGTGCCGTCCCCCCCACCTGGAGCACAGGCTGCCGGACGGGGTCAAGTCCTGCAGGGGCTCTGCCCAGGGAGGTTCTGCACGGGGTCTGGGGAGGCCCCTGCCCATGTGGGGTGGGGGAGAACGGCTTCTCCGTAGTCCTCCACGGACATCGGCTTGTAGACACATCCCCTGGGTCCATCGCGGCTCCCCCCTCCTCACAGCCTTTTGCCTGTGTGTCTGAATCCGAGGTTCCTCTCCTTCCTCTTGTAAAGACACCCGGAACCCAGGGTCTTCTCATCTTGAGAGCCTTCATTCCACCTGCAAAGACCCTATTTCCAAACGCAGTCACATTCACAGGCCCGGGGGGCAGGACATGCATAATCTTCTGGGGCCACCGTTCAAGCCCTCACATCTTCCCTTGATCGGCTTCCAGGCAGCGGGGAATCCTGGCCTGGCTGGGGGAGGGGGTGGTGGTGGAGGCTCTGACCCTGCATTGTGTGTTTCGAGGAGGGGATGCAGGGCAGGCAGACCATCTGGTGACACCCCAGAGTGTGGTGACCTCAGTGTGCATCCCGGCTGCCTCAACACAAAGTTACCTTCTATTTAATGCTAATGAAACAGCCCCGCAGCCAAGCTTCCTGCTGCCGGGGATTTGGCCTCGTTCTCACGCTCTCTACATGTCTCCACCTCCCCAAGCCTCTCTCTCTCTCCATCCTTGAAACTGAGGTCTGCAGAGCGGAGTGTGGGAAGGAAATGCTAGGTTATTACATCTTAGACCAGTGGCCTGATGCACGGATTCGTGCACATGGAAAGGAAATTAATTAGAAGAAATATTTTAATATTGCTATTCGCCCTTTCTCTATAATAGAAGTGTCAACCAAATGCACTATTGACAATGACAGATCAAAACACATGCATGCGATTGGCATCAGCGAGTGCTTTATATGTATCGCGCACGCGCGAGTCAACGTTTATTTTTAAATTGTCAGTGAGCATCATATGTACCGGCTGATTGGTAGGATGGATGGTCGGACAGACGTATGGTCGGTCACTTAGCCTTTTATACATATGGATGACTACTTAAAGGGTTATTATATGCTATTTAAAATAATTAATATTCAAACGAATTAACAGTTTCTAGCAAGGATGGAGATGGACCCCCTCACAGGTGTCTCTGTCGGACAAGGGCACTGCACCTGCTCTCGGGGCGGAAGCTCACAAGGCAGGCGGGGTGGGGGCAGAGGGGCCTCAGCCGTGTTTGCTCCCTGCAGACGAGGGAGTCTTGTGTTTAAAGGAAATCATCTCCTTTAAAAGTGGGCTGAACAGAGCCCCGAGCAGAAAATGTGGCTGTGGCTGTGGCTATCGGTGCAAATCACAGACGAAGCCTTGTGTCCAGGGCCAGCTCTCCAGCAGCCACGTCAAGTAGTCAATCGGCCAGTGAAGCCAGAGGATCTAACCGGGCGAGACAAGAGGAAGGGGCACAGAGGCTTTGAAATGATTGAGAAGGCTGCATGAGCTATGGATTTGTGCCCCTATTAATTTTCAAAGGGAATGGAATTGAGAGTTAGTTTCCATAGACTCAGACGCACCTGTTGGTGATTGGTAGGTGTATTTTGACAGTTGCCCTGTGATCACCGCCCTGATGAAGACACGGAGGACTTCTCACCTCGGGAGCCGATTCCTACCTTCCCCTCCCCACTCCCAGCCCCAGGCAAACACCGTCTGCTTTCTGTTACTGAAGATGCATCCCACACAAATGGAATTGCACACTTTGTCTTCCTTAGTGTATCTGGTTCCTTAGCTCAGCATACTGATTTCGAAGGTGCGTTCATGTTGTGTGTGTCGGTAAATAAATTCGTTTTTATTGCCAAGTAGCGTTCTGGTGGCTGGCTGCACCACAGTGGCTCACACACTCATCTGCTGATGCCAGTTTGGGCTGTCTCTGTGGAAAGATGTCTGTGGGGCCCCTCGCACCAAGCAAAGCTGAGATATACCCCCAACAGGCGAAGGGCTCAGTCCCCCCCGGATACCTCCACGTCAGATGCAAGTCCAGGTCGTCACCTGGGCTTCTGCCCGACCAGTAGATCAGAGGCTACGGCAGCTCACAGAACTCGGGGAACAGTTGCTCGCTAGTTACAGGGTTATTGTACACAAGTACAATTTAGGAGCAGCCAGAGGGGAGGAAGGCACGGGGCCCCGCATGTGGGAAAGGACTGGAGCTTCCACGCCCTCCCCGGGCCTCTCTCCCAGCACTTTGCCCTGGTCACCACCCCAAAGCTCTCTGAACCCCTACTTTGGGGCTTGTATGGAGACCTCAGAATGGAGGCATGGCCGATGAAATCGTTAGCCCATCGGTCCTTTCCCCCTCTCCTGAGGTGGGGGAGGCCGGACTGAAAGTTCCACCCTGCTGCTGACCAGGTGAGTTCTCTGGCTACCTGCCACCGTCCTGAGGTGGCCCAGGAGCCGCCAGCCCCTAGTCACCTCATTAACACGCACGAAGATACCTATTACTTGGAGGGTGTTTTTCTAAAAACGGAAGTTTTATTTCTGATGAAGTTTAATTTTCTTTTTGGTTCAGCATTTTGCGTTCTAAGAAAACCTCTCTCAAGGTCTCAAAGATTTTCTTTTAGGTTTTCTTCTAGAGGTTTTCTAATTTTGGCTTTTACGTTTAGGGCTATTTTATTTATTTTTGAGGTTTATGGTTTATTAAAACATGAATGTCTTCAAGGCAGAGTCATAGAAATTGCAGATACTTTACATTAAACAAAGTCATGCTTTCAACACAGAGAAAAGTAATAAGATTGTTCTGTTTTCCACCCAATTACAGGATTTATAATATATATACATGTACATGAAGTGGTAGTTTTCTCCAGGCAGTGTAGGTGGGGAAAGAGACACAAATTTAAAATGATCCTGTGACCATCTGCTACCAATACCGTTACCGTGTCTCTACGATTGTGTGTGTGTGTGTGTGTAACCTGGGGTATGGACCCAACTCCGCTCTGTGCACAATATAAACCATTGTTCCTGCCCCCTCTACTCTTACCTTTTTCTTTTCTTCTACTTCTTTTTTTTTTCTTTTAGGCAAAGGCTCTTATTTGCTCCCAGGGCCTGTTAGGATTATAGGTACGGAGGTGTTCTTTTGTAATTATATTTTCATTTCCAGGTAATTGTAGATTCACATGCAGTTATAAGAAATCAAGGAGAGAGGTCCTGCACTCTTTACCCAGTGGTAACGTCTTGCAAACTAGAGTGCAATATCTTAGCCAGGATCTGACCCTGACACAGTCACACTAGAGGACATTTCCCTCGCTACAAGGACCCCCGGGTTGCCTCGATAGCCACCTCCACTGCCCTCCTGCCCCCTGGCAACCACGAATTTGTTCTCCAATTCTATGATTTTGCCACTTGAAGAATATTAACAAATGGAATCATGCAGAATGAAACATTCAGGGCTGGCTTTTCTCCCGGAGCGTGGTTTCCTGGAGATGCATGTGGGCTGCAGCGTGCATTAGCAGGCTGTCCCTTTGTATCTCTAAGCAGTATTCCGTGCTATAGCTGTGCCGCCGAGTTCTTTAACCATTCATCCATTCAAGGGCATTCGGAATTGTTTCCAGTTTTTGTCTATTATGAATGACGATGCTATAAATATTGTATATAGGTTTCTGTCTGAACATCAGTCCTCATTTTTCTGAGATAGTGTCCTGGAGTTCAATTGCTGGGTTATGTGTTTAGTTTTTATGGATCTTCTGTTTCCATGGAAACTGCCAACACGTTGGCCAGCGTGGCGGTGCCGTTTTCACAGGAATCCCGTTTCTCTACATTCTCGCTGGCTTGTGGAGTTGTCACTGTCTTTCACGTCCGCATTTCGGGGTTGTGTGGTGGTGCCTGTGGCGCTGATTTGCATTCCTCTCGTGGCGAACGATGTCGAACGTCTCCACGTGCTTATTGGCCAACCGTACGTCCTTTTTGGCAAAATGTCTCTTCGTATCTTTTGCTCATTTTTCTAATTAGTTAGTTTACTTTTTTTAATTGTTGAATTTGACAGTTCTTTTTATATTTAGGTATATTAGTCCTTTGTCAAATACATTATTTACAAATATTTTCTCCCCACCTGTAGCTTTTTCTCTCCATCCTGTTAACAGGGTCTTTTGCAGAGCAGCAGTTTTAATTTTGATGAAGTTCAATTTACTATTATTATTTTTTCTTTTTTTGGATCATGTTTTGGGAATCACGTCTAAGAATGACATGCCTCGTCCTAGGTCCTGCTTTTCCCTCATGTTTTATTTTCGAAAAGTTTTTATAGTTTTATATCTCTTATGTAAGACTGCTAATATTTGCAGTTAATTTTTGTATAAGGTGCAAATATAGGTCAGAGTCCCACCTTACTTACTTTGGTTTTGCCTTTGGGCGTCCAATTGGTGCCCTAGGACCATTTGTTGAAAAGTCTGTCTTCCCTTCATTGAATTGTTTTCACATATTTGTCAAAAATCAGTTGGCACATTGGTGGGGGTCTGTTTCTGGGTCCTCTGTTCTGTCCATGGTCGGAATGTCTGTCCCTCTGTCAATGCCACACAGCCTTGATGAACGCACCTATGTGTTAAGTCTTGAAATCAGGTAGACTGATTCATCCTATTCTTTTTCAAAACTGTTTTAGCTATTCTAGTTCCTTTGCACGTCTATATTCATTTCAGAATAATCTTGTCTATGTTCATAAAATCGTCCGTGAGGTTTTTGATAGGAACCGCATTAAACCTGTGTGCCAATTTAAGAGGAATTGACATTGTTGTTACGTTCTATCTAATAATCCATGAACATGGTATATCTCTATGTTTAGTTAGGTTTTTTAAAATTTATTTCATCAACATTGTATCATTTGCATTATACAAGTCATATACCTGAATTACTACATTTACACCTCATTATTTCATTTTTTGAGTAATTATAAATGATTTTGCATTTTTTACTTTTGGTGTTCACATATTTGTTGCTAGTGTTTAGAAAAAAATTGGATTTTGAATGTTTATCTTACATAGTATACCCTTGCTGAACCTACTTATTAGTTCTAAAAGGGTTTTTTTAAAATATATTTTTATTGATTTCAGAGAGGAAGAGAGAGGGAGAGAGAGATAGAAACATCAATGATGAGAGAGAATTATTGACCGGCTGCCTCCTGCATGTCCCCCAATGGGGATCAAGCCTGCAACCCAGGCATGTGCCCTTGACCAGAATCAAACCTGGGAACCTGCAGTCAACAGGCTGATGCTCTATCCACTGAGCCAAACCAGCCAGTGGTAGAAGGGTTTTTTCGGTAGATCCCTCGGGAATTTCTAAGTAGACACTCATGTCATCTGCAAATAGGGGTAGTTTATGTATTAATTTTTCTTTTCAATCTGTATGCCCTTTATTTCCTTTTCTTGTTACGCTGGCTAAAATTCCTGACACTATGTTGAGTCAGAGTGGTGAGAACGGACATCCCTGCCTGCTCCTGATCCTGGTGGGAGCGTGTTCAGGCTTTCATCACTAGATATCATGGGAACTGTAGGCTTTTTGTAAGTTCTTCATCAAGTTGAGGAAATTTCTCTCTTTTCCTATTTATCCGAGAGCTTAAAAAAAATCATAAATGGGTGTTGAATTGTGTCAAATTATGTTTCTGTGTTCATTAATATGGCCGTGGGAATGTTCCTCTTTAGCCTGTTAATGTGGCGGATTACGCTGGTTGATTTTCAGATATGGAACCAGCCTTATATCCCTGGAATAACTCCCATTTGGCCATGGTGAATAATGATTTTTATACACCGCTGAATTCTGTGTGATAATATTGTGTTAAGGGTTTCTGCATCTATATTCATGAGGGATATTGATTTGTAGGTTTCCTTTTTGTATTTCCTTTGTCTGGTTTTGGTTTTATTACCCCTGAAACCAAAACCAGACAAAGAAAATGAAGTTTGAGATTTCCCTGTTTCTTGTTGGGATGAATAGTTTTCTGTTGAAGCATGGACATTTTTTTGTTTTGTGGGGCTGAGAAGGAGTAGGAAGTGGCCATGGGGGAGCGTGGGGACCTGGTCCTCTATGCCAGGGGCCCTGAATTATAGGGCCCTGCTGCAGGCCGGGAGCAGAGGCAGGTGGCACATGGGGCACAGAAGGAGGGGCCAGCCAAGACACACGGAGCTGGCAGGGTATGGTTTGTGGCCCTTCAAGGATGTTGTTATGGGCTGAATGTGTCTCCCAAAGACAAAGTCCTGGACCCCTCGACCTTCGAATGTGACCTTGTTGGGGAACAGGGTCTTTGCAGGTGATCCAGTGCAGACAAGGTTGTTGGGTGGGCCCTTATCCAAGGTGATCGGTGTCCTTATAAAAAAGGGAAATCTGGACACAGAGACAGACGCATAGAGGGAGATGATGTGGCCGGGCGGGCACAGGTCTGCGGGAATGGCCTGAAAGTGTGCACCGACCGACCCACAGAGGCGGTTGTGAGCAGCTCGTGAAGAGCCGGGACCCAGGGCAGGCTGCAGGGTGGGGGTGTGGGGCCGTGGGGTGCTCCATGGGGCCTTCTCTGAAACACACAGGGTGTCCGATGACTGACTTAAACACGCAGGCGTTCGTCCTGCGGAGGAGGGCCTGTGATCACAGACCGTCCCCGGTCCTGGCTCGAAACTGGCCCCCATTTACAAGGCTCCTTTGACTCTTTGCTCGCTCTTTTTGCACGATGGGGGGCTCTGACCATGGTCCCTTCTCTCTGATCAACCATGTCTGGTCCCTCAACAAGGACTCGTGGGACCTGAGGCCCAGGCCCCTCAGAGTCCAGGATGGGCCTGGCTGCTCCAGGGTGTCTGGTCCCCTCGAGATGCGATCTGGATCGGCCAGAGACTGGACACTTAGCTTTTCCTCAGGAGCTTGTACATGGAGCTTGAACTGTCCTGATGGGGTGTGTGGCACGTGACAGGGTCCTGGGTGGGGTAACCCCCAGCAGAGATGCCCCCTCGTTATCCTTAGCCCCGACTGTAAATCCCTGAGCTGTCGGCCTTCTCCAGGCAGCGAAAGGCCCAGCCTGGTCTTGGGGTTGTTTTGTGCCTTCCTGGCCCGACACTGCCCTGTGATCTCCCAGGCCTTCTCCAAGCACAGCCTGGCAGAGCGGGGGCACCGGTGTGCATGCCGGGACACCGATCGCAGAGCACACGGGCATCTTGGGTCTGCACTCTGGTCCCGTCTTGCCTGCAGCCCTGCCAGGGACTCACCACAGGCTGAGAAAATTACCTGGTGCGGCCGGAGAGTGAAGCCAAGCACGGAAGTGCTGGTGCCGAAGACAGGCCCCCGGGAAAGATCGCCTGGTGAAGGAGCGTCCTGTAGCTGAGTGAGTTAGGCAGAGGGCCGGGCGAAGCCTCCTGTAGGGACCGCCGGACAGGGGCCTCCACACACCCTCCACGCCCCTGCACACCGGCCCACATTCACGCTGGAGCGGCGTGGCCGTCAGGGTCCCTTCCGCCTCTGAGCAGCTCTGCCTCGGACCCAGGCCTGGTCATGGCCTGGGTCCCTGGGGTTTTTGGTTGGGTTCCATCAGTGGGGGCTGCCTCCCTCCCCCCAGCCAGAGTCCTGCTTTAGGTAGCAGCTCTTGGAAACTCATTTATTTACTTTTCTCTACTCTGATGGCAGAATTAAAACCAAATATGTTTAGGATTAATATTTTTACCTGAAAAATAAAAGCCGTTTCGAACAAAACAAATTTCATTATGGCAGCAGGAAAACTTATTTTAAGAGCATTTTAAAACCTTGTGTGTTTTGTTTGTTGTTTTCAACTGAAGATTAATTTATAACTAAAACATCTTTGGAAAAGATATAGCTTGCTGGCTTTAGTTTGCTCACAAGTGAAGAAAGAGCGAGGTGCAAATAACGATTGATTTGCGGCTCCCGTGACCACATTATTATTTTGATTAAACGATGAATGCTGTGAACTTTAAACACTGATCTATTGGCGTCCTACCTTCTGGCTTCTGCAGACAGTTTTACAATCAGTAGGTTTGCAGAAACTCTGGGAGCTCAGGTTCCGTGCTCCGGGGGAAATGACAGTGTGGGGCCACCCCTTCCTTTCTCCGGCCACCCCAGAATGTGTGGGGGGCGGGAGGGGGGGAGACTGTTTTATCTTATGGCGAGTGTGGCTTCCAGTTGACGGAAGGCCCCCGGCCCTACGTCTGTTGTAATTAATATTAATGAAGGTTGGTGATTAATACTGGAATACAGTGGTATGGGTGTTCTATAGACTGCTTATTTAACAGTCTGTGAAGTCAATGACATGGACACGGCCACGAGGAAACAACAGTGTGAGAAAGGAGGGAGACGGTGGCAGGCCCTCGGCTTCGCTCCATCGCTGAGTGCTGGTGGGCAGCCAGGATCACCTGGCCGGTCCCCATCCCTCCGGCCACCTTGTGCTGCTCCCTGAGATCGATGCTCTTCTTGTGGCTAAGAAGCTGCCCACGTGGATGGTGGGGCTGCAGTGACGCCCGGGGTGTGGCCCGTGAGGCCCCTCACTCATCCCCGTGGCACGTCCTGCAGGGCGGCTGACGGCGCCTTCAGGGGGCGGGTGTCCCTCGGCTCCATCATTACGTCGGGTGCTTTCGGGCCCCGAGGCCGGCACAGAGAATTCGGAGGCAGGACGAGCTCTGGGTTGACACAACTAATGAGGTTTAATGAACAAATTTCAGAAATGACCCCTGGGAAACCTCATGGATGTTTCCCAGGTGACCGCCCCTCCCCCGCTGATAGCACACAGATACATCAGGAATCCTTTTATCGCTTTGACAATAGAATCATGTCTCCTTTGCTGGGTTATTCTCTGATCGGTGAAACGAAGCTCTGATCCTGCATTTCACTCATCGCCAAAATGAGTCCTTGGGTCTTTAATGCCGGAAGGTGAATGCCTTCTGAGAATCCCGATTTTATGGCGGCAGATGCGGAGAAGAATGCTGGGAGGCTGTGCTCTGGGCCCTGATGCAACCGCAATCTCCAAGGGAATGCGGGGGTGGGGAGTGGGGGGATGATGGAGAGACCGGCAGGTGGACTGGGGAGGGCTGGCGAGGCTGCCCACCTGCTGGACTGGCTTTGCACTCAGGCCTCCGCAGGATTGTGACATGGATGGGCGTCACACAGTTCACTGTGACGCTGGCTCCCCGGGGTTAGGGTAGGCCCACAGGTTAAGGCCCTACAGGATTGCCCTCGCCTCCACACCAGTGTCACCTGGGGCTCCCCAGGCCACCCACACTTCTGGTCCAATTGCCTACAAATCAGGGGTTCCCCAGAGCCCCCTCCCGGTTCAGTGATTCACTGGAACGACCACAGACCTCGGGAAGGGGCAAACGTAAGTGATCAGCAGGGTGAGGGCCACACAGGGCGGGCAGGGTCTGGTCTGGAACGGCCCCAAGTGCAGGTGCTCAACAGTCAGTCCTGGAAAGAGGCGGGACCCGGGGATGTGCCTGGGAGCTCAGGGCCAGCCTGACCCATGCTCCTGGGCAGTGACAGTCTTGCCCTGTCCCACCTGCCCTCAACCTCATAGAGGCCCCCGAGAGCTGTGTGGGGCAGCAGGTCCTCCGGATGTAGTTTACTGTGAGGCTGCGGGGGGCGGGGGGGGTGTTTTCTCCTCTCTCTCTCTCTCTTTCCCCACCCCCTCTCTCTCCTTGTCTCTTTCTTTCTTCTGCTTCTTCAAAGGCTTCCTACAACTTCAAATGTGCCATGGCCTGTGAGAAGCTGCTCTTTGAAGACTCAGAGCAGAATCACACGCTCTGGAGAGACGACGTCCTGCGACTCACATGGACGCCCGAGAGCAGAAATGTGACCCTGCGAGCTGGTCCCAGGCGGGCTGGCTGTGCCGAATCTGGCAGGCTGGCCCTCTTGGTCGTTTCCATGCGACGGCTGTCCTTTTAAAAAAAATTTAAATATATATATGTGTGTGTGTGTGTGTGTGTGTGTGTGTATCTCCACACATGTATACATTCTCGTTTCTCACATTGTTTCCTCATGGCCGATTGCACCCATGACATCGATTGCGACAGTATTGTGGATGTCCCTCCATTTCTTCCCTCCACACCCAGCCCTGTCCCACCCCGGGCCTTCTGGCTTCTTGCATAAATAGGCTCTCCGGCCGCCCTCCCTGGCGCTCTTCTCACGGAGGACAGGAGGGCGCTGCCGCAGCCACGCAGGGCAGTGGCCTCCGAGGCACTGAGACGTGGCAGTGAGTGAAGCCCACGGGCACATGGACGAGCACCGCATAAGCATCCCCCGGCTCTGCTCCTTGCAGAGCTCAGACCCCTGTTAATGTCACGACAAAGTGGCTCTTCCTACTTCAAAGCAGCTCAGGGCCACCTGGAATTCATCGCAGGCTTCGTGTGGCTGAGGAGCACACACCTCAGCTTCCCAGGTGGCCCCTGGGCGGCTCCGGGTGGCAGGTCCCGGCCCTGCAGGTGACAGCTCACTCTGCCGGCTGCTGGGGTCCCCGGGGGCACGGAGGAGGCCGCGGATGCTCTCCTGCAGCCTTTGGAGCGGCTGTCGTCCCAGGCATCTTGGGGCAGATGGAGGCTGTGCGGCGCCGACTCCCAGGCAGCAATGTGCTCGTCTCCGGGCGGCCCTGGTCTCTCACATCGCACCCTCTCTGCGCGACCTGACTTGTCTATGAAGCGAGGCTCCTTGGTGACAGAGTCCTGACAAGGACTGCCTGGCTCAGGCGCCGGAGAAGAGCACCCTGCCTGAGGCAAGGGGGCCCCGGGGCGCTGGCCTGGGGGTCATGGCCAGATCCTTCTCATGTCTGGCTTCTGTGTCTCCTTCCAGGCGGGCCCCTGACGGGCCCAGAGCTTCGACCTTGAAGTTTCTTGTGATGGATGTGACAAATGCTGACAACTGGGTGGCTCTTGAAAACTAGAAATGTGTTCTCTCCTGGAGGCTGGAAGTAAAAAATCCAGGTGTTGGCAGGGCCGGGCTCCCCTGAAGGCATCAGGGAGGGAGCCGCTGGTGGTCCCAGGTGAGCTTTGTCTGGGCAGCACCTGTCTCTGTGGTCACGCCTCCTCCTCTGCGCACGCTGTGCAACCTCCCTTCGCTGCCCTCCTCTAGGGACACTCAGGATGGTGCTCGGGGTCCCATGTGAGGACCATTAACTTAATCACATCTGCAAAGTCTTTGCCATCAAAGGTCACCTTCACGGGCTCCAGGGATTGTGACCTGGTATCTTTGGGGGCTGTGATCTCCTTACCACAGGCCCTGGGACCACGGCACCCAGGGGGACAGAGGCTCAGTCCGGGGAACAGGCCCACCTGTTGACCCCAAGGAGCAGGCTGCACCCCTGCAGAGGTGGCAAAGGCTGGTGAGTCTTGTCCTCCGGGAGTTCACACTCTGAGCCACCAACTCACCTTGATGAGAGGCCGGGGCACAGAGCTCAGATATCAGAGGCCACGCGTGGCTGCCTCGTGGGGATGAGAAGGAGATGGCCCGTCTTACCAGCCTCGTGCAGCTCTGGGGATACCCACACCTTGTTGCACCCAGATTGTCTGCTGCCCTGAGGATATTGGGACAAAACAAGCAACCCCCAAACCCAGCAGCTCTCTGGGGTTGGCAATCTGTTGTTGTTTTACAAAAGGATCCGTGGCCATGTTTCCTGACCAGACAAATACAATGTAGGAGCGAGTTCCTGGGACTCAGCGGCCGTCTGTGCCTCTAGAGACACCCTGATGACTCGTGTCTCAGATCCTGGCGTCCGAGCTTGACGGAGGCCTTGCCCCGCTGTGTTGTGGGGTTTCTCTCCTGATACCACGGCGCTTCCGCTGTTCATAAAAGTCTATTTAGGTTGAAATGGGGTTTTGTCTTGAGAGACATATTTTTGTGAGAATTCATTTCTAATTTCCTGGCAATTAAACACGATGTTCCCCTGACCCGCGTTCTGTGTCCCATCTCCGTGCTGCTGTGCAAAGCCTTCGCCACCAGGCTCTTTGCAAACTGACCCTCCAGTTCTCATGAAGCCAACGTCCTTTAATTTGCATGCAGGGTTTCTGACTCCCAGGGGTGGCGACTGAACAGTTTGGGTACGGATCTCATTACCAGTTCCCTCCTTCCGGCGGGGCCTGTGCCCGTGGTGTGCTGTTTCTCGCGCCCGCCTCCAAAGCTCAATTTTCTGTCTCGTAGGACGTCGCGCTGGCAGATTTTTAACCCTGATGAACCTCATCGTTCACTGAAACTCAAGGTTCTTCCCGCCCCATTCACGATAGCTTCTACGGAGATCTCAGAAGACCTTGAAAATGGGCAGCGGAACTGTTCTAGGATGCTGTAAGCTCGCCCCCTAATGAAATGTGTTAGTTCTGTTCCCACTTCCGTCTGATGGTGTTTCCTTTCTTGTCAAACTGTGATGAACAATGGAATGAATGGGTTTCCTCTTAGCCTTTCGTAACTCAATGGACCGTTTCACTCTCTCCTCGCCTCTCTGATGGTCTCCTGGCGCTTCACTGAGTGGAAGTGTCGCGGCACGAGGGCCTTTGTGGGCTGATCTGGGCCACAACAGAACCGCGGTCGGGTGCGCTTGCATCTCGGGTGCCCACTGGGCTCTGGCAGGCGCTGTCATTGCTTCCTGGGGGCTTTAGTTAATTGCTACGTTAACTTCATTCATCTGGTTTCCAAGCTGGTCCCAGACTCAACGTTACTTTTCCTAATCTATCCCCTGCTCTCCGTTATCGTCCAGCTGTTATCGCCGGCGCCATCTCTCTGCATTTCTCATGTTCGGTTTCAAATTTATTTGGCATCTCTACCTTAACTATTTTTAGATTTATTTTGAAGTCAAATTGTTTGACCTATGTATAATAGTCACATATTAAATTATTTACACTGACAAAGAACCTATGAAATGTTTTCCTGTCTAAAAAGAACCTTAGCAAGATTTTTCAGGCCTGCTCTATGAGTTTGTGTTTTGATTCCTCCTGGTGTTGCTAAAATGTCAGTGATTCATTCCTCTGAAGAGCTGAGTGAGTGTGGAGTGAAGGTAGGGTGATTCTGGGATGAGGGTGGGGTGAAGGTGGGGTGATTCTGGGATGAGGGTGGGGTGAAGGTGGGGTGATTCTGGGATGAGGGTGGGGTGAAGGTGGGGTGTATTTGGGGTGAATGTGGGATGAATGAGTGATAAGATCCTTGCATCCATTCTGATTCAATTGCTGACAATATTTAACAAAGACAACCCAAAATAGCAACCATGTCACTTCATCCCTTCTCTATACCATGTCCTCTTTTATTGGGGATTTTTAGATATAATTTTTTCTGACACTTGAATATCTCCTCCCTCTTCTGGAAATTGGTGTTGACATTTTTCTATAAAGACATTGAACTTGGATGCTCTTTGGACGAAACTCAATTGAACTCTTCAGAAACCTCATTCATTTTCTTTTGGCTGATGGGATGGGAACACAGAGGTGAACTTATCCATTTCTCCTTGGAAAGTAGAAATTCGAGAGATTTCAGAACAGCCAGGGTCGGAGGATCCTTAATACACCCCTTTGCTGGCCCTGGGTAAGAAGTAAGTGATATTGTGCATGTGGAGCGGCTCCGTAAACACATGTGTGCAGGAGCTAATGAGGGAGGCTTGCAGCTGGTGTGACAGCGTGACACTTCCTGTCTGTTTGCCTCAGAGGGGGGGCTTGCGATGAAGATGTTCTTACCGGGGTGTTGAGGAGAAATTCACATTAACACGGAGGCCATTTTACAGTACAAATTGCTGTCGCGTGTGAGAGGTATTGAAATGCTTTGTTCTGAAGCTTTGATATGGATTCCTAACGCCTTCAGGTGACCCTGTTTCTCTAATAACGTGCCTGCACAGAACACTCATTAGAAAAAGTGTTCCCTTAAATGGGGCTCCTTAGGGAGGTGCGTCCACGGGCACCCCAGGCTGTCCCTTGAGTGCCGTTGGAGTGTCCCCACAGGAAGGAGTCCAGGCACAAGGACACCCCCAGGCATTTGGCAGCTCCCAAATCGCATCCTTCACATGCACTTCAGAAGAGTTGCCTTCACCCCACAGCACCCCAAAGATGCGCTGGAATCCTAACCCCCAGTCCTTGCAAATGTGATCGATCTATGGGAAAAAGGGTCACTGTGGATGTAATTAGGGTGCCGGCTAAGATGAGGTCACACAGAGCAGCGTGGGCCTTTAGGGAAACATGTATCGTCCTAAAACAAGGCTCACAGAGAGGAGGGTGCCCTGTGGGGACACAGGCACACAGAGGGACGACGGTCATGTGAAGACAGGAAGAGGGGGGAGCGATGCAGCCATCAGCCAGGGAGTGCCGCAGCCACCAGTAGCCAAGATCCAGGAAGGACCCTTCTCTGCTGATACCTTGACCTTAGACTTGTATTTGGTGAAGACGCCTAAGGCCCTGTGGCCTACACCTTGATTGCTTGGGACACTGACGATGATACGGGGGCACGGGGTGTCCAGTGAGATGCAAAGACAATAGAGCGAGAACCCGCAGGTCCTGTCAGCAGCCATGACCACTGAGCGGGACATTTGCTCCAGAAGGGGTACGGCAGAGGGAATCCTGGTGGGGGACTGGTGGCTGGACCAGCGTGTGGCCGTGAGGGCAGTGACGGGGGGATGCACTGGTGTCGTCGCTGGACTGACATGAGGTGTGAGTGAGTGAGGGGGTCTAGAGTGGTGACTCCGGGTTCAGCCCGAACCACCGACAGAACGGAGCTGCCTCTAATGGGAAGACGGCGACTGGGGGAAGGGTCGGTTGGGGTGAATATCAGAGCTCGACTTTGGACACAGGAGGACATGTTGGACACGTCTGAGATGCTACGGCTAACATGCCCCCTTCCCGCACCCACACCCCCTGACATGGGGCTTTCTGCTCCTTCTGTGGCGGGTGGAGTCTGCCTCCACCACCGTGAGTCTGGCTGGTCCCGAGATTTGCTGTTGCCGGCAAAATGCAGAGGTGACAGCATGTGGCTCTGCGCCTCGGCCTCGAGGGCCGTGCAGCTTCTGTTGTCTCTCTCTCAGGAACCTGCCCTGAGATGGCCGTGAAGACTGACGGGGTCGGGGACAGGGAGCTGAGCCGCAGCAGACCCCAAGCTTCTCGGGGGCAGATGAGCAAACGGCTCAGGAGCAGGGTCCGGCAGGGTGACCAGATGTCCCGCCTCTCAGTGTGCCCCGCCCCTTGCTCCCCTGCTCCTGCGTTTTATTGTTTCAGATCACATTTTCTCAGTGCCTGGCACAGAGTAGGCATTTAATAAGCAATGAATCGGCAGGACAACCCAGCAACTCCACGGGGCCTATATTTTGTGTTAATTGTGAATTCAGATCTGATATTTCTCACATCTACTCCAACCCTCACCCCCCCACCCCCCCAAAAAACATACACCAAATGTCTAGTAATGAGAGCACTTACTACAGTTTTATTCCCCAGAAAAATGAGCAGCTTAAAGGAAAGCTTTTAGCAAACCTCTCTGAAGGTAGTAGGAATTAAAGTTTAATACTTTGCTGTTGTTTGCAGCTTAGTCATGCTGCCTCGCTTGGGCAGGAAATGCTTTCGTCTGGGGCAGTGGAACGATTATAAACGTGTCCTCTATCGATGTTGGGATGTGATTTTAGGCCGATGGTGTGACTGTCCGTGACCCTGGCCAGCGGGGGCGGCGGGGCTGGGGGTGGGACAGGCTCCCAGGACTGCAGGAGGTCTTCAGGTCCACGGCTGATGCAGGAGATGAGGCCGGGTCCGTGGAGGGTCTGCAGTCACCAGCCCCCGGATGTCGGGACAGTGAGCTTTGCCAGCAGTTGATATGTTTGAAGACAAGGACAACGCGTGACCCTGTTCAAGCAGCCTCCCTGGGACCTCCCAGGCCTTTCGCAGTGACCTGGGGGGAGGGTCCCGTGCAAGTCCACGTGCACAGCAGGCGAGCGGGCTGCTCAGCGCTGGTCGTGCTGGCGGAGCTGGGTGGGATGCCGAGGAAGCCATGGGCTTCTGATTCTCGTCATCCGGGCATATGGCCCACAGCAGCCCAGGGCTGGTCCTTCCCTCCAGGCAGGGATCCTGATGGCCAGCTCCACCCGCCGTGGGCCCTGCAGACTAAACACAGATGTCAGGCTTTGTCACAGCCCTTGGGGAGCGTGTGGACTCCCACACCGGTGCTTGCATTTTCCGTCCAGAATCGGCCCCATCCTTGGTTGTGGGGGAAGCAAGTGAGTGGTCACGTCTGAGCTCCCAGGGGTGGAACCGAGGAGGAAAGAGAGCTGGACATGTTGGCGAGCATGGCTGGACACGAGGCTTGTGCCCAGCGTCGGGGTCCTGGGTGGGGCCTGGTGTGACCGTGTGATGCCCAGCTGGGCCGCTGGGGCACCAGGCCCCTCTGCGTCTGGGAGAGCCCCGTGTCCCGTGAGGAGGAGCAGCACTTCCTCCCGGCAGACTCAGCTGGTGGCCCATGGTGACCTGTTGCTTTTTATCAGGAAGTGGAATGTGGCCGAAAGCGCGGGCTTTGATGGGAGGGTTGTGTGGTGCTTGGTGCTGCTACCAGGGTCCCCTCTACCAGGAGGCCCCTTGGTCTGCAGTCGTCCTCAGACTCGTGTCCAGATCATTTCTGGCCCCCAGACCAGAGCAGATGGTGGAGCCAGGCCCAGGGGCCTCTGCAACACCCCCGCCCCCCGCCCTCGGGGCCGCACAGAGGGATGTCTCCGTTGACTTGGGCCTTGAAGAACCAGCTGCTCAAAAGAACGAAAACAGAAGCGAAAACAAAACCCCTAAGAAAGCGAAGCAGGTCCGAGGAACACCCCCTGAATGCGAACGGCAGAGCAGCTCCCCCAGGAGCTAATTAGGCTTCCCGGCTAAGTGCCGGTGTGGGCCTGAAGGGGCTCCTGGCCTGGCCGAGGGCCTGCCACTGGCCCTGGCCCACGAATTGTCTTTCCTTGCTGACTAACTGCTGTGATTGCCCAGTATTGGCCGATGAGTGCTTTCTCACTCAGATAGCCAGCCACCTCCCGGCGCTCGGAGCCCTCGCCTGGGGCTGGGGGCTGCCTTGTTTTGGTGGGTTTTCCCGTTTCTGTTGGGCACTTAGCAACTGCTGGTGGAGAGATGCTAAATTAATTAAAGAGGTAATGGAGATGCGGACCAGGGCTGAACATCGAAAATCAGCTTTTAATTGAGAGATGAAATGCATCTCCCCAACATCAGAGGGTAGATTTGGAATGCTGATGTCTCGTTAGCAGAGTGTGTTAGCAGAGACGGATAGAATATAGGATGGTGTGGGCGCACCAGAGAGCAGGGCAACTTCAGGCAGATCTCCGTCTCTGCAGTGGAGCCGGGTGAACACACACGGCTCCTTAGAAGCTGCGCTGAGCAGCCCCGGGCGCCGGGCTGCGTGCTGGGGCCGAAGGCAGAGGACCTGCCTCCTCCAAATAGGCCACTTGGGCAAAAAGGTTATTTTGAGCTGAAGTATAGTTACCTTCCCACAGTTTGCCCCCCGCCCCCACAGCCTGAAGCCCGTTTCCTTTGTCTTGTTACTTCTCTACAAATTTATTTTTCCCCCAAAGCTTTTTTGAGGGGGTAGGGGGGTGGCGGAGGGAGATTGATGTGAGAGTGAAACATCCATCGGCTGCCTCTGGCATGCCCCTTGCTGGGGATCAGCCCGAAACCCAGGCATGTGCTCTGACCAGGAACTGCACCAGCGACCTTTCAGTGTGCAGGCCGATACCCAACCAGCTGACCGATGCAAGCCAGAGGGCACCTTTATGGTTCTTCTGCGAAGATGCTGTATAAGCCGAGTTCCCACCACCCCTCCGAGTGCCTCAGCACAAGTGCTCCCGTGCGTGTGCAGCGTGTGCTAAGTTTCTGTGTTGCCTTGTTTAACGTGCCTTTCCCGGGTCTAATGCGCGGGCCCAGAAGATGAGCCTACGGTGGGTAGAGGAAATATATTTCCTCCCCTGCAGGCAGGGGGTAGGGTCAGGCCCTGCAGGAAACACGCCATGTGGGGTGACCTCAGGTGCCCCTCAGTGTGGGCAGGAGCTCAGGCTTCCTGAGGAGAGGGGTGACCTTCCCCTGGCCGTGCCGCCCGCCCTCAGGGAAGACCACCCAGGTCAGGGGGCCTTCGCACCAGTGTTAACACTGGGAGGGACTTCGGAGGCCACTGGCTCTGCCTCTGCTCTTCTCAGATGAGCAAACAGGCTCAGAGAGGCAAAGGGCCTTGCTCGGGCGTGGTCAGCACCAGGGCTGGCTCAGGGCTTCCCCCGGCAATGGGTTCTCCCCATCTGCTCGACAGTCTCCCTGCGGGATCTGCTCACAGTGATGGTCACGTGACGTCATTCGCAACTGATTCTGGGCTCTGAAGCCTGGGGCCTGGGTGGAGGAGGGAGAATGTGGGGCTGGTTCTGGCGGAGGGAGCTGCGCACGCTGTCCCTGTCCCTGATACAGCGCAGGGCCCTGTGTCCCCGTCGGCAGGGGCCTCCTGGCACCCAGCTGCCGAGCGCAAGTGGAAGGGATGAGGGATGGAGACGCCAGCCTGTCCTCTGCAGGGGCCATCGGAGGGCGGGAGCAGGGCGCGGGGCTGTGTGGGGGGCAGTGGCCAGGCGCCCGGTGGCTGTGGGCCTGGGGTGCTGACTGTGAGCTTCCGTGTTGATGAGGAAAGCTCCCTGGGCCGGAAGCTGCACACTCACCGAACGTCCCAGATCCAGGCGCTCAGATCTCCATCCTCCTTCAGGGCCCCTGGAGCCTCTCATGAAATCAGTGGGGAAGTTCCGGGCCATTCCACTTTGCTGGCTGGCGACTCGGCGAGAGGGACGCCCACACCCGGTGTCCTGAGCAGCCCCTCTCAGCACTGACTGGCCTTCGCCCCACCCCCCACTTCTCGCTCTGGGGTGTCTGTGTGCAGCCGCATGTGGGAGAGGCACTCACGCCCACTCACAGTGGCCTGTCCTGCCTCATTTGCAGATGGAAGCGTCCTCGCCTCCTCGGACCGCTGGCAGTACCGGCACAGACACGGAGCCTAATCGCATTAGGGACGACGTCGCCGCCGCCGGATTTTCGCTAATGGGGTGAGTTATAATTTTACACTCCAAAGTCTCAGCATCCTTCCAAAGTGAGTGCACCGAACGCAATTAACGTCGATTATGGATTTGAAATGAAGAAGGAAATATATTAATATGTCTAATTACTATGTTAATTAGACATTGGAGCCATAATATTTCAAACTGAAATGTTAATGTTGATAGAGCTGTAATTATTATTATTATTATTTTTGAGTGCAAAATGAATCTGTGCTATTCGGCTCAAAGTAAATAGCAGACACCGGCCCGGCCCTGGGCGTCCACTGCTTGCCTCCCAGGTCCCAAGTGACCCAGACGACACCCGGGGCGGCCATTGTTAACAGGAAACCAGACGAACATGCCAGCAGCCCTCTTGCTATGGTATCGCGCGCTGCCTAGGAGTAGTTGTTGACATGATATGAAGGCCCGAGCATGTGCACTTAGGAATTTCAAGGAATTTTCTGGACTCACACCTTTAAATGCCACGTGCATTAAGTGTCTTAAATTGCATTTTAATGCCTGTGGCTTTCCAGGGCCACGCCTGTCCCAAAGCCCAGGGGATGGGCCAGCACGAGCCCCTGGGACCCTGGTGCAGGGAGCTGTGTTAATGCAGAGTCAGAGGCCGTGGCCACTGTTGTTGTTCGGGTTTGAGTGATAAATAGGGGGCGCCAGGCTTGCCCAGAACTGTCTTGATTTTCAGAGGGACAGTCCTACCTGCCAGCAACACGTTCAGTCCCAGGAAAACCACGTGCCAGCCCACCCTGTGGGTTCCAGGCACCCACCTGAGTGAGACCCTGCCGTGGCCTGCAGGACGGACCACCTGACAGCTGTCCCATGGGACACACTGCCACCTGCCTAACTCATGTTCCCGCCCTCAAAGTGGCTTTGTGTTCAGCAGCAAGAACACTAGCAAATTGAAGAGGGCAGTGCCCAGGCCCCGGCATGATTCTGTGAGCTTTTCTCCTATCCTCATGGACGCCCCAGCGGCTGGAATTTTCCAGGTCGGGTTGTGCTGCTAGCAACCAGGCCCCGGCATGTGGTCCTGGGCATCCTGCCCTTTCTGACGCTACCTTTCACCTGCGGAACCTGGCGGGGGTGTGGGTGGAGATGCTGCTGCAATTGTGCAGCCCGGACAGACTCTGAGCTCAGCCCTGCGGACAGTGGGCGAGGGGTTCTCTGAGCGTGACCACGGGGCGTTTCTGGGTCTCAGTTCTCCCGTGGGTGAGGACTGAAGGGTTCAAGCTGGCAGGTGCCGTCCGAAGCAGCCAGCACCCTTCCCCCAGCAGGGCTGTCTGTCCCCATTGGGCGCTGGTCGGAGCGAGGGATGGCGAGAGGACAGCTTGATGGGCGGTTCTGATCGCAGGTGCTGTGGGCTGGGACAGTCTCATCCCAGCAGAGGAATGAGCTCCCTTGCTCTCGCAGCTCAGCTCGATGACTGAGGGAGAAATGTCTCTCATTTCCCCGCAGGCCTGGTAGCTGCCACCTATTGTCAGGGAAGGGCTGCTGTTGTGTTAAGAACAGGAACCGAATCACACAGCAGAGGAGCGTTCACTGGGAGAACTCTGTGGCTGAGGGCAGGGATGC
>NW_006284618.1:3457908-3467845 GCF_000327345.1 Myotis davidii | reverse complement strand
ATGCAGATGGAAACTCAGGCTGGGAGGGGCCAGGAGTCCGGCAGGTTGGGACCCCAGTGGGAGGGTCTGGACCCCAGCAGGAGGGTCGGGACCCCAGCGGGGAGGGTCTGGATGGGAACAACAGTTCCATTCCAGAGAGCCGTGGGCAGGCCTGGCACCTGTCTGTGGCCCATGCATCTGTCCTGAATGGGGCCTCTCGGATGTGCTGATGGTATTGTTGTCGGACAACCTTGGGGGTGGGGTTTTACCAGAATACTGAGTGAAAGAGGAGTGTTCAGTGAAAAGGGGAGCGTCTGGGATATCCCGTCCGCCTGTTTCAGACTTCCAGGGTGACGGTTGTGTTTCCGAGGAGACGGTCTCAGTGGGTTGGGGGCTCCGTCCCCTCCACCGTGCATCATTGAGATGGTCAGGGAGCTTCGATCTTGGGAGAAAGGGCCCGGCTACACTGCGGACTGATGATCAGAACTTGGGGCGATATCTCCTTCCTTGTCTGGAGAATTCTATCCGCCCTCGAACAGTCAGCTTCTCAGACCACGTGTGCCTTACTGTGCACATCTGAGCACAGCTACTGGCTCTGGGGATGGAGGGAGCCGTCCCCATTCATCACTAAGGATCCGGGCGCAGTCATCTATCCACCCATCCACACATCCACATTTAGCCATCCATCCACCCACTCATCCACCCATCCACCATTTATCCATCCATCCACCAACCCACCCATCCAAGAGGGTACACGTTCAAAACACAGCTGAACATTTGATTATCTGAGGACTTGAATGTTTCATAGAAGTCTTAAATTTGGCAGACTTCTGTATTTCAAACCATACGGTAGTTTAAATTGGTTCTGATTCATTAAACCACACTTTAGAGAACACATTTCACCAATAACACTTATGGTATTGAAGTTGAAGTAACAAATGCCATGAGCTACTTCACGATGCAATGAAGCCGGGCTGTTGGCACTGGGCTAAGCTAACAGCTAGTATATAAGAGTCTGCCCCAATGCAAATACTGCTCTCATATAGCAGGATAAAATAGTTGTTGAAAAGAACCATAATTTAGAAAATAAAGATTACATAAGAGCATCAAATTATGTCAAATTAATTTTGCCATCCACTCTTGAAGCTGATTAGTGTAAAATGTACTAGTAATGAAATATAATTTTTGCTAAACAGCTGAGCCAGGCGGGTAGACCAGCCACCTGCAATTAGGACCGATTGGGACGGAGCCTTCCATGTGTCAGGGGAGACCCGAGTCCCCGAGGCCAGTTACCAAGCTTGTGGTCAACTTCTTGGAGTCCCTACCAAGGCTGGCCACCTGGTTTCCGGGAAGTCGACTGACCTCAGGCTGTGGTATTGTTATTATTGTCCTTCGGGGCTGTGGGGACTCAGCAGTCACTGTCAGTTTCCCTGAGATGGGGAGAGGGTGCCATGGGGGCTTCTTGCGGAAGTCCTTGGTGTGTCCGTGTAGGGGCGGGGGTGTCCCTGTTCCCCGAGTGAGCACAGGAACAGTGTACCTCTCAGCTCCCGTCCTCCTGCCCCACCTCCAGCGACTGATGGTGCAGTCACAACGATGAGCTCTGGCAAATAACCTCGCCATTTGGGCATCAAGAACGTGACCCCTCCCCGACGTCTTAGAAGGAAGCTCTGTCCTTATGTCCCGGTGCAGCCTGTGGCTTCGGACCCAGACGCCTGGCACCGTGGGTTGCCATTGGAAAAGTGTGTGTGTGTGTGTATGTGCGCAATGATGTTGCAAGGACTGGGGGTGGGAGAATCCGTGATGTCCGCTCTGAGCTGCCTCAGAGCCTGTGGGAGACCGTGAAGATGCCTGGTGGGATGCATCGCGGTCACATGGTGCTCTGGTCCCATCACCGCCCCCTCAGGTGGAGAGCAGGCGGCTGTGACCACTGGGCCTGGACCTTCAGGCCCGAGCTGCCTGTTCCTGGCCGAATAGCGTCCCTCTCAAAATCCATGTCCACCCGGAACCTCAGAATGTGCCCTTCCTCGGAAATGGAGCCGTTGCGGAAGTAGTTACTTCAATGAAGAGGAAGTTGTGCTGGCCGAGGTGTGACCGGTGTCCATGAGATGAGAGGACACAGGAGAGCCTGTGTGACGACAGAGGCAGACGGTGGAGTGATGCCGCCACAGCCTGAGTGACAGGCCTGCCCGCAGCCCCAAGAACTAGGGGAGAGGCTCACGGCAGGTCCCCCCTCAGCGCCTCCAGGAGGACCAGCCCGGCATCCCCTTGATTATGGACTTCCGGCTTCCGGAACTGTAGGAGAATGCATTTCTCTTGTTTTGACCACCAAGTTCATGGCCATTTGCTATGGCAGCCACAGGCAACTCGTCCACTGTTGGGCTCTCCTTGGGCCACACGAGGGTGAGCAGTTCCCTCCTGGCCCCTCTCTCTGCATGTCCCGCCCTGTTTACCCCTCTCAAATGCCCGCTCCCCCGAGGGGTTGGGACCGACGAACCTTGGCGACGTGTCTGGTGTCAGCCTGGTGGAATTGATTACAACCTACAGTTTGAAGTTGTTTAACTGGCAAAGTCTTTCAGTTTGCATGCTTTTAAAATTTTCAATTAACTATTTGGCATGCTTCCTAATGCGTTCAATTACCACCTATAATCATTTAGATACAAATTTTGAAAATGTCAGGTGACTCATTTCTTGGCAGAAGTAGCCTGAAAACTGCAGACCTGCCACATTTGCTCGCCTGTTCCCATCAGTTTTCTAGAAAGGCCAGGAGCTGTGATGCCCACAGTCGCTGTGCGTTCTGCCCACCAGAATCCTGTGTCCCTTCCTGCATTGCTCCTGACTCTGTCCAGGAGGCCCAGGGCCCAGAGGTGACTCAGCGGCCATGCCCCGGATGCCAGGGACTTAGAGAAGAGTCCGTGTCACTGGGCAGGTAGGGGGACATGATATCTAATCCAGGTTCAAAGATTCATCAGCAACGAGGCAGGACACTGCGGGCTGCAGGTGTGGAGAGAATAAACGACTGCAGTCATTTAAGCAACATTTCACTTTTGATTTGAAAGTTCAGTTCTGTACTAGAGTCGGAGAAGCATACACCCAGGCCCAGAGCCCCCTCCCCCTCCTTGTCCATGTGCTTCCAGAACATTCTGTGGTTTATTACTTTGCCAACAACTCTCCACTTATGGGTTGGCTAAGTTCTTGGGGAATCGTGTACGTGCTGATGGACCCACAGACTATCTGAAAACACAACAGTCTTCCCTTTTCTTCTGTCAATTTGGTGCATAAACAATATCAGGCTTATCCCAGCCCTTTAGCAGATGCCGCTTCTGGGACAAATGAAAGTACCCGTCTCAGGTACATTTGCATGTTCACGGGCACGTTCACGACCAGAAATCTTGATGACACTGGAGTCATCAGTTAGAGGCGATGCCCAGTATTTGTTATCTGGATTTTATCTGTAAAACTGCAGTAGATATTTTAGTTGAAATGAATGGGCCTTGGTCTTTTTGTCAATTCTAACTCACACACAGCCCCCACCGAGTGTGTGACAGCACGCGAGCCTCCACAGGGATGGATGGAGAGGTCAGGCAGAGTGGCCCCGTCATGAGTGCCAGAGGGAGCAGGAGCCAGAGGTTGGCAACCTGGGGAGGCCTGATGTCCACACCCCACGGGCCTGTCCTCATTCGGGCCCGATGGAAGGGGTGCTGACTCCTGCTCCCCTAGCCTCCGTGTCTCTGCTTTGTCATCTGTGGGCTGAGGCTGGTCTCCTCCCCACGAGCAGGCAGGTGTTTCAGGCACGATCGGATGAAGTGAGATGGTCTCTGGATGAAAGGACAGCACGGTGCCTGGTGGGCTGTAGGTGCTCATGAGGTGGGAGCTGTCATGGTTACTAAAGTGAAGGGAACTTTCGCATGCGCTGCAGTGAGCTGTGAGGACATGACCCCGCTCACCACGAAGCCAGCTGACCAGGCTGCCCTTCCAGTGCGGCCTCCGGGGCTGGGGCATTTGGTCAAAGAGGGTGGCCTTTCCAGAAAGAGGGGCTCTTTCTGCAGACAAGGGCGTTCAGTTCAGTTTTACAACCACTGACCTAAGCCGGCGGCAGGGCCTGCCAACCCATCTCTGCCAGCTCCCTTTGCAGCAAAAGGTGCCAAGTGTGGAAATCGGCCGTGAGACCTGTGGTTGGCTCAGCTCATGGCATCTCAGCTCCACCGGCCTGATCATGTGGGCAGTGATGGCTCTAGAAAAGGCAGCCGGGGCTGTGGTCTCAATGAGAATTGGGGACCAGGCATCCAGGAGGGGCTGCTGGTGGACGCGGGGCGACGGGGTGGGGGGGCGGTGGCATCTATCAATAGGGGAGGGCCCTGACCTGGGTACTTTTCCCTGTTCTGTGGAGCCCCAGGCTCTCCCCGCTGCCCAGCCTACTGCAGGCTGGCGGCGCTCTCCAAGGTGCTGACCCGCATGCTCCTCACAGGGGCTGCTGGGCCCTCCTCCACGGGATGACTCCTGACCCCGTGCTCTCAGTAAGCCCCAGGCCTGCACTGAAAGTGTCTCCAGCTATGAGGACTCAGTCTCTAATCCTCAGCGTGGTCTTGAGGCACAGGCACTAAATCTCCTTCGTTAGACTGGAAACGGAGGTCAGAGGGTAGCAGGACGGACGTAGAGCCTGGGCCCTCTCCCTGTAGCCAGACTTCCACTTCACGTGTTTTTGCACCTGATATCCCCGCCTGTGTGTCCTGATCTCAGTTCACAGCCAACAAACCTAAAACCAAGCAACCGAACACCCTCCGCAGCCTCCTGCCCCCTAGTTCGCCAGGCCCCGCCTTGCCCCTCTCTGCCCACCCCCTTTCATCATGATCTGATTCCTCTGGATTCCCCCCTCTTCCTTGCCCCAGCTTTTCATTTTTTTATCCCACATCTCTAGCTGAGGCTCTGTTTCCCGCCCCACCCCCCTGTTTTCTTTCTTTAAATTCAAACTCCAAATTTGATATTGATGCTAACCCAGAATGCACTTGGACACCTGTTTACAGAATGGCTTGGCTTTGATTCCATCAGTCATCTGGCTAATTGCTATTTACTTCTCCTGCTCCATGCTGCATCCTCAGCCAACCCCACCTCTGCCCCTCTGCCACACAGGATTTCAGCGACTCGCCATCTCTGAATCCTAAACTAGGAATCCCAGGAATGTCTTGGATGCCCACCTTAGACAAGGCCCCTTAGAGGCAAACCCCAGGAACCCCCCCCCCGTCCTCTTGTTAGCGGGGTTCTGGTGGAACCCAGGGGCTCAGAATTGGTAGGCGGCTGAACAAGAAATCACACTATGAGGGCTTACAAAATATTTATGAGCGATACACGCTCAGAATCCATGCCAGCCACATTGTTCACATGGCGTGTCCCACGTATCCTGAGGCTGATGACATTTTTTACATTGTTTTCTAAACAACCTTCATCTTATTTGGGAACCTGAGAGGCCAGACCAGAAGCTTGCAATGATTTCTAGGTTTCTACAGAGAATTGCTGCCCCCTCAGAAGCCCTCCCTTCTGGGGTGGGGCCATTACTCTCAGAGCCTGGTACCCCCACCTGCCCCGCAGCAAGTGCCACATTCACCTTCGGCCTACAGCTCCCGGGCCCCTACCTGCCCAGCACAGTCTGGCGGCAGCCGAGTGTTTGTAGGTGAGGGGCTGGTGTCTACACAACGTCTACAGAGAGGCGGCTATGTGCTCTTCAGACGCCCTCGGGATTGTGTGAAAATAGTTCCCTTCCTTGTTAATCCCTAGATGTTAGATGAGTAGAGATATGAAGCTCAACACAAATAAAGCCAGAAGCATCTTTCTTAATTAAATTTGAAATGTTAGTAATTATCTACATTATTAAAGCAAATTGAACCCGCCTTACATGGCTAACAGGAGGCTGGTCCCTCCTGACTCACAGTGGCTCATCACATAAAATTCAGCCTAGATGACAGGATCAGCTGTTCCCTGCCCGGAGGCATCTACTTCACAGGAGGGACCGAGACGATGTTTGCCAGTGTGATGCACAAATGCCACCTTGCAGGGACCATGGATGCTTTCATGGGAGCGTGGGGGTGTGGTTCTGGTCAGGGGCGGATGGACTTCGGGGTCTGAGTAGCATCGGGGGGTGCTGCCAGGGTGCAGCGGCCATCGGCCTGGGAGGCCGGGTCAGGGTGGAGGAGCCATGGCTGAACACTCTCCCCAGCAGCAGGTCTGGGCTCATTTTGGGCCTCCAGTCGCCCGCTCCTAGCCTCCCTGTCACAGGGAGGCCGGTGTGGATGGTGCAGAGTCTGTTGTACCTTTCGAGGCCAAACCCTGTGGAACGGCTGTTGGTGAAGTTCCTGGAGCCCTAACAACCGGCGTCTGGTAGGACAAAGAGGCTGTGGCCGCTGACTGATGTGCAGTTTCCGGCCAGCCTGGTGTGACAGGGGTGCCGGGAGGGCCAGGGTTTTCAGCGCTACGCCTTGCACACCTGAGCGTGTGCGGTCTGATTTGCCGTTGGCTGGATGCCCTTCACCCTTTTCTTTCGTCTCCTTCCTCTTTCAAACTAGTGTCTTGGCGGCGTTGACAGTGATGGCTTCTGCCTCGAGCAGTCTGGCTCTGGCCTATTCATGAGCCCTCCTGGGAGCTTACTTTCCCTGAGAACGGGGGTCAAGGGTCCCCGAGGTGGCCTCGCCAGCGCCACGTGGACTGGCCTGCAGGGAGAGTCTCTTGCCGCCCTGCAGCCCTCCCCCGACGCTCCCATTCACGCCTCACCAGCTCAGTTCTGGGCCGTGGTTAATTTATCTTGTTCATGCCTCTCTTGGTGACAGTCTTTAATGAAGAGACATTCCAAGCATCTTCCCAAGTTGTGAGTTTTGAGACAAGAATCACGGCTTTACAGAATCACTTGCAGAAACAAATGCTGAAGTGCCATTTACTTTGCTTAATGAAAAGAACCAGAGAAGCGTGGCCAGGCGGCGTGGCTGCCCGCTTTCCTCAGACACGTGCCAGCCGCACACGTCGCTAAGCCCAGAGCTTTCTAACTGTGCAGCCGGTTGATGGCCGTGTCTGGAGACGAGTCGACAGGCTGGTGTTGGAATTCCGGCGCCGGGAGTCCCAGCTTCGCACCGAGTAGCTCACGGCCCCAGGTCAACACCTGTCAGTCCCTCCAGACCCACCACAGTGGGTGCTCCTGGTCCTTCTGACCCGGATTTGAATTTCCCACAGAGCCCACCGGTGGTGTGGGACGTGAAGCCCAGAGTCCAGGGAGTCGTCTGGCTTCTGGGTGGGTCATCTAGATAGAGGACGGCTGGGCTCGCGCCTGTCACTGTCTGGTTACGGTGACGCTGAGCAGGCCCGGGGCACGTATCTGAGGAACACAGTGTCAGTTTAGCAGGGGTCAGGGTCTAACCGCTGGGTGGGGAGGGGTGCCGAGTCCCGATGTCCTGCTGTCCATCTGCTCAGGGGCCTTCCTGCGTCCATCCCCTCCCGAGGGCGGAGGCTTTGCCTTGTAACTTGATGGTTCGGTGGTTGCATTTGGTCTCCCGCCAGCAGCTCTCTTCAGTGTTGACTTCTTTTTCTCAAGTTTCCCACAGACACGGTGTAGTGGGCTGCAGTCTGGGTGATTCGCCATGAGTTCTGGTTGCATCGGTCCAGTCCTCGTGGGACCCTGACGCCGGGCCCACGGGATCCCGTCACGTGTCCCTTCCAGCTGCCTTGCAGGTACATGCAGATGACAGCTCGGATTCCATCTTTAGTTCACCTGGGGTGCAGGCAATAGGTTGAGGGGGGCGAGCATGCGGGATTACCTGGGCGGCCCAAGGGCACCGCCATCCCTGGCAGACAGAACACAGCCCTCTGGCTTAAGATGCTTTGTGGCCTGTGTTCCTGCGTGCTTTTCACTGCACGTCCCTTATCCGTGGGTGGCGTGTTGCCTGTGTTTTGTTGAATTAGATGTGAACACGTTTTTCAGGATGTTTTCATAGAGAGCGTGCGGGCCGGCGAGTCAGGGGGCCGAGTGGCGTCCGGCCTGGCCTCCGCGCAGCCGTGACCCGTGTCAGCCACGTCCCTGTCTGTCCTGCTTCCTGTCCTGTGAAATGCGGGCTCCGATGAGATGGTCGCCGGCACACTCCCCTCTGAGTCCTGCCGCACCAGGTCTGTCAGTGCGAGATTTCCAACCCCAAAGCCTTTAAGCGCTTTGCTGACCTTCCAGATTTTTTTCTCTTGAGAAGAGAAAAAACACACAAAACACCTCCAACCAACCAAACCAAACACACACATTTCTAACGTGTTAATAAGCTCCCAGAGACGGCCATTCATCATTCTGATGGAAACCTTTTAAGCGGCTAACTGGGCTCTGCTTTTCTCGGTGCCTTAATGAAGTAGCTTTCGGGGCAGTGCTGATGAACTGCAGGCCCGCCGGGCCGGAGGCATCTGTCTTCAGGTGCCTGCCTGCGCTTTTGGTTGTAAATTTGTCTCCACTCTCTCTGTGGAGTGAGTTGGACAGGATGGCGGTGTTGCCACAGGACCGACAGTTACTGCCTCCTCATTTCATCCCAACTTAGCGAGTGGTGATAGGCTCATATTTTGCCTTACGTCAAGCTCACTGCAGGGTTGCCCTTTGCTGAGCTGGCTTCCAAATGAAATCTACAACCCTATAAATACATATTTAAAAAAAAACCTTAATAGACGGTTCCTTTAAAGATTTATGAGGTTCTGCACCTCGATTCTGTTTAAATAAAGTACAGACTCTAAATTTTATGTGGGTGAGAGGCACAGACTCACCGGCTTTTGGGCACTTTATAGAAAGTCTTAAATACCTTCCCCCGGGTCCCGGGAGACTTGGTGTTGGGGTCGTCGCTTCAAGCTCCGGTGTTTATTTCCGGGGAAGAGTTCCTGTTGAAATGATTCGAAATGCATCCCTCAATCACCTGGGCTGAGCATCCTTGGGCCACTTCCCCCTCTCGGATGTGAACAGTATGTAACCCCTGTTTGAATTCCCAGCCCGAGAATATTGTTTCCAACGCCCTGGGTCAAAGAATTGTTTTCGGTCCCTTAATAGTCAGCCATAAAGGGAAAGATGTAGAAATAATTGCCGTGGCTTTGAGGAGAGTCCATGAAACGGTGCTGGTCCCCATGGAACGAGTAGGTTATGAGATATAAGGATTATCTGCCCCGGGAAACATGAAGGGGCCGTAACTCACCACAGTGATCGCATCCAGCCCCCCGTGGAGAAGAAAGGGAGCCAATGTGGGTGGCAATAAAAAGAGGGCTTGTTTTTTGCATAAAAGTGACATGGTGCCCAATGGCATGGCCTCGATGCCAGCCAGTCACCCCTGGTTGCTTTTACCTCGCTCAGATGGGTGTGTGTTTAGAAAGACGGAGGGAGTGTGGGGTGGGGCTGGACACAGGGCACACAGAACATCTCTGCTGCTGGCACCCCCGGGACTGGACCTAGGGTCACGTCCACACTGCCCCGGGGTCCCACAGCAGCCTCCCGCTGCCTTGGAGATGCGGGTGTTGTGCCCATGGTGTCACACCCACTGAGCACTGGTAGCCCCTGAGCCTGGAGCCCCGATCGCCTCACAGTGTGACCAGATGCGGGGTGGGGACTGGGCAGACAATGACACTGCAATCTTTGTAAATAAGCCTTCTTTTTAAATGTCTTTTCCCCCACAAAAATCGTAGAAGTAGTTCAAGTTCTTACTAGAATTCAAGATAAGAATATACAGCTAGTTGAAAAATGAATAAAGATCACCCTTATATCTAGCACCTAGGGCCAACATCAATGTTGTCATGTATGTTCTTCCAGACTTTAAATATATGTGTATATTATGCTTTTAACAGATTGCACTTTATACCCTTTTTCCCTTTTAAACAGAACTAGCATATACATAAAGAGCACTATCTGAAGCATACAGCTAGGTACATTTTTGCACAGGAATGTTCTCATGTACCCCCTCCCTGCTACCCT
>NW_006284618.1:3455353-3456599 GCF_000327345.1 Myotis davidii | reverse complement strand
TTAAAGACTATAAATTTATTTAAAGATATTTGATATTTTTGATGCTATGTTAACAGCATTTGACATTTTTTCCTAATTTTTTGTTGCTAGTATTTAGAAACAAACTGGGCCCTTTATATTGATAATGTTTCCAGTGACCTCCTAGATTCTCCTATGAATCCTAAGAGTTTATTTTGGATTTTCTGTATATGCACTTATGTCACGGTGAGTCATGACATTTTTATTTATTTTGCATCTGTCTACCTACTTCCCTATCCCTTAATACATCCACTTACCCATCCGCCCATCCATCCGGTCTCTTTACCTCAAATGCTCTGACAGAAAACCTGCAGCACAATATCTAAGGATGATATTGAAGTGATGATAATGGGGAGCCGGAACCCAGTGGGAAAATGTTAACTATTTTAATATCAGCAATGCTACTAATGGTAGAGTTTTCTTTTCTGTCTTTCTTCTTCCTTTGTTTTTTTTGTTTTTGTTTTTGTTGTTAATCCTCACCAAGGATATCTTTTTCCATTGATTTTTAGAGAGAGTGGAGAGGAGGAAGGGAGAGAGAGAGAGACAGAGAGAAACACCAACGTAAGAGAGGTGCATTGATTGGTTCCCTCCCACATGCACCCCGACAGGGACCAGGGATGCAACCCAGGTACATGTCCTTAGCTGAGAATCGAACCCACAACCCTTTTGTGCACTGGCCGGCACTCTAACAACTGAGCCACACTGTCCAGGGCTGTAGGGTGTTCTTTTTCCCAATAAATACTCTATCATATGTAGGAGATCCTTTTTATTCCCAGTTTTTCTGAGCATTTTAATCATGAATGGGTATTAGATATTATCACATGTTTTCCTTCATGAATTGAGCTAGTCCTATGGCTTTGTCCTTTCCCCTGTTAATGTAATGAATAACATTTATTACTGAAATATTAACTCACCCCTTGAATTCCTGGAGTAACGTCTCTCTGGTTATGATATCTTTTTACTATCCCTGGATTCAAATCACTCATGTTTTGATTAGGATTTTTTACATCTTATATTCAGGATAGATATTGGACGATAGTGTATCTTTTTTTCTTGTGTCTTTGTCATTGTTTGGTGTCAGGGCCATCTTGCACTCAGAAAATTAACTGGCAAGTGTTCTCCTTTATTCTCAGCTCTGAGTACATTTTTTCAGATGGATGTTATTATTATTATTATTACTACTAGTAGCCCGGTGCACAAAATTTGTGCACTCGGGGGGGGGGACCGC
>NW_006284618.1:3443415-3454301 GCF_000327345.1 Myotis davidii | reverse complement strand
GGCAGCCGTTTCCCTGCCCCACCCCGCAGGCTTCTCCGATCACCCACTGGTGGCAGGGCAAAGGTGACCTCCAGGACCGACCTTTGCCCTGCTCCCTGGCTTTTGCCTGCACCTGGGTTTCTGATCACGGTCTTCCATCCTTCCCCTTTCGCATTCCTTCATTGCGAGTATGCAAATTAGCCGCCATCTTTGTTAGCGGTTAACCGCCATCTTGGCTGACAGTTAATTTGCATATCTCGCTGATTAGCCAATGAAAAGGGTATCAGTCAGTACGCCAATTACCATTTTTGTCTTTTATTAGATAAGATCTTGAATATGTTTTTATTGGTTTTTAGAGAGAAGGGAAAGGAGAGAGTTAGAGAGCTAGAAACATCAATGAGATAGAAACATCATTGATTCACTGCCACCTGCACACCCCCAGCTGGGGATCGAGCCCGCCACCCAGAAATGCGTCCTGATTGGGAATCGAACCAGCAACCTCCTGGTGCATACGCCGACCCTCAGCCACTGAGACACATCGGCCAGGCAATCTTTAAAGGCCTGGAAAAACGAAGCAGTGAAGCTACCTGGGACCTAGTTTTCTTTATGAGAAGGTTTCTCACTGTTGATTCAATTTTTGAACAGATACAGCACTATTTAACTTTTCTATATTTTTCATGCTAGTTGTTTTAGGTTGTGTTCTTTAAAAAGTTTATTCTTTTTATCTAAATTTACAAATTCTGTGATATCAAATATTCCACGAGAGCCTTCATTCTCTTCTTCAGGTCTAAAGGACTTAGTAATGCTCCCCTTTTCATTCATGATATTGGTAAGTTTTGTTCTCCTTTTGCCTCACGTGTCTGGTATGGGATTTTAAATGTTATTAATATTTTTAAATAACATGATTTGACTTTGATTCCCTATATGGTCAATCTCCCTATTTCACTGCTTTCTGCTCTTGTCTTTGTTATTTACTTTCTTCAACTTCAATTGGAAATTCTTCTAGATTCTTGAGATGAGAGTTTAGATAACTATGTCAATCATTTCTTCCTGTCTTCTTTCAATATGTCATATATATAGGGCTGTAAATTCCCCTCTCAACACTATTTTAATTTCATTCCCTAATTCTTAATATTCACACTTTCATCATCATCCAGTTCAAAATATTTTCCTTTGTAAATTAATCTTTACCCATGGGTTATTGTTGCTTAATAGCTAGACATTTATGTGCTTTCCTATTAATTGTCCGTTATTTATTTTTACTTTTGTTTCATCATTAGAGAGAAGCTCTGTCTGCTTTTAGTTATTGAAATTTGCTGAGACTTGTTTTATGGCCCCAAAGATTGATTTATTTTAGGAAATGTTCCATGTACACATATAGAGACTGTGTTTTCTGTCACAGTGTGTGCAGTGGTCTGTATATGCCATTAGGCACAATTCATAAATCATCTTGCTCTAGTTTTGCTTGTTTAATTAGTGTCCTTTCATTCCAGTTTGAATACCTCCTTTCAGCACTTCCTGTAATGCAGTTTTGTTCGTCTGGGCAAGTTTCTCTTTCCTGTACATCAAACCTTGGTTCTCCAGTGTCTCCCATCAGTTCTTGACCATGTTGTTCACAGAAAAAAGGTCTTGGTTGTTGAACCAAATTTTGGTTTGTTGTTTTTTTAAAAAAATACATATTTTATTGATTTTTTAAAGAGAGGAAGGGAGAGGGATAGAGAATAGAAACATCGATCAGCTGCCTCCTGCACAACCCCAACTGGGGATGTGACCGCAACCAAGGTAACATGTCCTTGACCAGAATCAAACCTTGGGACCTTTCAGTCTGCAGGCTGATTGATGCTCTATCCACTGAGCCAAACCGGTTAGGGCCAAACTTTGGTTTTTGATCTGACAGCCCTCTGGTGCTGATACCTCAGCATGATAAAAACGTCAGCCAACAAGAGAGAATGCTTTTGTTGCTGGAGAAATCCATGCTTAGCACAGTTTTAAAGCATAGAGGCCATCAAGAGTGCTAACGTTGCTGAGGGTGTGAAAGTGCTCACAAAATAGCAATCACAGGAAACTGAATAGGTAGAAAAACTGTTGGAGGTTGGATAAGGAAAGAAGTTAGTGGGTGATTGCATTTTTGAGGCGATCATATGTGAAAAAGCGAGGATACTGCCCCCCTGGAATGAGTGCTGAAAGTGATTCGTTTAAGGCTCGTAGAGGGCAGTTCCATAAATGTAAGAAAAGAAGTGTTTGTTTATAGATTAAACAGTCCAGTAAACATGCACTGCATATAAGAAAGGTTAAAACAGAATCATCCGTGGGCCTGGAATGGATTAATTCCATTCACATGATTTCTAATGGGGATAAAATGATTTGGTTTTCAAACAAATGGCTTCTCGAACAGCCTCCTGGAACAAATTAGGTTTGAGAACCGAGGTGCCACTGTATTCCTGAATGATAACTTCACTATGCGAAGTATTCGTGGCTGGCGTTACCTCCCCAGCAATTTGAATGCACCATCCCACTCTGTCCTGGCCTGCAAGGTTTCTTCTGAGAAATCTGCTCATAGCCTTATTGGCAGGGGGATGGGAAGTCCTTGTGTGATGTTTTTTCTCTTGTAGCTTTAGAATTCTCATTTTGTTTTAACTGCAGTTTTATTACAATGTGGTTGGAGAAGATATTTTTTGAGTTGAAATTTTTGGAGAGCCTATGAGATTTATGAACTTGGATGTTTAAATTTCTCTCCAGATTTAGGAAGGTTTCAGCCATTATTATTTATTTTTTTTTAAATAAGCGTTCTGCCCCTTTCTCCTTCTTTCTCCTCCTGGGAGTCTAAATGCACGGGTTTTTCTTCTTAACTGTATCCCGAAGTTCACATAGGCATTCTTTACTCTTTTATTCTTTTTCTTTTCTTCTTCTCTGACTGGATAGCTTAAAATCTGTCCTAGAGGTCACAGATTCTTTCTTCTGTTTGATCCAATCTGAGGCCGATGCTCTGTCCTAAACTTTTCACTTCAGTCATTATACTCCTTTGCTCCAGAATTTGCTTGGTTATTTTTTAATGATTTTTATCTCTGTTAAATTTCTCATTTTGATCATTTGTTTTTCTGATTTTGTTGAATTGTCTTTCTGTGTTTTCTTGTAGCCTCCCATGCTTCCTTAAAACAACCATTTTGAATGATTTATTGGGCAAATCACAGATCTCCATTTCTTGTGGTTGGTGACTGGGAAGTTGTGCTCCGTGGGTGGTGTCGTGTTTCCTGGATCTTCATTTCCTTGACGTCTTGCACTCCTGTCTTTGAACTTGAAGAGGCAGCCACCTCCTCTATGCTTCAGTGGCTGGCGGAGGGAGAGAAGGGCCTTCTGTCAGCCCTGTGAGGGCTTCCGGGACCTTTTCCGTGGTGGGAATGACGCACACGCATGTTCCCGCTTGGCTGGTAATTCTTAAAAGTGTCTGACTTCTCTCGATCCTGCAAAGCCAGGCTGACGGCCTCCTGTTGGCTTTCTGAGGTTGGCGCTCGTGTTCAAGTCTGTGCTGTGGCCTTGCCATCATTGGTCTTATCCTTGACGCTGCTCAGCCCTGAGCCTTCCCAGAACACCCTCTTTGGTCCCTTCCTCTGGCAGCCCGAGTGCCCTCATCGGCTGGAGACAAGCCCCTGGCGCTCCTCGTGTACCCTGTTGGCGGCCCCCAGGTCCAGCCGCAGGCGCTTTCATCCATGCACACCTTCCCGGATCGATGGCAGGTTGTTAGGGTGGTGGAGGCCACATGTCCTGTGCTGTGGACTTGCCACGCCCCATGCAGAGAGCAGGTCACTGGCTGTGGGTACCAGAGCAGTCTGCTCCTCGGAGGGCCACTGTGATGGGGTGCCCGAGCCTGTCTGCCCATCACAGGCCGGCCAGCACAACCATAGCCTGTAACCTACTGCTCCGTCAGCCTCTCCAGGCTCCGGGCTCCATCTGCTTGGATTTTATGAGATGTCTGTGTTCTGCAAAGGGGACTCATTCGAATGAATTATGTTTGCAAGGATGACTGGAGGATCTGCAGTGTGGGCAGCCTCCGGGCCAGGCTTGGGGGAGAGGGTGTCCTGTCATTTTGTAGGGGAGCCCTTCCCCTTCCTCTCATATTCTACTGGCCACTCGCAGATGTTCCCCCCTCTTCCTGGGGCTCTGCATCCAGGGCCTTCATCGTCAGAACCAGTGGATGGAGGGAGCTGCCAGGCCTCAGGGCTGGTCCCAGAATGGGGTGGGGTGCGCCTCCTCTTGGCAAGCAGTTTGCATCAGCCGGAGGCTGTGGAAAGGTTCCCAGAGCCCAGGTCCCCAGGCAGCCGGTGTTGGCTCTAGCTCTGTGACAAGGCAGCAGCCAAACCTACTTGGACTTTTAAATTTAATTTAATTTTTCTCTTGCTTTGAAGCAGCTGCATTGGGTTCACCCCCGGCTGGAAGCTGTGTGTGCCATTTGGGGCCTCGGGGTGTGCTGGCGAGTGGGGCTGGGACCGGGCAGGCTGCCAGGCCTTTGTTCTGAGTCATCGGGAGCCAGGCTGCGTGGTCTCTAACCACCAGGGGCCGTCACTGGCCTCTGTGATGCCTCCACTTCAAAAGGCAGTTGGGTTTGTGGGAATCCATGTGAAATGTGCTCAAAGTCAGGGCCTTGTTCTCTGAGAGCAAGCGCCCCTTTCCGGGGAGAGGCAGGGCTGCCCTGCCCCTGGGGGCAGCCCTGAGAGCTGCTCTCCGATCATCTGATCATCCTGAGAGTGCCCTGATGTCATTACTGTCATTCCCATCATCACAGATGCTCTGGTCCATTAACGCCTGTGCTCAGCTAGGGCCCTGTCCTGACCTGACCCCCACTGGCCGGCCCCCAAGGCTGCTTCCCTCTGAGGATCTGTGGGGCATCACGTCCTTGAAATCGCCTCCCTAGCGGGTTGGCCGGAGCCGAAGGGCTGGTGGGGGCTCTGGGCTCCATGCTCTGTGCTCTGTGCAGGAGGCACGGAGGGTCCTCTGCTTCCGGACGGGGCTCCCGAGCTGACCCAGCCCGCCCGACACCTCGGGGCCGCCTCCCTCTTGACCAGGACTGTGGGCTGGACCTCCCCCGGGTGGCGCAGAGCCAGGCTGTGCTGTCCAGTGCTGCTCAGGCTCCGCATTCAAATGGACGGGCATGGCCTCCCTGGCGCCGGGCCCTGAGCTGCTTTGTAATATGTTTCTGTGACTTGTTTGCTGAGAGCAGGGAACTCGGGTCCATAAAACCACAGTCAGTGGATCAGTGGACCATTGCTGTGGGGACACCCCTGGTGCCTACACCCCAACTCCCCTCTGATTTCAGCCCCAGCGGCTGCAGGCGGCCCTGGGACAGCTCCGGCCGCTGGTGTGGCCGCGTTTCACCTGGAGCAGGTGCTGCTCCCAGGGCCCTGCTGTGGCCTAGACTGTGGGGCAGGCGACTCCCAGCGCGGGGGGCACCTCCTGTCCCCTGCCCTCGAGGTGCGCAGCTTCGGGAGGGGGTGGGGACTCTCCCTGCTGGTGTGTCCCCTTCCCTGTCCTCCTGCCCAGCAGAGGATCCGTTTCTGAGTGCCCGCCTGCGTTTCTGCCTCCAGGGAGCCCAAACTGAGACACTGGGTCAGGTAAACACCCAAGTGGGGGCTCCTGGGCGGCCTTGGAGACTCAGGCACTGGAGGGGGATTTCTGAAGGCCACAGGGGGGAGCTCCAGGTTCAGGAGTGGTGGGGTGTCTGCCCTGGAGGGGCAGGGCCCAGCTGACATGGTTGGCATCAAGGTTCTGTTCCTGCAGCAGCACCCACCTCCCTGCTGCCCCACCCTGAGCCAAGTCGCATCGCTTCTACCTCTTTCCTTCCCGAGAGAGGCCCTGGCAGGGGGCCTGGGGTGGGGGAGTCCAGAGGGGGGGCTGGTCCCCAGTGACTGTGGTTTCCTGAGCCTCCCCCACCGCGGCCTCCTCTATGCAGTGGCCTGCAGGCCAGAGGGCACAGCTGCTGGGCTCCCCCTGCCCTGACTGCGGGTGGAAACAGATGTCTGTTCCCAGGATTTTTACACCTGACCCAACCTGTGGGTTGCGACCCCTTTGGGGGTCGAAAGACCCTTTCACAGAGGTCACCTAAGACCATTGGAAAACACATATATAATTACATATTGTTTTTGTGATGAATCACTATGCTTTAATTATGTTCAATTTGTAACAATGAAATTGGGGGTCACCACAACATGAGGAACTGTATTAAAAGGTCGCGGCATTAGGAAGGTTGAGAACTACTGATTTAAGTAATGAAAACTGTTAAAGAAGGGACTTAAGAAGCCATCTTTGCACACCTCTGCCCGGGGCCCCATCCTGGGCACCTCATTACGGCCGGTTTCCAGCCAGGCCATAGGGCGTGACTACAGCTGCAATTCTCGAAGGTACCGGGCTCGTGGCGCTTTCTGTTTTTGCTGCCGCGCGAGGTCCTGGTTTCCCCGTGAGCAGCTGAATCACGGAGCCCTGTGAGCGCCATACTCACATCTGCAGGGGCCACGCATGTGCCACGGCGGCGTTTTTGTGCAGCGGCAGGAGACAACGCCGTGTTCAATGCCAAGACATGTGCAGAAATGCCGTTGGATTTGTTATGTTGCTGTTGCCTTAAATTTCGCGGTTTGAGGATGCCTACATTAGTACTGTGAGTTCACATGGTGGGAAAAGACAAGAACGGTGTCTCGTATAGAATGAAAGCAAAGCAAACGACAGGTCTCTGCCGTGGTTGCTGCTCTGCCCGCCCCCTGGGCTGGACGGTCCCACTGTTTTTCCAGAGAGCAGGTGTGGTGGCCGCGCACACTCGCTTTGGGACCTACTTCCTCACTCTCGCCTCTGGCACCGCTCCCTGTGCCCGGTGCTGAACTGGCCGCGAGTAATGCCTGTGGGTAGCAGATGAGCTCTTGTGAGAATCGCTGGTGTTTGAGACCCTCTCCCAGGAAACACACACATGTTATGCACGGCCTGTTGGAATGAGGGCAGGGGGCCGGGTGCCAACCGAAACCCACTGTGTTATTCCAGGTGAAAAGCAAGCTCCTGACCCGCGAGAAAGAAGCCTGCTGGTGAGAACCACGGATTGTTCTATGCAAATACAGTCAGGGTGTTCTATACCGTTCAGAGCCGCAAATTAAAAAACAAAAAGTAAGATGAGAAAAGAAAACCCAGCCACAACTCTGGAGAAGGGAGGCAGCCTTGATGAGCCCTGAGAGCCATGACGGTGTTTGACATCCGTAAGAATTTCCCACGAAGGGGAAGCTGTGTAGCATGATGGCTGCACGGCTCCCTGCGAGGCTCCCGCATATGCGCCTCGCTGTGGGGGCGCGCTCTCTCTCTGTCCGGACCCTGGTTCGGGAATAGGCGGAGCCAGTGTCACACCAGCTGCCTCTCCCTGCAGCCCTGGCCAGGGGCATCAGCGCTCTGGGAGGTAACACTTCCGCACGCCCTGTGCGGCCCTCTTCTCTGTCGGGAACTCGCTCTAACTTGGCGTGTGTGTGTGTGTGTGTGTGTGTGTGTGAGAGAGAGAGTGTGTGAGCATATGTATGAGTGTGGGAGTGTGTGCGTGCATGTGAGCATGTATATGAATGTGGGAGCGTGTGCATGCATGTAAGTATGTATATGAGTGTGTGAGCATGTGGATGCGTGTGGGAGCATGTGTGCACACATGTGTGAGAGTGTGGGAACATGCATTCATGCATGTGAGCACGTACAATTGTGTGGACACACATGGGTGTGAACACATTATGTGAGTATGTGTATGGGTATGTGAGCACATGTGTGAGTGTTTGAACATACATGTGAGCACATGTGCAATTGTGTGAACACATGTATGGGTGTGTGAGCACATGTGTGGGTGTGGGAGTCCTGGTCCTGTAGGAGTGACGGGTGGAGGATGAAGATGTGCAGGAGCGGGAAGGAGTGGGTGATCTGTAGATAAGCTGGGTTTGAGGCGCCTGCGGGACGTCCAGTCCGAGGCTGGACGTGCAGATCTGGACCCGTGGAAAGCTCGGGAATAAACGTGGCGCTAAGCATCGGCCCAGGGTGGCAGATGAGGTCACTTGGGCACAGCTGGCAGAGGGCGCAGCGGGTAGAGGCGCAGGTCAGGGCTCCTGCAGTGCCAGCAGCATGCAGAGGAGCCTCAGAGGCTGAGCCACACACTCAGGTCCTCCCCTCCGTGGTGGGGGAGCTGGGAGCAGTGCCAGGGCCCCCCAACTCCCTGGGGATGGCTCCATACTAGTGGCTCTGGATTTAGAAGGGACCTTGGGAGTCACCTTCTCAGAGCTCTGGCTCAATGGGTTCCTAAGTCTCAGTGTCCTTATCGATGAAGGTGACAAAGGTGCCTCCTCCCAGAGTGGCGAGGGGTCCCCGAGATGACAGGTGTGAAACGCCAACTACAGTGACCGCCGTGGAAGCACTGAGAGCGGGGTCGGCTCTGCTTCCTCAGGATGGTTCCAGCGGCTTCCTGAGCTTTCGGCACAGATGGACATAGCGTAGGGAGACTCTCTGCTGGGCTCCTCGGCCCGCAGTGGGCTCTCCTCACTGGCTGAGCCGGCGGGTGTGGGTGTGGGGTTAAGACCTCCTTGCTGCGTATCTGCTCCCAGAAACCGGGCTGCCCCCTGAGCCAGGGCTGCCCCGGAAAGTGATGCCACCTGCTCACCTTTCCTCTGCAGGATGGAAGGGCAGGGGGAGAGGAAAGGCTGAAGGGTTGTCATTACTGGGAGGGAAACATTCCATCTGCCCTCCATCGGTGCGGGTCACCCTCACCCCGAGTTCACAGGGCCACCTGCCAGACCATTACAGACCTTCTCTCTGGATGTGGAGTTCTCAGAAGAAAACACATGGAGGGTAGAGTTGAACCCTCAGGAAAATCTGGTGGAGTTACTTTTAGGTGCTGATGTATGAAGGCATATGACACACTTACGTGAAGGGAACCCCTGATCTCGGACGTACATCAACGCCAGGACAAGACCATTCAGGGGGTGTGTCCAGCACACATGCTGCTAACAAGTACTATCTAGTACAGTGATGGCGAACCTATGACACGTGTGTCAGAGGTGACATGCGAACTCATTTTTTTGGTTGATTTGTCTTTGTTAAATGGCATTTAAATGTATAAAATAAATATCAAAAATGTAAGTCTTTGTGTTACTATGGTTGCAAATATCAAAAAATTTCTATATGTGACACGGCACCAGAGTTAAGTTAGGGTTTTTCAAAATGCTGACACGCCGAGCTCAAGAGGTTCGCCATCACTGGCCTAGTATGTGTCCAAGTCATTGGGACCCTTTGCAACCTCAGACCACGCGTCTCTTTTTTGTTTTGCTTTGTTAATCCTCACCTGAGGATATTTTTCCATTGATCTTTTAGAGAGAGCAGAAGGGAGGGAGAGGGTGGGAGAGACAATCACTGGTGGCATCACGTAGGAGGCTGTGACAGTGTCCGGAGATAGACCATGAGGGCTTGGCCCAGAGCAGGACTCGAGGATAGAGAGCGAGGGACAGATTCGGGGCAGTTTGGGGGCACCTTTAGCTGAATGTGGGGAGTCAAGGAGATGGAAAGGGCCACCGGGGATTTGCATTTGGACACGTGGCTGGGTGGCTGGGTGGATGGATGGTGGTGGGGGCACATAGGACGAGCAGGTGAGGAGGGGGTGCTGAGCGCACGCTGCAGCTTCGGTCTGGGGCCCGGGTGAGCTATGGGCTCAGCGCAGGGAGCCGTCGGGGCTGCAGGCACGGCTTTGGGTCTCGAAGTCTTTGGGTCTGGAAGTGAAGGGAGTGTGGAGGGATGGAGCGGCCATCTCACCCGCGCTTTCCTCTTTGCAGCGCCTGTAATTTTCATTCTTATCTTGCGTCCAGCTCTTCTGTCTCCTGGTGGTGACGTTTTGTCTCGTGTGTTTTGAAGCTGGGTTAGGGGCTCGGACGCTTGCATTGCGCCCTGTGTCGCATTCCTGGTGAATTATGCGCGCTCCCTCGTCCTGAGAGCACTCCCCGTTCTGCCGTCTGCTTTGTCTGGCATTAATGCAGCCGACCAGCCGGCTTTCTTCCCGTTAGTGTTTGCACATTGTGTCTTTCCCATTCTTTTGCTTTTCTCTCACATATAGCCCATATTAAACATGCACAAGTCTAGATATGTCTTTATGCTTACAGTGTGTTTCTTGTGGGCAACAAATATTTTGGTCATGCTTCTTTGTTCAATCTGGTCCTCACTGTCTTTTCATTGTTGTTGTGTGTTTTTTCCCCCCAAGACCACTGGCATCGAATGTAATTATCCGTAATGTTCCATTTACAACCATATTGTTACTTGCTTCTTTTTTCTCCTCCAATTACCTCAGTGTCCTATTTTCTTAACGGCTCTCCCTCCCTCCCCGCTCAAGTTGCTTCGGTTCTGCCCTGCTGCGTGCTTTTCTCTCGGGATAACGTGTTCTTAGCGTGTCCCCGAACACGCCCCATGCTCCGGTTACTGGTATGCTTCGTGTGAGCGAGTCTCATCTCCATTAGGTGGCGGGTCCTCCAGCCCGGGGGCCAGGCGTCCGTACCTTCTGTGTCCCCACAGCACCTGGCAGGTGCAGGTCTACAAGGACCCGCTCCCCAGACAGGGTGACCTAGTCATGGTAGCTTCATTCACCGAAGATGCCGAATGATATTGGAGGGACACCATGCAATTGCCATACAAGCACATAGGATCCAGGGGCTGTCCACCTCCAGCTCCCCCTTAGTCCCCATGACATCGGCATGAAACGTCTGGTTTTCTCAGCTTTTCAGCTCACCCCTGCCCCTCCCTCTCGTCGGTCCAGAGGTGCTGTCCCAGTAGCTCCACTCACAGTCCCCTTCTTTGTTTGCACCCTTCTCTGCTGATCTGAGTTGCTCACACCACCAGGCTGAGCTCCGATGGACTTCTGTGCCCTGAGTGCC
>NW_006284618.1:3428749-3443154 GCF_000327345.1 Myotis davidii | reverse complement strand
CTTCCGTGCAGGCCTTTCTCACTGACTCCCTGTCTTGGACGCAGGAATCGAAGGAATCATTTCCACATGAGATCCACCCTCAAAGTCACTCCCTCCCTTTCCCATCTGCTCAGTCACCCGAGTCCTGTCTTTCTCCGGCATCATCTTCTGCTGTTGTCTCCACCACCACTGACCACTCTCTCTGGACCAGAACAGGGGCCTGAGCCAGAGCTCTCTGTACCCTAGGGGCCTTTCCTCTCCCAGGTCAGCCCCAGCTTGGACTCATGTACCCCATCCCCCCGCCCGCGGCCATCCTCTCGTCCTCCCCTCTGCCTTCAGTGGGACCGAGCACTCTGTCCCGCTTTCCCACACTGCCACTCCCACGCTGCTCTCCCCTGTCCTCCGAGGTCAGGAGACCCTCCCGACAGCTTACACCCCACTGTCCCTTGTTGCCCACATCTGTCCCGCCTCTTGGGAGGGAACCTCTTGGTGGCGGGGCCTGGCCTCTCCCTGTTTGCCACCCTGATGCGCGGTGCACCCAGCAGGGCTCTTGCTGGGACCCTTCTGCTGGCCTTGGAGCGAGAGTCCTACGGGGAGGGGCACACTGACCAGCTCCCACTCCTGCTGCTGCCACAGGAGCCTCTGAAGATTCAAGAGGTTCACCTTCTTACTTGGCCCCTTTCCGCCCCACGCGGGGGCACAGCCCGCCCTGTGCTCCAAGAAAACCCACCAAGTCTGAGATAGCAACAGAGAAGTTCATGGAGGCCTGCAGCTGTGCGGGCCCCTTCGTCGGGGAGCAGGGGGCTGGTGTGTTATTAATACTTTCATCTCAACTGGGGAAAGAAATGCAAACAAATAAACAAGGAAAGCAGGAAAGGGTTTGGTCACTGCAGAGCCACCGCGAGGCCTTACCCGCGGCGATGCTGGGAGGTGTTTCAGGATGAGAGCGCTTCTTCCCCTGAGAATGGGTCCCCAACACCAGAGACCAGGGTTGGCTTGCCAGTTTAATGCTCACTTTCAGGGGGCTGACTCCTCTGTGGAGCCAAGGGTCTTGCATTTGCCCAGCAGCTGATTTGAGGGCGGAAAATAGCCCGGTCCCGACGCGTTAGCCACCAGGGACGTTTCATCTGGACAGTTCTGCACTGCTACGGTGCTGACCCGCGGGCGGAAGCCAGCGTGACACCCCAAAGCGCTCTGGGTGCCCCCGTTCTGTCTTCCTCAGGCTTCCGTCCTCAGTGGTCGGTCCCTGGGGATGAGCAGCCCTGAAGGCACACACTGCTGGTCCCAGGCTGCACGGCCCGCATGGCGCTGGAGGCAGCATTTGCGATCCTAGCTGCTGACAGTCCCTGGGGGCCGAGTTGTATCAGAAAATCCATTAAGCACTTAACAGATTAATTTTCCTTATGACTGCTAGTTAGTAAATATTACCTTTTCTATCAGCCTGAACCGTGATATGACGAATGGGAACACTTTAACTTATTTTAGCTTAACTTAAAAGCTTTAATTGTGGCAATCCTTTGCGTGGTTATCAGCATTATAAGAGGATTGAGGCAAACTATTTTTGGTGGTTGGTTTGTGCAAAGTTCTAAGTGGCTCAGGGGACGTGCACCTCTGCTCCTGGGCGCAGGCGTAGAGACGGGGGCACTGAGTCTCACGGGAGAGAGTTGCCTGGGATCCCGACCTGATTCAGGCAGCACCTCCCAGGGTTAGAACGGTCCTGAAGGACTCAGTGTTCCGTCTGTCCGTTCATTCAATGAGGCTGATGCTCTCTCTCCTTTTGGTGATATTAATTTTAAAAAATTTATTTCCATAAGCTCTGTGTGTATGTATCTAAGGCGTACAATGAGTTGATATACACATACATACGCATGCACAGTGAAGTGATTTGAGATGAAATCAGTACCATTTTTGTTGTGTGATGAAATTACCCTCTTAGCACCTTTCCAGTACTGAGTAGAGCATTACTAGCAGTCAGCATCTGTGCATAGATCTCTAGACTGTGTGTCCTACATAACTGCAGCTTTGTACCCTTTGGCCAGCAGCTCCCCAGGCCCCCCACCTCCCTTGGTAACCACCCTCTGCTCTCTGGTCTAGGGAAATTGACATGTGTAGAATCCACATGTGAGCGAGACCATGCAGTGTTTTTCTTTCTGTGTCTGGCTTATCTCACTTGGCATGAGCTCCAGGTCCATCCACGTTATTTATCTAAATGGCAGGGTTTCCGCCTTCAAGGCTGAAATAGGCTGCTGTATGCTTGTGCACGTGCGAGTGCACACATGTGTGTGCACCACAGCTTTGCCCGCTCACCTGTCAGTGGACACTAGGTGTGTCCACACCTTGGCTGTTGTGAGTGACGCTGCAGTGAACGGGCATGCAGCTGTCCCTCTGAGAAACCGATTCCATTTCCTTCGGGTAAATACCCGGGAGACAGGTGGCTGGGTCCAATGGGAATTCTACTCTAAGTCTTTTGAGGAACCTCCGTGCTGTTTCCCAAGTAGGGTTCCTTTCAGTGCTGGCTGGTGTGGGGCAGGGAGCGGTCTCTGTCCCCTGGACCCACCTGCAGGCTCTTGTGCCTGAGGACACTTCCAGCTCCAGAGCCTGGACGTCGAGAGAATGCGTGCTGGTCTGTTTCGAACAAACCGAGTCTTCTGTCCCGTAGGGAGCAAGTATGAGGTGCTCTGGGCGAGGGGCCCTGGGAACTTCTGCAGCCGCCACACTCTCCGGCTTGGTGGCTGTTAGTTATGACACTTTCATCCCGATCCCCTCAAAGTCTCATTCAGAAGCCTCTGCCGAATGGACGCACGTCACGTGGGAGATCCAGGAGGAGGAGCAGGCGGTGGCAGCGTTGTCCACAGTGTTCCTCTCTTCCTGATGCCGAATTTTGGCGGAACTTGGTGTTGGCCGGTTTCCTGTAACGCCGTGCACGCTCACTGTCTGTCCATTGCACGTCCCCTGAGAACGCTCCCAGCCGTACTTGTAGTCAATTGAAGTTACAAGTGTAAGAGGAAGTCCATGTGCACTTTACGTGATGAAAAGTGCGAGGGCGTAGCCTTGCCTTCAGTCCTGGTGCTGGTGCTTCCTGGCTGGGTGACCCTGAACCACTCAGGCCCCTGGGTTCCTCATCTACACAGCAGCAGGGAGCAGACGGTCCCGCTCAGGGGAAGGCGTAGAGGAGTGGGTGACTGGGGGCTGCCCCGTGGGTAGGCAGTGCTGGCCCGCGGCAGGCCCCGGCCAGTGCTCCGTGCGGGGTTGGCCACCGAGAGCTTGGGTTCTAGGGAGACAGTCCTCTCTGGGTGGCAGCTGTGAGGCAGCGCCTGGACCACCGGCTGCACATCTCGGCCGATGGTGAGGCCCTGGACTCCTGTCCACTTTCCTAGCGCCTTGGCCTGAATGCCCCTCGGGCTGAGTCCCAGAATCGCCCAGTCCTTGGGCCTCACGCTGCCTTTGGGCTGTTGGAAGCCGGGCAGGACGAGTGACTCGCCCAGTGTGACCTGCGCCTCCTCCCACGGGCTCCCCAGCCTGGCACAGAAGAGGCCTCCTGGCCTTTGTCCCGGGCCGCGTTTCACTCCCACCTTTGCCCCGGGGAATCGCAGAGCTTTAGTTGCACTGTCCCACGGTGTCCTTGTGGGCGTGACCCCGACAGTGCGGCAGGCAGACACATTGCTGGTGACATTATTTCTGCTTCAGGAACAACTGCCCGTGCCCGCTAGGATGCGGGGTGGGTCTTTGAGAAACAGGATGACGTAGAAAGCACACCCTGTCCAGGGAGAAGAGAGAATAGGTCCTATGGCCCAGGAGCACCCTGCCAGCCAGGCTCTGTGGTGACGACAGATGTGCCCCCCAGGGAACGGGGGTTTGTGGCACCAGGGGCTGCACTCCGGGCGGGTGCCGGGCTGGCGGCCAAGGCTCCTTCCGTACCGAGTTCTGGGAGCATCGCCTCTCAGCCGGGCCAGATGTGCCCACCTCCAGGCTCCGTCGGTTCCTCCCCGTCAGGGTTGCTGGAGTGAGCACGGCTGTTTGAAATGCTGCCCCGAGCACACAGGGCCCCTCTGGTTTCCGAGGGCGGCCTGGTCAGCGGGGCCGCACCACCTCACAGCCTCTCGCAGGTCCTCGGGCTGTGCCAGGCTGGAGAATCCTCCAGCTGGTCAGGGAGAGGCTGCGAGGTGAGTCATGGCGTCTTGGACAAAATGAACGTCACTCTCCATTTCCTGCCAGGCCCGGGACAGGTGACTGCTGGCCCCCACCTGCTGGAGGACAGGGTCCCGTCCGCCGGAGGCTGCTGGCACCCTCTAGCACATGTGTGCTCTGAATGGGCTGCTTTGCTGGGGCGTCCTGTCTGTGGGTGAGCCATCCATGGTGGCTGTGGGACTTCACCCTGAAAACAGCAAACTGGGGTCCAGCCCCAAACAGAGCTCCATCTGCAGGGAGGCCCCGCACCTGCCGGTGGAGGCAGTCCTCGCCCGGGCCCGCTCCTGTGTGTCTGCACGTGCCCCCTCCTCCGGTCTCGTGTTGGTCTGCAAGGCAGAGAGCATGGTGCGCTGCCGCCCGCCGCCTGCCCCTCAGGAGGGAGCGAAGCTCAGCTCGTGTGCAGGAGGGAGGGGTCGCTCCTCTCGGAGGAAAGATGAGGAGACGTACGGCCGGACTCCCTCCTTCCCTCACCTGCAGCCCTTCTCAGTGGGATTCTAAGATCATCCGAGCTGCGCGCACACACGTGCTCTCTGGAGCTCTGGGTGCCGCACGTGTTTAGTCCCAGGGCCAGGCTCTGTGGTGACGACAGATGTGCGTCTGTAGTTAGTGGACTGTTTAGTCCCAGGTCTATATTTAATAGACTGTTTAGTCCCAGGTCTGTATTTAGTGGACTTGCCACTCACCACCAGCCTGGTCACTGGGGCCTGGCCCGCCTCTGCCCTCAGATCTCGCTGGGGCCCCGCCCTGCACCCAGGCCTCGCACCTGGCACCGGAGGCCCTTTCTCTGTGCGATATCTCATGAGCGTCCAAGCACTGACTCCTCTGGAGAAAAGAGTCTCTTCCCATGTGAGCACGTGGCGTTTCCTGGCTTTCACAGAGCCACCCAGAGCCACAGCTTTAAGACCAAGCTGCGAGCTGCTCATGCCACACTAATTCCCACATGGAGATTGCATTTCTTGTTTACTTTCCTAACAATTTCACGTTTAGCCCGAGGCTCCGCTGACGGAATTTTAAACAGCCTCTGAAAGCTGGGAGGATGGGTGGGGAATAAAATGACCCCTCGGCGTCAGCTAGCGCCGTCGCTTGATAAAGCGTGTCATTGAGTGGAGGGGCAGGGTCCCGACGAGAGGTGATCTCGGGCCCGGGGAGAATGCTGATTTCATCGGACACGCCTCTCCAGACGAGCTGGTGGTGAAGGGGCAACCTGAGGGCCAGGCAGGACCCGTTGCGAGGTCAGCATGTGATTCCGAGCCCCAGTGTTGGCTGGGTGTTTCAGTGCCCGGGGATCGTGCCACCTGCCGGGCACTGTTTCACCCGGATGGCACAGAAGGCACGGTGGGGGCAGACAGCTGGAGAGGCAGGGCTGGGCGGACCCCATGGGAAACCACTTTCTAAGGGTAATAAATCCAGGACAACAGTGTTCTCCCACCCAGAGAACACGCCACGTGGTGACAGGTGTGAGCTCGATGGAGGAAGGGCAGGAGAGGCGTGGAGCGAACCACTGCCTGCTGAGTTTAGACGTCACCCCTGAGGCAGGGCTCGTGTCTCCTATTATCTGGGCACCACTGGGTGTGGGACATGAGGGTGTGGGACACGGGAGGCGTGGGACATGAGGGTGTGGGTCACTGGAGGGGTGGGACATGAGGGGTGGGACAATGAGGGTGTGGGACTCAGGAGGTGTGGGACATGAGGGTGTGGGACACGGGAGGGGTGGGACACTAGGGCTCTGACCGTCTGCTGTTGGTGGTGGTCAGTACGCTCTCTAGAGCAGAAGTTCTGATGGTCAAAGGGTAGGCCACTGCCTGCTCCACCACCAGCCTCCTGGGGGCTGGGGGCGAGTGTCTGGCCCCCACTGGAGAGCCCCTGGGTGTGGTACCCTATGCAGTGCCCGTGAGGGTCTCTGTGGACCTCCCTCCGCCCATTGCAGACTCGGCTGTTCTGCGAGGGCCACTCCCCCTCGAGGGCCGGGCACAGGTAGGACATCTCAGATCCGGTCGAACGGGACGGGAGATGGACAGAGCGGACTCCAGGTGACACTGAGGAGCGTCTCAGCGTGTGGCCTTGTATGGCTCCCGTGTTTGAGGCCCGGCCGCCTTTTCTCTGCGCTGCATCCGGAAGGCCGTGAGTCCGGTGCAGGAACACATGGGAGGCCAGCACACCCGCCCACCAGCCAGGCGAGGGGGTGCCTGGGCCGCAGGGGCATGCTTCCCTGGGAGTTAAAAGCAGAATTAAAAACAGTTCGACGACCGGGACTTCCTGAGTTAAGGGAAGGGCTTCTCAGACGTGTGCTTGCTAAACTCAAGACATGGGGCCTCGAGAACATGTCTCTGCTTCTCAGGGTGAGTCTTGGAGTTTAAATACAGACGACTGTGTTTCTTAGCTTCCACTGGAGCCCAGTGGCGTGAGTCCCCAGGGCAGGTGACAGCGGCATCGACCAGTTGGGCGGGGCTGGGGCCAGCGGGGCGAGGGGCAGAGGCCGGGCCGCCACCTTGGGCCAGCTCCTTCCCCTGGAATGTGCAGATAAAACGCAGTTATTAATTATAATTACTGCCAGCTGTTTATGAGGGGCCGGAGTCAGGAACTCTGCCTTTCCCTCCCCCCACCCCGGCCTGATAATGGAGGAGGGAAGAGGACGGGGTGGTGGGTGGGGAGGCCTGGGTGTGGCCAGACGCTGAGGGCTGGGTCCTCAGGGATCATGAGATGATGGCTTTCTCTCCTTTCGTGCCTGTTTGACCATTTCTGTAAGAAGCAGAGTTGAGACCCCTTCCTTTACCCTGTAGACGAAGGAGTGAAAACGAGCCCAGAGACAAACAAGAAACATTTTCTAGTTTGAGTCAAACCTTGGGAGCCAGTCCTTTCTGGGGAGTGGAGGGACGGGCACAGGGTGGGCACATGCATGCACGCTGGTCCTCATTAGAGATTTATATTCCTAGACTTGGGGTTCCGGGCCCCACCTGGCCCAGTGCAGCTGTGTGACACCCACAGTCCTGGGTGGGGGTCGGGGGTCTGTTTTTTAGAGTCTTCCCCCCCTTCTCTCCCTGCCCCAGATCAGAAGAACAGCCCGTGGCGGGAGTACTGGGCTCTGAGTGTGGCCAAGCCTGGCCCAGTGCAGGCAGCCAGCCTTCTGACCAGAAAATGCTGGAACATTGTCAACGAAACCTTGGTCCCTCCCCTTAACGCGCTGTGTGCGGCAGCTGGCGGCTCTGCTGCGGCCTAAGTCATCAGCCGGCCTTGCGAACCTGACAGCTTTTGTGATAAAAGTGGAACCGTCACTGGCTGCTTGTCTCCTCCAATACCAGCGATTTCGGAGACACTCCGGGGTGGCCGGGCGGTTCGGACGCGCCGGGAGCTGCTCTCCTGGGTGCGGCCACCAGGTGTGGGTCCCTTCTCCCCCACTTGGAGGGGGCCTCGGGCTTTGGCTCATGATGGGCCTCAGGGCCTTGCTAACGACCTGGTTGCTGGCGCGGGGACCCGGCAGCCCTGGGCTGGCAGGGCACAGGCTCGCCACCTGCACACACTCAGGCCTGGAGCCCCCTCTCGAGTGGCTACATAGTCCCGGGCAGGCCTGGCGACAGCCTCCCTCCCAATCTCTGTGATGGAAGGAGGGTGAGACGGAGAGAAGTGTGTTCTGCAGATTCATTTAGAAAATGACTTTTTGAATTAGGGCTTCGTTAGTACCCAGAGGAGAGAAGGGTTTTCAAAATCGATTGGCAGCATTGCAGCCCCTGAGCCTTTTCCGCGGGAATCTGGACTCCATCGGAGTCCCCTTGGCCGCGGGTGTCGGGATTAAGGCAGACCCGTGGCGTGGCACAATACCTCTCATGTATTATGGATGGGATTGTAAAAGTAAATTGCATGGCTCACAGTCACGCCGTGCACGGGTGTCAGTCCATTAACATCTCATTGCTGGCGGGGACGGCTTGCTGGCTGTTGGAACCACGTGCCGGATCCCAAAGGGCAGGAGAGTGTGCTGAAAATGCAGAAAATGTAGCTTTCAATAAACATATTACATCGTTACAGTTTGTTTACGATCGCGGCTCACTCCAACTATAAAGTTATTTTGTTTTTCATTTTTGCAGAGCGCTTCGACGTCTCCCAAGGATTTCACAGCGGCTGCACAGACACCCGACACAGTGAGTGGAGAAACCCATTTAAAGCGCCTGCTTTCCTGGGTCAGCAGTATGGAATGTTCTCTCGGAGTGTGTGTGACTCTTGGGAGGCAAGTGCCTCCCCTGCTGCAGCTGGAGTGGGGCCCTGGGTGGGCAGCTTGAGCTCTGCTCCCCCGCGTGGCTGGCCCGGAGCGGCCTGAGCCTGCCTGGCTGCTCGGGGAGGCGAGGAGCAGGTGCTGGACACACCGGCGGCTGGTGGCCTGTGCCAGGCGGAGCTGCCAGCCCCTGCCTGGGGCTTCCCTGGCCCTGAGCTGGCTGTCCTGAGCGGGGGTGGGTGCGGGCAGGAGCTCAGGGTGTGTGGAAGGGAACTGGGCTCACGGGTGGCCCCACAGCTGGTGAGAACTCTCATGGAGCTAGTCCTGGGTGATTTCCTGGTATCTGGGTTTTCTGAGTAGAAACAGTCAGAACAGCCAGGGGTATAGCAGAGGGGTGGCCTCTGCCTGGTCAGTGGATGACATGTGACAGACGCACCTGGAGGAGGGGGGAGTCTTTGTCTTCAGGACCTTGGTCAGGGTAGAGCTATAGAGATCCAGGGAGGGTCACTGATGTCCCAGCATTGGCCGTGTGCGGCCCCATCCTGGTGGGCGGTGTGGGCCCTAGCCACGCTGCGTGGAGTCTTTTGGCCCAATTTGTCTCACGAACAGTGAGGTTTGTTCAAAGCTCTGGAGACTCATAACCGCGTGGGATGAGTTGCTGCTCTTGAGAAGGACCAGTGTCATAAGGACTTGAAGCTACAGGTAGTGAGAACACGGCGAGATGGCCCAGGGACTGGCTGTGTGTCCAGAGACGGGGAGCTGGTCCAGGCTCTCAGGGGTTGCCGTGTCTCGGAGGAGTTACCAATGTGTGCGTGAGCCATGACGGGGTACTTCCCACTGGGGGCGTCCCCGGGGAAGGACCCAGAACGGGGTGCCAGCCTTGGGCTGGACCCAGGAAGATGCTGAGATGTCTCCGGTCATGACACAGATCCAGGAGGGGAGACACCGCGCCCCCTTGGTGTTGTGGTTTCAGGGGCACGGATGCCCGGCTGGCTCTGGGTACAGCCGCCCTCCAGTCGCTGTGGGCTCTCGGAGGGCAAGGACCCCAGGTGTGGCAGGAGGTCACACCAAGGTATTTCAGGATGCCAGCAACATGGGCCTGCAAGCGATCAGGGCACGTGGCCCCAGTCTCAGCTGTGGCTCTGCCGCCTCGAGCAGCTGCTCCATCCGGCCCTGCCTCGGTTTCCCCTACTCTAAAGTGGGGATGTCAGTGCCTATGGATTTTTCATGCGGATTAATTGAGGTGGGTTTTGCAAAGCACGGTGCGCGCGCGCCTGCCGCAGGGTGAGCACCGGGTGGATGGCTGCTATTGCTCCGACGCTCTCTCTAAACGATTTTACCGGAGAAAATCATCGTCTTTGATACAGACATAATCTCTGGGGACGAAATCTTCATATTTATAAGCAGCGTGTCTCTCTCCTGCTATTCTTTTCTGTAAGTAGGTCAGAGTCAGAATATGCACTAAGTTTAACCCCCACACGTAACTAAACGGGGCAGCACTTAACTCGCTCCGGTAACGAGGCTCTGGGCCCCTCTCACCCGGCTCAGCCGCGGGCATTGATCGTGGCTAAAACTCCGATATTTGTGAGAGTTTATTGTCAAGTACCAGCAACACCTAGAACTCAGAGGCGAGCTTCGTGCAGATTCAATTACAGGGTCCCCGAGGGGCCGGCGTGTCTCGTTTACTCACAGGAAGAGGAGAAGCGGGTATGACTCCCCTGCCTCCAACTTAGGCAGAAAATGTCGATTCCGGGCCTGGCCATGCTCCCAATGGGAATCTGTTCATGCCAGTGTCAGGGAGAAGTCTGCTCTGTGGGGTCAGCTGTGAGACCTGGGATTGGCCTCTGGTCTGTCCTAGGGACAGTGGACAAGGATGCTGTTGTGTGTGTGTGTGTGTGTGTGTGTGTGTGGCCAATGTCAATGACACATGGTGAAAGAGAATCCTTCATTGTAATTCCCTCCCCAAACACCCAGACCCCAAAGCCGAATGTCCTCACTTTCAATGTCTGCTGGGCCACCTGCGTAGGTGCCAAGGTGACCCCGCTGACCCCTGCACCAGCTCTGTGAGGCAGTGGGTAGAGGGTGGAGCCCGCGGGAAGCTGGAGGACCTGGCAACAGGAGCCCTCTGTGCTGACCCAGAGGCAGTGCTGTCCGCGGCACCCTGAACTTGCTGCAGATTCGTTGGTCACGGTCACACAGCTTGTTGGGCAGCCCGTCTCCCCACTGGTCCTACTACCTGTGCGTGGGCTGCCCGAGTGGAAGGCACAGGTGTGAGCAGATGGGATATTCCCAGCAGGGACCTGAGGTCGGCACAGGAGCCTGCAGGGTGGTGTTAGGACCGCTAGGGATGTCCTGTGATTCACGTGCATTTACCCTGGGCCTCATACACCCTGGGGACCAGCCATGAAAATAGCAGGCTTGCTCCTAGAAGGTTCCAGAAGCTCTGTAAGGGCCACTAGTTGGCAAGATTTGTGAGCAAGCAGCTGCCAGACAAGGCGGAGACCTGGCTCCCAGCGGCCATTGTGGCCCCGGCAGCATCTGGTTAGGACAGGCCAGCCAGGCTGTGAGGCCGCGCGGACCGGGAGGGCAGCCAAGCCCAGGCCAGGTGTCGGGATGGGGGCCGCCGGGGCTGGCGGGCGGACCCGGCACCGAGGAGAGGAGCCAGACGCAGGAGCAGGCGGGCAAGCACGGCGCAGGCTGAGCATGCGCGCTGGCAGTTGAAGGCAGCCTTGGGGCTGGGCTGGGAGGTCTGGGGAGTCTTCATAGGAAAGGGGCACCCAGTGAAGTGATGTGTGTGACATTCGGGGGACCTGGCGTGAGGTCAGAGTAGAGGATGGGAGGCGAGGGGAGGAGGGGAGGTGCTGAGATCAGGAATGGGGGAAAGCCCGGATGGAGGAGGCATCGAGCAATCGCGGATCAACAGAACTTACACGTGGCTGAGTGTGTGGGCGGGTCGGTGGCGGAGTCCAGGTGGCCCCTGGCGTGACGGGGTGACTGGGAGATGGGTGGCACCTTAACGCAAGAAGGAAAACCGAGCAGACACCAAGTGGGCATGAGGCGAGAAGAGTACTTGTGGGACATTTATGGAAAAGGCGGATGTGTGGAATGTTCTAGAGCTGGGGGCGTGGTGAGGCTGGAGGACCTGGACCGAGAGTCATCCCAGGGGATTCCCCTCTCTGGGGAGCGCCGTGACAGTGACCTAGCGCCCAGGGGAGCATCGCCTCCCGCTGCACAGTGCCCCCCGCAGACCCTGTACTGAGCCACATGCTCATCCTTCCCCAAACACCTCACAGGCGCCTGGAATCGTGTTTACAGCGCCCTGGGCGCCCTGAGCCCAGTCGCATTGACATGACATCACCCACCACGGACGGGAGCCTCCTGGGCAGTGGGTTCTGCAGGCGGCCATCAGTCAGCGTGCAGCTCGCAGGCCACCGGCCTCCAGGGAGCAAGAAGGTGGGGGACGGGCTCTCTCAGCCCCTCAGGTGACTTTCCCCCGAGCTGGAGCGTCCCATGGCTCAGAAATGCCGCTGGTCCAGTCCCTGGTCCTCCCCACAAGGGAGGCGCTGGGAGGCGGGCGGGGCATGAGCGTGCTGGGTCCCAGGCAGGTGCAGCTCGGGAAGCCAGGGCTGGGAGGACCCCTCAGTTCATCGGGGAGCTTTGAAGCTGCCGGTGCCTGGGCCACACCCCAGAGATTGGGGGTTTGTGGATCCGGGAGGGGGGTGGGTGCGGCCCGGTGCTCTGTGAAGCTCCCCTGTGGCTGGTGGTGAGCACTGCACATCTGGGCGTCGAGTGATGAGGGCTCATCTGGGCAAAGACAGGCATTGTAGTGCTCCCAGCATCACCGGACGCACTGCCGGGGGCCAGAGACTGTGTTTCCTGTCCACCAAGTAGGCTTGGCCATGTGACAGGTCTGACCAATGGGGTGGCAGAAGTGCCACCACCTCCCAGGGGGGTCACACAGGTGTGGGCGACCCTGCTGCTCGGCGACCCCACTGGCCGGGCAGCGTCGGTGAGAGAGGTGTCTGGCCCGCGGTTGCCGAGGCGCTGGGCTTGTCTGTCTCCGGGTCAGACCCTGGCCCGTCCTGACAGACACACCTGCCCGTATGAAGAAGCCCTGGCACTAACCACTGCTCCGCACCTGCAGGCCCCTCCGTTACCTGCACAGAGCCCATCACTGTGCTTTCTCTCGGAGCCTCTCCACCCGTTTTGTTTCTAACCCGTCGCCGGTGACAGATGAAGCGGCCTCTGATGCCGAAACGTCTCCCGTTGCCTCATCAAGGCCAGGCGCCGGGAAGTGTGCGCGGTCCAGGGCCGGGTCCTTAAGTCTGTCCCTAGGACACGAGCGTGATGTCCGGCAACACGTCCAGAATGGCTGGAGCACACGCGGTCTTTTCTCACGGAGAGAAATGCCTCGAAGAAGCGGATTGAGCCTCATGTGGTTTCTTGCTGCAAGTCTCTCCTCTCGACTCCCCAGCACCCCCCCCTCCCCCGCGCGCCAGGGAAACCTCGGGTGCAGGGGAAGGAGGGAGGGAGACGCATCCCTTCCCATCAAATGCGTGTTTTCCAGGGAAAATTTAGCAGCGGTGACAGTTACGCTGCTTTTGGTCTAGTTAGTTTCTTTCAATACATAACACGTTAGACTTCCCGTAATCTCCCTGCCAGGCCGAGAGCTCCCATTAGGCGCGTGATGGTTCCGACTTTATTTCATTCTCGACGAGACTGCGGCCTAAGCTCAGGGAAGGAAGTGGAGGCGGTTAGGATAATAGAAAGGAATTTATTGAGTTCAGGTGCCCTGACATTTGCATTTGGTGAAATTTCCGTTCATGCTTCAGGGAGGAATCATTTTAAAACACTAGTCAAAGGAAGCAGCCTTCACAGATATTCAATACATATTTCATATGTACTTTTCCTAGCTCCAAACTGCTAGGCAGGGGTGAATCACTGTATGGCTCTTTTCCGAAAGCCACAATTCACCTGGTGAAGGGCAGTTAGATTTTTTCTGAATCCTCTGTGTGTAGGTAGGAAGCTGGTAGTCACCCAAACCTCTGCGAGTGTAGGAGGGAGAATGCCGGGAGCGCCTTGCTCTTCAGCTGCAGGGCGAGAAGCGCCCAAAGAGGCCGTCACACATCCTAGAGGTGCTGTCCAGCCGCAGCGGCAACCCTCGGAGACAGAGGGACGTGAGGGCGTGGAGTGCCTGCCTTTGTCCTTGCCTGTTACCTGCCCAGCCCAGCAGGGGCCTCATCCTTGGGGAAGCTCAGAGAGCAGTGAGCCGTTTCTGATAAGATCCTGGGGTGGTCCACACTGGGAGGGGGTGTGATTTGTCGGGTCAGCGTGGCTTTGAGGACGAGCTCTCACGTTCACGGGACTGTCCTCCCTGGTGCAGGCGAGAGCGGTGCAGACTAGACCCACCTGGGCCCCTGGGAACTCCTGCCCAGCTGCTTCCCTCCCATCCTCCTGGGTTCTGGGCCTTTCCTGAAGGTGACTCGTTTGTATGGTCAGCAGTTGGCCGTGCAAGGGGCAGGGGAGGCCAGGACTTGGTGGGGCTCCTTTCCGAGTTCTCCAGACCCGGAGACTCCACGTGCACCACTGTCCCGGGGGTGGGGTCGCCCAATGCGGTCAGGCAATCGGCCGCCTGGGCTTTGTGTACGTGAAAACCTACAGCTCATCTCCCAGTTGTTCATTTTGGCAGAATGTGGCACTTGACTTAATCTCCATGTGCACCATCTTGGGGGGAAGGGGAAATGGTATTTGCAAGGTGGCGGGACGGTTTCCTGGCTGACCTCCTTTTCTCCAGTCACTGCTCTGCCCTTCTTGGCACCTGCGTGGTTTCCGTCGTGTCCTGGACGGGAGGCTGGGGAACAGGTGCCGAGCGCGCCGTCATGGTTCCTGCTGGTGCGGTGCACATCCTTGGTGCTGAGGCCTGTGTCCGGGTGGGAGGAGCGGACAGTCCAGACCTGCCCCCAGGAGGCCAGCTGCTGCAGGTGAGCTGGAGGAAGCAGGTGGCAGACATCTGCCAGGTGGCAGGGACCCTCCC
>NW_006284618.1:3398998-3428721 GCF_000327345.1 Myotis davidii | reverse complement strand
CGCTGGTTCTCTTCTCTCTGTGGTTAATGGATGAAGGGAGCAGCCTGCTAACCCGGGCCCCGAAGGGCACGCGGCTTTGCAACCAGAAGGGCTTGCGTCTCCCCCTGGGAGAATATTGGATTTAAACCAGATAAAAGCGGTTTTATTGTTCCTATCAGGATAGCGATTGAACTCTTCGGTGGGATTTCTGTAATTCAGAGTTTCAGTATACTTAGCAAAGGATCCTTCTTCTTAATGTGCGTTTTTACTGTTCTGGTTAGAGGCTGCTCAGCAAACGCTTTCTCTCCGCGGTTCTGGTTCTTTTCCTCTGTCAAGTTCATAGTCCAAGTTCGTTAACCACATGCTACCACCTACCTTATTGCTCTAGGGTCCATGGTTTTTCAAAAACGTGTCCGTTTCCCAGTCAACCAACACAGCGTCGCGGTGAAGAGGTGAGATGCCGGGGCAGGTTCTGCGGTTCGCGCCCAGCACTTCCCAGCTGTGGCCTGTGGCCGTGGCACGTCCTCCTCTGGGCTTCACGTTTATGACCCGTGAAGTGAGGTTGGAACAACAGTCCCAACTCAAAGCCTTACACACGTGCAAAGTACTGAGGCCGGCGCTGAACATGGCAAGGACTTAAGAGTCAATCCTGGATATTAGTCTGTAGGCTCCCAGTCCCCATGATGCATATTCTGTGTATCGGCATTTGAAAACTCAACAGACTGGAGATGAACCAAACAACCATTGAAATGGTACCTACCAAGTTTCCACACCTGGTGATGGCAGACGAGGTTTGGGCCGGCCCTCCCCTCAGGACAGCGAGAAGTGCTGGAGAAGGATTCTGAAATCCTCTTTGAAAGCACAGAGAATTGCCAAGTTCTAGGGGAGGAGAGACACAGGCACAAAAGTCTGTTATCTGGGACAGCTTTTAACCTGGTGACGTCTTCAGTTTCCAAGGCCGGGTGGATGAGCAAGTTTCCAGCAAGCTCTGGGGGCCGAGGAGGCAAAGCTTACAGTTGCTCTGCAATAACTAAAGGATTTGGGGTGTGATCTCTAGGACAAGCACGGAAGGAGTTGTAAAAGGATATGTAACCATCAAGCTAGGATAACAAATAGAATGATGAGAACATCTAAGGAATCTAAACGATGGCAAGAAAGAGATACAGGAAAATAGAGGGCCCAGGACAGATAGAAAGCAAATCGTAAGCTGGTACATTCATTTCAAATAGACCAACAAACCCTATGCTTTGGTTTGATTTACAACTCAAGAAAAATTTACAACCTAGGCCCAGAGGGGCCCACACAGATAGCTTTAAATCACCTCAGTGCCTGATTGGATCAAGGTGAGCTCTGATTACTAGGGATCCCAATTTAGACACCTGACAGGAGAAGGAAAGAATATACGTTCTGAAGGGAAATCCATCATTAAAAGCCTCAAATTAATTCCATTATTTTATAATGCAAAGTTTTACATTTTATGAAAACAAACACAACAGCTAGCATATGAGGAGATGAAACATAATGAAAAAAATAAAAAACAAAACAATTACACATGGTGCTAGGAAGTGGAATTATCAGACATGAAATTATATCGTTACCAGACAGAAAATTTAAATAGGCATGCTTCATATATTTACATGAATAAATTAGAAGATTGAAAAAATGAAGAGTTGGGAACTTCAAAGCTTTAAAAAAGTGATTAAAATAAAATGGTAATTCTAGAACCGAAAAGTACAATGGCAATGAACTATTTAGTGGCTGAGTTTAATAATATGTAAGACAAGTGAAGAGAGAATCAGTGACCCTGAAGATAGGTCAGAAGAACCTGAATCATATACCGATTGAGTCACTAAGAGGCAAAAGGATGGAGACCACCCTCAAAGGGGTCAAATATTCTTGTATTATCGTTTATTAATTATTGTATTATTTTCCATAGAACAACTGTAAACTTACTTTTGCCCCACTCTGTATTAGGAGGCACTAATCAGATATGTAGGAAAAAGGATTGAATTCTGGCAGTTCCTCATAATTCAACATAAGATGCAAAATTGTGGCTCAGAATAAGGGAAGAGTGAGAACTACAAGACAGTAAATGGCCAATTCAAGAAGCCCGATAAAACTTAGGGTAAATATAAAGAAAATCACTCTTAAGCCTATTATAGCACAACTGCTGAAATCAAAGAGAAAGAGAAAATTTTAAAAGAAGCCAGATACAAATAACTCTACCCACAAATATTGCTTCCAGAGAAACAAGATTGACAAATGACTTTTCAACAGAATGATGAAACTCAGAAAAAGTGTTGACGGGAAATCACTGCCCACCCATACTTGCAAATGCTGTGACAATATCTTTCCAAAGTGAAGTCAAATAAAGATTTTGAGACTATCAAAAAATCAGCAGAGACAACAGTAGAAGAAATTCAAATTATTACTATGTAAACAGAAGAGAAACGATCCCAGATGGAAGTTCAGTGCTACAGAAAGGAAGTAAGAGCAGAGAAGGGTGTTTTGAAAAGCATAATAATAAGGTCCTGTGGGTTTTAACATAATAGAGTCTTAAAATACATAAATTCAATAGCATACATATTGGGGGGTGGTTAATGGAGCTAAATTGTTCTAATTAGAAGGAAAAATGAAAGCCTTATATGCATATATTAGGACCAAAGGTAATTAGTCATCAAGGATCCAAACACAAGAATAAAATTAAACCCAAAGGAAGTAGAAGGATGAAAATAAATATGATAAGAATATAAATTAATGAAATGGAAAATAAGTACATAATATAGAGCTTGATTGAAGCCAGAATTGATTCTTTGAAAATTGATAAATCTTTGGTGATACCAGGAGAATATCAGGACTGCAGAAGGATTTCTCACTGAGAAGGTCGTAAGAAGACAATCACTGTGCACAATTGTATGGAAATGAATGTGGACATTTTGGTGAAATTAACAAATTTCTGGAAACACAAATTAAATAATGGACCCAAGAATAAGTGGGAAATCTGAATATTTTTATCATAATTAAGTAGGTCAATTTTATAATTATTTTCACACACACACATGTACACACATAGACTATATACTCCGTGTTCAGATGGTGTCCCCAGCAGAAGAAACCATACCAACTTACACAAAATCTTTCTGAGAACAGAAAGAAAAAGGAAAGAAACACTTCCCAACTTTTTTCACAAGAACCAGTGTGAAAAAGTGAAATTTGACAGACATTAAAAAAAAATTGAAGTCAAGTTTATCTTTACTCACAAATGTAGATTTTTAAAATCCTATATAATGAAAGGGTAATATGCAAATTGTCCCCTCAACCAGGAGTTCAACTGGAGTTCCACCAGGTGGTGGGGCTGGCCCACTAACCACCTAGCGACACTCCCTGAAACCTGCCCCGCCCCCAATCAGTCCCCCCCCATCCCATGGGGTGCGGGGCCGGCCTGCCAACCGCCCATGGCCCCTCCCCCTGGGCAGCCCACCCCTGATCAGCCTCCTCCACCCTGATTGGGGGCAGGTCCAGCTGGCTGGACCCCACCCATGCACAAATTTGTGGACTGGGCCTCTGGTCCTAAATAAAATATTAGCAAACGGAGTCCAGGAATGCATAAAAAGATGGTGTATATTTTAAAATACAAGGTTGAGTTACATTTGAAAGTTAGGCAGTGTAATTTAGCATGTAATCAGAGTAAAAGAGAAAACTTGTGATATTTTAATAGGTGGGTAAAAACCATTTGATTAAAAGTCTTAGAAAAAGGAAGTAATGGTATACAATTTAATCTACAAAGGGCTTAAAAAACCCACATACACCATCATATCAAAGGTGAGATATTTAAATGTTCCCATACAACTGGATAAGTTTTAGAAATTAGGTTGTTAAAATGAAGAACCTCTGGTCATCAGAGAAGATGGTCAAGAGAGTAAAAGGCAAGCCAGCTGGGAGGAGATTTTTGTAACGCAATAATGCAGAGCTGGCCTCTCTACAGAGTATCTTTTCATCTGCCGGAGGGGAGAGGAGAGGGCACTGGCTGAAAGAAGGTGAAGGGATTAGCCAAAGGCCATATATGTGTAACCCATGGACACAGACAGCAGTGAGGTGATGGCCAGAGGGAAGGGGGTGGAGCCTGGGTGGAGCAGGGCAAAGGGTGGGAGGGAATGGGGGACATCTGTAATAGTGTCAGCAATGAAAGTGAAGTTAAAAACAACCAAAAGCATAAATGGACCCCCCCTCCAAAAAAAAAAGAAGATAAATTAGAGTTGAACTCAGGGAAAGAAAGAGACAAAATCCTATCAGCAATGAAGATCAAATGACAAGACATCCAAGAAGAATAGATTAGAATGAACATATAATAAGATGCACGGAAAGCAGAAAAACAAAGCACTGACAAAGAAAAAGAAGTAAAAGACATCAAGGAGAAAGCAGTTGAAATGGAACGCAGGCAAAGACAATTCAATTTACATATCATTTACATATAAACAAAATAATGAGACAGAGCCAATATTTAAACCCATAATCTAAGAAAACACTTCCAGTAATTAAAGAATACTTGACTCTACAGATTGAAAAGGCCCCTGAGTACCAGAGGAGTCTGACTTGTAAGAATTAACTCCCACCCATGCCCTACTAGAGCGCTAGGTAAACAGCTCACAAGGACAAAGAATTACCCAACTTCTCAAAATCATGCAAAGCAGAGGAACAATGGAGCAGAATTTTCAAAGGGCTCAGAAAGAAAATGGAGCCAGAGGTTTGACACCTGGTCGGGCTGTTTTTCAGGCATCATAGTTATTTTATAAACAGCGTTACATATGCAGGAGCCTTTGTTGAGGAATCTATTAGAACATAGACTTTATCCCCCTGAGAGAGATGACTGGGAGGGTTCAGAACAGACTGTTGGTAAATATTTAATACTACTGGCCCGGTGCACAAAATTCATGCTTGGGGGAAGGGGTTGTCCCTCAGCCCGGCCTGCACCCTCTCCAATCTGGGACATCCCCCTCACAATCCGGGACCACTGGCTTCTAACCCCTCGCCTGCCTGCCTGACCACCCCTAACCACTCTGCCTGCTGGCCTGATCGCCCCAACACCCCACCTTTAGTCCTGATCACCCCTAACTCCTCCCCCCGCCGGCCTGTTCACTCCCAACTGGTCCCCCTGCTGGCCTAATCACCCCTAACTGCCTCTGCCTCAGCCCTGCCACCATGGCTTTGTCTGGAAGGACATCCAGAAGGTCTCCTGGCCCAATTAGCATATTACCTTTTTATTAGTATAGATGGTTAATATTTAATATTTAATAGTTGTGGATCTAAGAGTGAAACAATGTCCCCCTCTCCTCTCCCTATCTGTGCGTGTGTGTGTGTGTGTGTGTGTGTGTGTGTGTATGTAAAGTAAATAAGTTGGAAGGATAAAGGAGAAAAGAAAAAAATAAAATAAGCTCATTGATTGTTGTATGGGCAATAAGTGGAAAGTAAGATGCCTTAAAAACAAACAAATTGCAAAAATGTGTATATACAAATATTAGAATAAGACCACTTAAACAGGTATGAGTAACCTCTGTCATATAAATATAAACTGTCATAAATACCAAAATAAATAAAACATAAATAAAAAGCAATGAAAACACATCAGTTAAACAACAAAACAACAGATGAAATATACACAATAATTATGATTTCAAATAATGAGTTACTTCAGCAGATGGTGCTGGGACAACCAATTCGATCTTCACAGGCACGAGGACACATTTGACCCCTTCGTCACACCCTTCGCCAAAAGCAGCTCAGAATGGCTCACAGATCTAAATGTCAGATCCAAAACTATAGAATTTTAAAAGAAAATTTTAAGGAAAAGGTCTCTACGGACTTGGGTGAAACAAAGGTTTCTTAGATAAAACACCATACACATGATCCATGGACGAAACAAAAAGATACATTGGACTTTATTAAGATTAAATTTAGTACTTCAAAACATACCATTAAGATAATTAAAGGATAATCTACAAAGTAGAAGAAATGGCAAATTGTATGTTTGAGAAAGGTTTTGTCTCTGGAGGATATAAAGAATTCTTACAAATCAAAAATAATAAAAATCTCATCAATTAAAAATGGGTAAAAGGCTTGAATAATTTCTCCAAAGTAGATACACGAATGGCCAGCAAGCACATACAATGGTGATGAGTGCCATTGGCCATTAGTGAAAGGCAAAGGCAAACCACACACACACGCACACATACACACACACACACACACCCATACATACACATACATACACACACATACACACACACACACACCCCCCGAGGGTGTGGGGACACGGGGAACCCCACGCTGGGGGGATGCCAGAGCCTTGGAAAATGGTTTGGCGGTTGTTTAAAAAGGAAACACATATTCATCACAGGACCCTCCATTTCTACTCTAAGGGGTTTATCCAAGACAAGCAAAGACGTGTCCACACAAAGCCCTGCATGTGGATGTTACCGCACCTTTACACACACAGCCTGAAAGTGGAAATGACGCATATTTCCATCCCCTGGTCAACAGATCAGTGAAATGTGCTCCAGCCGCTCAGTGGCACATTATCCACAGACGAAGAGGAAGGAGCGCTGGGGTTGCTACATCATGGACGGACCTCAGAATCAGTATTCCAGGCGAAAGAAGCCGGAAGAACACCATGGGTTACAGAGCCCCGTTTATTTGCAATGTGAAGTCTACGGAGACAGAGAACAGATTAGTAGCTGCCTGTCCTGAGGATGGGACTGGGGAGCGACTTCTGATGGACATGAGGTTATTTCACGGGCGGGGGGTGATGAAAATATTCTGGAATTGGACTGTGGTATTGACTCCACAGCTGCGTAAATTTACTTAAAAATGATTGAATTTTACACTTGAAGTGGGTGAATTTTATGACGTGTAAATTATGCCTCAATGAAGCTGTTGAGAAATAGTATGACAGGCTTTCAGTCAAACATTTCAGTCTTCTTGGTGCAGGTGAACGGCCCTAAGTCACGGTGAAAGGGAATATGATTTTCAATTCACTGCAGGAAACAACCTCGACTGTGTGCTGCATGCAGGAGCCACACCCCAGGCCTGGGTTCCGGGTGAAGATGGAGACGTGCCCAGGTGACCACTAACAGAACCAAAGGACGTTGGGGTAGCAATGCTCCTGGCAGCCCTCGGCGAGTTCCAAACACAACCATTAAGCATAGCAAGGAAGGACGCATGTTATTGCTAAAAGCCACAATCCACAACCAAGTTATAATAATTACAATATTCATATACCAGGTAGCCAAGGAACCCACTTTAAAAGGCAAAAACCATGAAGAGGTTCAAGGAGGTGTACATAGAGAAGAAGGAATTTGAGACGTCACTCTCAGTCTGAGATAAAAGGCTCCACACTGGTTAGAACAGCCGTGGGCAAACTACAGCCCGCGGGCCGGATCCGGCCCGTTTGAAATGAATAAAAATTTTAAAAAAAGACTGTACCCTTTTATGTAATGATGTTTACTTTGAATTTATATTAGTTCACACAAACACTCCATCCATGCTTTTGTTCCGGCCCTCCGGTCCAGTTTAAGAACCCATTGTGGCCCTCGAGTCAAAAAGTTTGCCCACCCCTGGGTTAGAACGTAGAGGACCTAAAAGACATAATTCCTAAGGTGGAGGTCTGAATATGTTGCCGTTTATAATCTGATAATTCTCGACACACATCCTCATAAGACACATTTGAAATATTAACAAAAACTGACCCCTTATGAGGTCACGAAGATAACAATATTAAGTTCCACAGAGTATAAATGTTATAAAGAACACTCTTGGATCACCATGTAAGAAGGGTTGAAAAGTATTAATCAAGTAAAAAAGGCCTGTCCTGGCCGGGTGGCTCAGTGGCTGGAGCATCATCCTGTAAACCCAGAGGTCACAGGTTCAATTCCCGGTCAGGGCACATGCCCACGTTGTGGGTTTGAACCCCAGTCGGGGTGAGTACGGGAGGCAAGTGATTGATGTTTCTCACACTGATATTTTGCCCTCTCTCCTTCCCTCTCTCTCTAAAATCAATAAAAAGCATAATCCTGGTTGGGGATTTAAAAAAAAAAGAGTCTAAAAAAAATAAATAAAGGCCCTCCCATTAAAACTTTAAAACCCTATTAACTCTTGAACCAGGGGAGACTACAAGCCAGAATTACAGAATTCATAAACAATACTGAGAAGGAAAACACAGCATATCAGAACCTGTGGTGTGTACTTAAAACCACGATCACAGGAAAACCTAAACCTTAAATATCTGCATAAATAAAAATCTATAATAATAAAAGCATACTATGCTGATTAGACCGGTCATCCTTCTGGACGTCCTTCCAGACGACCACCTTCTGGATGAAGCCGGGGCTGTGAGGGGAGCCCGGGTCCCGGGTGCCAGAGGGAAGCCGGTGCCGGCAGCCGGGGGATGGAAGGCCTACTCTTGCATGAATTTCGTGCATCGGGCCTCTAGTAAAATAATGAAAAGAACTGAATTACTTTTCTCTCTCAAAAGGAAAGAGACCACAAAACAACCCCAAAGAAGCCACAAGTCAGGAGATAGCAAAGGCAGAAACAGCGGAGTCTCGAACCATCTTAAGGAAATGATGTTCCGCACTAAGTGGGGGTTTTCTCTGTAAATGCTCTTTTGCTTTACTACTAGAGAAGCCATGAATACTGTACAACATACACTGAGTGGCCAGATTATTATGATCACCTGACGTTTGTAGGCAAATGAGCTATAATTTCGCGCTGAAGTTGCTAGAGGGCCAGACCATTATAAATAGGGAAGCAGGTTGTTTACCATGACAGAAGAAGTGATGTTTTTTTTCTGAAGATATGGGTAAATAATGCAATTTAACAGCCTTTGAACGTGGGATATACTTGAACGTGAGTGGCCAGATTATTATGACCACCCCATCAGTACTTAGCTGGGCCACCTTTTGCCTTCAGTACTGCAGCGATTCTTCTTGGCACTGACTCCACGAGATGTGGAAAAGTGATGCGAGGAATCTGACACCTGCCCGATGAATAGCACTGTCCAGTTCTGTGAGATTTGATGGCTGTGGAACCAGCTGCCTGATGGCTCTTTTAACTCCGTCCCACAAATGCTCAATCTGGTGATTGTGGGGGCCACCTAAGCAAGGTAAAGTCTCCCTCATGTTCTTGAAACCACTCCTGCACAATGTGAGCACCGTGGCATGGCGCATTGTCTTGTTGGAAGAAGTCATCTCGACCTCCCAATGCTCAACTGTCCAATCCTTGTGTTCCTGTGCGAAGTGGAGACGTTTTATCTTGGTAACTGCAGACAGCAAAGGTGTTTGAACAGGCCTTCGGCTTCCATATCCCATATGATGCAGTGTACGGCTAATTTGCCTACAAATGTCAGGTGGTCATAATCATCTGGCCACTCAGTGTATATTAATAGGTCCGAGGGGAAAGCACGGCGTTCTCCTTAGGTAATGAAGAAGTCTCTTACAAAGCGTAACAATCAGTCCTGTACAAACACTGAAGAAAACAGCTCCTGGCAGACACTTTGTTAACATGACAAAGGACATGTGTTTTCGTGCTACCAGCTGTGACCTACCTGAGTGGGGAGAGATTTTGCAGTCAAAGATCCAACCGCCACAACTAGTCTACGCTAAGCCACAAGTGGAGGACTAATTGTCGCCTCAGAACACGAAAAGATTTCAACCTCGCAATGAAATAAATTCAAAGTAAAACTACACCGAGACTGAAACATTAAGCTACACTTAACCGATCGACAAACATGTTAACAAAAATGAACTCCACACTCTGTTGTCCAGGTAGTGGGGGCGCAGGCACCCCCATCCACTGCTGGTGGGAAGGCAGATTGTCCAGCCCGTAGGGAAGGGAACTTAGCCATAGCTGAGAAAACTCGTGCTTGCCGTCTGGCCTAGCATTCCCGTTCCAGAAATGATCCTACTTGATGCGCTTCCCCAAACCTACAACTACACATTCACCGAGTTGCCACGGCAACGTTGTTTATAATGATGGTATGGGAAGCAGCCTAAATGCTCACGTATGGGGCTGTAGCTGAGTGAGCCCTGACAATCCAAACTGTGAAGGGTTTACTTCACAGCTTTAAAAACAACGGAGCGGTTTCTGCATCCTGTTGGGGAGTGATCCCCGGAGTGTATTATTAAATAAGAAAAGAAGCCAAGTGCCAAGAACGTAGCTCGCTATTGTGTGTGTAAGTAAACGGGGAGATAAGCAAACACACATGCATTTGTTCATCGTGAAACAGGCCACATACGCAGAGAAGTAAAACCGGAGACCGAGGAACTGGGTGCCCCCTCGGTGCCCACTCAGGTGGGTGCCTGGGGAAGGGGTGGCCACCTCGTGGTGCAGCTCTGACTTCGGGACCCTGTTCATATTTCAGGGCTGGGGCACCTGGAATGGGGCACAGGAAGGAAATAAACAGAGCGACTTGTTTTCCAGGCCGTGGAGCGTGACTGCAGTGCCGTGGGGAGAGGTGGGAGACCGTGGCGGTGCGCCGTGGTGGTGGGCAGCCAGGTGACTGGCCACCATGGGTTCCGGTCCTCAGGCCGGCCACAGAACACTCTGAGCACGCTGTGACCTCGCTAGGGGCTCATTTGTATAGCCACGTGGGTCAGGGAGTCTCAAAGTATTTGTTTTTAAATTCTCGGGTCATGCAAATCCGTAAACATGCGTGGATCCTGCAGCTGGAGAGAGCTGTGACTAGGACAGGGAGGGGGCGCAGGCAGGCCCTGGGGCGCATCTGTGTGAGCGCAGGCCGGCGGGGTCCGGCACGAAGCTCTCAGTCACCTCAGAGATTTATTCTCGGCTGACGGACCACACACCTCTTTGCTGGGTGACAGCGGAGGTGGCTCCTAACCTTATGGTACTCAGGCTCAAGGCCCTGCCCCCACCGAATGTGGTCTGGGTCACGTTGGAGACAGTTCACAGTATTTGAAGGACACAGATTCAGGAACTAGGCTCCCATGGTTTAAATTCCCCACCCACTCCCTCCCAGAGCTGCCACTGAGAGCATTCACATTCCCATGCCTCAGTTTCCCTGTCTGTGCTGTGGATACCACCTGGCTAGGGGTGAGGGCAAATGGGTCAATGTACATGGGGCTTTCCTATGGCGTCTGGCCCAGTGGATGTGCTTATCAATGAGCTCTTATTAAGATTGAGTTAAGTCCGGCCTGCGTAGCTCAGTGATTGAGTGTTGACCTATGAGCCAGGAGGTCCCGGTTTGATCCCTGGTCAGGGCACATGCCTGGGTTGTGGGCTTGATCCCCAGTAGGGGGCATGCAATAGGCAGCCAATTGATGATTCTCTCTCATCATTGACGTTTCTATCTCTCCCTCCCTCTCCCTTCCTCTCTGAAATCAATTTAAATATATATATGATTGTGTTAACCTTTTTTTTGAAAATCAGTGCTTTACTTATTCAAGCGTGTGAGTGACTGGGTGGAAAGCCAGCTTTGGGAGAGTGGAAATGTTTCGGTTTCCTTTATAAACGGGTACCCGTGGGAACCTAACGGGTCCTTTCCCAGAACTCTGGGAAAACTCAGCCGAGATGTGTGCAGAGGCCTGAAATCATGCCTCACCGTGATGGTGTTTTTGGGCATCGATCTCTCAAAATGCTCAGTGAGAAGGCGACTGAGACCACAGGCCTGGAGGCAGCCCAGCCCCAGACGCGTCTTTCACGCAGCCAGCAGGATCCAACGTCCTGCAGGGCAGGCCAGGGGCGCTCTGTGCGGCTGCTGTGTTTTGGGGTTCACTCCCATCCATTCCCCTGCCTGGTGGGTACGCCGAGGGCACAGCTCCTAACACGGGGGCTTTCTTCTGCTGCTGGAGACCTGACGGTGGTCTCGGGGACAGAGGGACACCCTTTCAGGTGTGAGCCACCCACTTCTCAGACAGGCACGCTGTCCGCACCTGTCCCCGGGGGAGAGGTGGCCGCTAAGGTCGCTTCTCTTTCCGATGCTTGAACGCAGAAGGTGGCATGTCTGGTCGACACTCATGTCACTTCTTAATGTTCCATTGACATTCTCTTTTGAGAACTGCTTGCCTCGTAAGTAACATGAATGATAAAAATGATGCCCACATGTTGACAGCCTCCCGTGAACTGGCCTGGCAGCCGGAATCTCAACTGTTCTCTCCGCTGCCCTCAGGGGCGGGACCCAGGCCTCCTGCCGGATGCTCCAGGGCCTCTGCAGCTTGGGGTTTCTCACCAAATGCCTCCTTGGTTCTGTGGTGGAAGTAGGTGTGGGTTGTTCTTTTTCCCCCTTTTTGTGTTCCCATGGTTACTCACAGGGAATTAAGAAATTTTGTTTTAATATTGGCTCAGGTAGCCTTCACATGGATTTTTATTTTATTTTTAAATAGATTTGTATTGACTTCAGAGAGGAAGGGAGAAGGAGAGAGAGATAGAAACATCAATGATGAGAGAATCATACATTGGCTGCCTCCTGCACGCCCCACACTGGGGATTGAGCCCGCAACCCAGGCCTGTGCCCTGACCGGGAATGGAACCGTGACCTCCTGGTTCATGGGCTGACACTCAGCCACTGAGCCACGCCGGCCAGGCTTCGAGTGGATTTTTAAACATCAGAATGAGCTTAATGCTCTTCAAAGGTGTTTTCTAAGCATCTGGAGGATGGAGACCCTCGTGCACGTGTCTGTGTCGGGCCGGGGGGCCAGCTGCTCTCAGAGGCAATGGGTTTTCGCTTAAATTCATTACAGCTGCAGGAGGGAGGCTGGCGGCGATGACGTCATTCTCTCACCTTTACGGCTCTGAATGGGTGTGGAGAGATGCAGCTAGCGCTCCGGGGAGCCGAGGGGTACGTGTCTGTAAAAATTAAGGCTGCCCGGGACCGGACAAGCATCTGTTAACGTGTGATTAGCCAAATTCCCCCAATTTCATGTGACTGGCGCTAAATCGGCACATTTGCCAAGTAATGAGCAAGACAGATGCTCCAATTACAGGATCATATTTGCAAAAACAGTTTCCTGAAGTCAGCATGTGACAGGAATGGATGACAGCTGAGTGACACGTGGCCCCTGTGTCACCTCGCAGGCAGTGGAGAACACACTGCACCTCCTGTGGGAATGCAGTGCTCTCTCATTCCTCATCACATTTTTGACCAGAAACTCCCAATAACCGCAGATCCAGTCTGTAATGTGAAATCGATGCACGAAAGCAACTTGTCTCCGCAGCATTTACACGAGGAGGGGCACGCCTGGGTCCCGTGAAATGGGCGGAGAGGCAGCAGCTGGTGTCGCCAGCATTTTCCCTCTAAACTGTAAGCGTGGTGTGGGCGGCGTGCAGCAAGCACTTCCTCCCTCGTGACACTCGCCGTGGGATCGGAAAGGAACTCTTACACGGGGGCGGGTGGACTGGAGCCATTTGTTTCTTGTCTCCACTCTCTGGGGGTCCTGGTGAGGTCACGAGTGGGTTCCTGGCCTGGCTCTGGCACCTGGGCCACTGGAGGGGTGTGTGTCTGGGGGTCTCGGGAGCCTTCTGTCCCTGAAGGCAGTGAGCTTTATTTGGGGGGGGGGTGAGAGTGGGGATGGCCTATGCGCGGGCCTTTGCTGTCATCGCTCGCCTCGCCCACTCGTGGGAACCTTCCTCCAACAGGAAGCGGAGGTCGCCTGTGGGGACATGTGGATGCGGCTGGGTCACAGGCTGATGCGGAAACAGAAGCCGGTGGGCTTTCATCTCCACAAATCCCCGCTGCCCACTGCCCATCCGCGGGCACCAGTGTCCTCCGGACTCCCTGCGGACTCCAGCCACATGTGGAGTGTGGCGCCCAAGGGGTGGGGACGGGGGAGATGGGTGGCCGCCCTGGGAGTCTGGAAAGCTTCTTTACGGAGGAGGCTGCGTGCCTTCCGTGTGCGCACAGAGCAGCTACCGAATATTCATGTCGTTTTGTTGGTAAATTGTGGCTAATAGAGCTACTAATTAAGTTTAAGAGAAGTCACTAGTCTTGTGCCTAATGAATGAATTTTAGAAATTATGTTGTTTTATGATTATAAAAGTAATGTATGCTTACTGTGGGAACGCGCGTAAAATTTAATTTTAAAAATAGCATAAAGAGCTGTACATATTCATAAGCACCGCCTTGCACCTGGCGCTGTGCCCCGTGTGCAGCACGATGGGCGTCTGTCTTTACTCACTGTGAATGGAGCCCATGTGATGGTGACAGATGCCTCCCGTGGGCACTGCTCACAGCCATGGCTGCCCAGAGCAGGAAGGACCCCAGGGGTGGTCTCTCCCCCGCCACACCCACGCACACACACGGGGTGGGGCAGTGGTCCGCCCCCCCCCACACGGGGTGGGGCAGTGGTCCGCCCCCCCCCACACGGGGTGGGGCAGTGGTCCGCCCCCCCCCACACGGGGTGGGGCAGTGGTCCGCCCCCCCCACACACACACGGGATGGGGCAGTGGCTCCCCCCCACACACACACACGGAGTGGGGGCAGTGGCTCCCCACACACACACACACATGGGGTGGGGCAGTGGCTCCCCCCCCCCACACACGGGGTGGGGGCGGTGACTTGCCGGGGTGACTTGCTGGTGCAGGTGGGGACCCGTGTCCAGGCCTCCCCACTGCCACACTGGCCTCTCTCCTCCACCCTCACGCACGAGGCTCCTTTGAAGGCGCCGGGCCCCACCCCAGGCCCCATTCTCTGTCTTTAAACCGAAGAGGTGAGTCTGTGGTTCCAGAAAAGGTGGCTTAAGGAAGGGCATGTGGCTCGCTTTCTGGCCTCAGGCAGGACCCTAAAGACAGGGCCCAGCCTGACCGCACGGTGGCGCTCTCTCCCCACCAGCTGCTGCCTCCTGCATCCTCAGTCTTGCCCTGATTGTGGGACAGTCCCTGCAGAGGAGGGACCAGCCCTCTTTCCACCATGCCAGCCAGCCTTTCCTAAGGACTACGGCTCCACTTGGGAGGTTCCTTCTTCTTGACCAATACCTCTTATTACCCAACCACATAGCCGAGTGCTAACAGGCTGAGAACACCGAGGGTCGCATGTCACCGCACGGATCTCCAGGGAGAGTGACGGTGACTGGGGAGGCACTGGAAGGGTTCCTGGAGGCAGGGCCCTCTGACATTGGTCCTAGCGGCGTGTCCAGCCTTCTCCAGGGGACTTGGGGTCATGCTTTGTGCTTCCCTCTGAGATATCAGATTTAGGTTCTGACCTGTTTTTGTCTTTTGTGTGTGTGTGTTTTTTAAAAAAATATCAGTTATTTTTAAAAACAATTCCAGGGGATATGTTTAATTAGACACTTGACAAGTTTTCAGAGAATGAGAATTAGTTTCCCATTCTGAGCTCACTTGGCTGAGCTAACCAATTCTGGTTTCATGCACTATTTGCACAAATGCTTCAATTATGCGTCCGCTTCACTCAGTGGGCCCAGCGCTCCTGTTAATGGGAACGGAGTCCCAGGCTGCGCCGGGAGGTAATTGAGAGAGAAACTACCCAGGTAGTGTGGTGTTGGCCAGATATTTTGAATGTGTTAAAGTGATAATCGACTTGATCATCTGCCTCCGCAGTAAGTTAGCAGGCGATGAATATAAATGTGGCTGCGTGGAGGGCTGTGGCCATGACACTAGGAATTCTGAGCAGGCGGGGAGGAGTCACCGCGGGTCTGGAGGCCCGTGTTGTCCACTCTTACCACGCGGTTCTCTGCCCTGCACTGCGTCTCCTGGGAGTCCTGCCCTTCCCTCTCCCCGACCCCAGCCAAAGCTGGTGCCTTGCCTCTCCCCTCCCCCTCTGCAGCCATGTTCCTGAAATCCCCCCAAAGCCATTCCCTTCGGGGCTCCTAGAAAAATGCAACGTCAGGAGGACCCCCTGGCCCACCTGTTGGTGTGATGCCTGGAGAATCTGTCCATTTCACCGTCGGCAGGACCACCTGGGCCGCCCGATCCCGTGCAGGGTGAGGACCCAGTGCAGTTAGGGAGGTGCCGGGGGACACGCATGCTCACGGGACCACACCATCCACCCGGGCTTCTGGAACCCACTACTCCTGATGGAGAAGGCTTAGGGCACATCCCTGCCCCAAGCGGGCCCTCTTTCCTTAGGCCCCCATCCGGGCCTCCCCTGTCCTGCGGAGGATGGGAGCTCCTTCGACAGGAAGTCACAGGAGGGACCCAGGACATCCGTCTCCCTGTCTGTGGTGCTCGCGGGTGTGTGGAGTCCGCTGCACGATGGCTGCAGCTGGACCGACCCCGCCAGGCTAGACTGTCTCCTGGGCAAACTCTCCTGGCCGATCCCCGTCGTGCCCAGAACCTTGGAGTCACAACCTGGCTGTCAGCATGTTCACGGTGTGTCGGTGGCCTCCCGCACTATACGTGACCTTGTGACCCAGGGTTTGGTCTGCTCGGCTCACTCCCAGCGCTGGGGACTCCAGGCCCTTTCCTGACACAGAGATGAGCTGATGGGAATGACAAGACATTATTTCATAAGATGGAGCCCATGGTTTCATTCCTGCCACCTGGTGGTCCGCGGACTCTGTCCGGCCTCCTGTGAGCACGGCCAGCTCAGGCGGCTGGGAGGGCGCACTTGCCATGGGGCTGTGGGAAGACGAAAACCAACTCACTCCCCTTCGCTCACTGCCAAGTTTAAGCGCGGACCCCCGGCCTCCTCCGTCCAGCTGGCCCAGGGACGTGCCCCGTGACCTGCTGGGCGCCCATGAGCCTGTGCCTGCCCGGCTGTCCTCACCCTCCCCTCCCTGGGGCCCTGCATGCCCCGGGACTGCCACTCAGGAACTCATTCCCACGCCACACACACGCCGCAAGGGCGGTGCAGGGGACGGTGAAAGCTGGGACAAGGAACTGAGCCTCCGCTATCTCCTGCCGTCTGTCCGCACAGGAACCCGTTGAGGTCCCCTGCTCCCCACTTAGAGGATGAGATAAAAATTCTCCTACATCTGGCCATGAGGTTCATGGGCTCCCACTTCCATGAAAACGAGGCACATTTGTAAGATCCCAGCCTTTCTCTCCCCAGCGCCCGCCTGACCCGCCCACTTTCTCTGCCCCCACCCCCTCCCTTCCGGGTGGGACCCTTCAAGCCGACCCTTTGTGAATGGCGCCCCCTGGGGTTGTGCGAGGAAGTGGTATTGACTCCAGTCTGTGCTTGAGAGGAAAGGAGGGTGGGCATGAGGTTCATTTGTCACTGGTCGCTTGACCCAAACGGACCCCCTGCTGGAGGCCAGCGCTGTGTCCTGCAGCTGCAGGGACAGGGCGAGCATCTCCAGGTGACCAGGAGCAGCTGCCCCACATGGGGAGCCCTGGGAGAGGGAAGAGGGGGTTAGAGGAAGCATGTCCCCTCAGGGTCCTTGAGACACACGCAGGCCCTCCCCTATTTAAGTCCCTTCAGTCTCCTGGGCTGTGCTCCCATAACCCTGTCCCCTCTCTGCGTGCTCGAAGCTATTCCAGGTGTGTCCAGGTTGACCATGGACATCCCCCGGGCACAGCAAAGCTGGCCCCAGGTCAGGTGTCCTCCTCCTGTTGTCATAGAAACACAGTGGACCGCCTGGCCACTTCCCCCGCCTTCCTCCCACCTGAGGTTCTCACAATTAGGGGCCATTCTGGGTAGAAAGTCTTGATGGGCCAATGCCTGCCCCCTCCCTCACCCCCAATTATGGACTGACTTAGAGCAGAGTTTGCTGCCGATTAATTCATAATGGAATATATTTGGTATGCAAATCCAATTTCTTAACTGTCAGCTTTTATTTGCCCACATGGCAAGCCTTTATTTATTTCTATTATAAAACCAAATCCCTAAAACTCTAAGTTCTTCATATTTTGAAATTTCAATTATGCACCGTGATTGTATCTGCGTTCGCAGACGCATTTGCATGCCGGCGGCGCTGGCCGTAAACAGGAGCCTTTGCAGGGAGGAGCTGTTTGTGCCGCCAGTGAGGGCTGGGGACAGCTTTGCTGGAGAGAAATGGTTTTCGGGAGCAGCCGGAGCAGGGCCTGTGCGCTGGGAGCCCGAGGGTGGCTGTGGGGCCTGGGACCGGGCCCTGTGGGCAGCCCACCTCGGTGAGCCTTGCAGTGTGTGGGCACGGTGCCTCAGCCGGGCCTACTCAGTGTCTCGCTGGACCCTCAGAACCGTGCAGTTTGCTGTCCAGATGCACAGATGTGTCTTGAAACGCCGGGAAGTGGCCAAGGAGGTGGACGCTGCTGTTCCATCGGTTATGGCCGGTGGAATAAACATCACACCTGCCTGTTCCGTGGGTGGCGGGTGGGGGGCTCCAGTGCCCTCTGTTCCCTTCACTCAACCAACATTTACTGAGCACTGTCTGAGGGTCCATGAGGAGCCCACGGAGCCTGGTGGATGTGGACACACACCCCGGCCGTCAGCGTGTCCTTGCAGAGGGTGCTGGGGGTCCGAGGTGGAAGGGAAGGTGCTGGGGGTCTGAGGTGGAAGGGAAGTCTGAGGTGGAGGGTCCGAGGTGGAGGGCAGGCAACGCAGGCCTCCTGGTATGTGACCCTGGAGCACACCTTTGAACTGATGTTGACACATCTTGATGGCTGCGTGTGAGCCACATAAATGCGTGTGAGCCACATAAATGCGTGTCAGCCACATAAATGCGTGTCAGCCCCGTGACACAAGCTGCGAGCACAACCAGCTCTTGTTGGCAGAACGACTGAGCCCCTCCTTGCACCTGTGGCTTTCCTTCCTCCAGCTCTGTCCGGGGAGGGGCACAGGGTCAGACCCCCCTCGCTGGGTAGGGGCTGGTGTGGGCTCCACGTGGGCGCAGCTCAGGCCCTGCTGGGCGGACACTGCCCCTAAGGGTAGTTTTGTGTGGAAAAGGGGAGACCCAGGCCGGGTCAGCACCGGCTCTAGACCCAAAGCCATGCAACCACCTGCAGGGTCCTGGGGGCCAGCACCCCTGTGCCCTCCCCCCCACCTCCATGCCACAGACCCCGGTGCTGCCCAAGCAGGCCCAGCAGGTGTCGCAGCCAGGCTGACGGGTCTGAGAGCAAGGTGCCCTGCGAGAGGAGCCTTCGAGCCCAGGACCGCCCGTCTCCGGCCGCCTCCCCGTGGATGCAGGGCTGGGGCCCCTGCAGGCTGGTGACCTGGAGAGTCAGGGGGCGGCCCCTGCTGCCAGAGGCGGGGAGAACGGGAAACGCAGCTCTTCCTCTTTTCTTCTGGGTCTAGAGTGATGGTTGGCACAGGGCAGGACTCTCCTCTGCTGGGTCCTTTCCCGCCAGCCCGGGCGGAGGGGCCCCGGGCCAGCATCCTCCCCGGAGGTGGACTTTTTATTCTATTGATGGAGAGAGCCAGTTCCACGGTCCCTTTCCCGTGTGTGTTTGCTTCATTGTTTGAAATTCTCTCGAACAATTTTCCAGGCCCGGTATAATTCTTTGTTTTGCTGTTTTTCCTCAGTGCATAGATTACATGTTTTTAGCAGCATCTGCTGTGAATTTTAATTATGATGCTCGACTCTGGGGGAACTCGGGAAGCAGCCAGCGTCGTTAGCAGTCAGAGCCACGTGTAGGGCACAGACAGAGGCCGCAAATTGTCAGGAGATGCGGGCGCAGGACATGGGAAATATCGTTCAACGATCCCCCTTTGTTGCCCTTCCAGCCTGATGTTGTTAAGAGAGCCCCGTAGCAAGGGACCATGTGCATAAATTGCTTTTTGTTTTTGGTCAATAATTGTCCTTTGGCTCTTTAAGGCAATATTACAAAGCCCCGGGAGCTTTCAAGGTAGCCGTTATGGCATTTGGAGCTCAACTACAACGGGAAAGGCAATTCTGTGTTCGGTTTCCTCCAACCGCAGAAACAGTCTCCTGGGATGGAATGAAAACGGGCGCGTGCCACCTGTCAGCCTGGAGAGGCCTCCCAGGGTCCTGGGAGTGTAGGAGCGCGACGCCCGGGGGCTGGGTCCGTCCTGAGGAGCTGGGTCTGTGGCCTGTAATCCGTGGCCCTGAGGCTCCTGCTCCCTCAAGCCGGGCCAGCTCTGCGTGTGCCCAGGGCCTGGGAGGGGCCGGCCTCTGGCTGGGTGTGGGCTGGGTGCTCTGCCCTCAGGGGACCCGCTCCTGGAAGGGAGGTTGTATCCGTTCCTCCTGCATATGAACCAGCCCACGGCTACATTGTATTTCAGAAACAAAGCTACTCATGGTAAACTATAATTACGTGGTAATTATCCCGCTGTCCTTGTAGTAAGTACAGGGGAGCTGAGGGCTGGGGGGTGGAGCACCTCCCCTCGCAGCCCTCCGTTCCGGGCCAGCTGGATGTCTGGCGTCAGTGCAGGCAGCCTCATCTCTGCCAGCAGATGCCCTTTGCTGTGCCCCGGAGAAGCAGGAGCGGGCGGTGGCACCTCGGAGCCTTGGGCACCACGTCCTCTCAGGGTGTGGCTACCTGCAGCCCTGCCTCCAGGGTCTGCAGAAGGTGCTGGCGTTTTCCCTGGGGACTGAGCTGTGCCAAGTCCTTGACATGACGGCCCAGAGCAGGCGTCAGACGTTGGGCAGATACATGTGATGGTCTGCGGCGCCCTTGGCCGGGTCCCCCAGACGACCCACTGCCCCTCTTGTGGAAACAGGGATCTGTGGTGGGGCTGTGTCCACGGCCACGGGATTTCATACCTAAGGAGAGTCCCAGGCGGCCCTCCCATGATCCTCGCTCTCGGGCCGTGACCCTAGGCCTGGAGAGGTTACATTATTTGCCTCCAGTGAGTGCCATCGGCCCCAGAGCCCAGGTTGGTCACGACTCTGCTGCTCTGCCCAGGACCCCGGGACCCAGCCTCACCCCGCCCACGAAGCCTCTCTGTGTTCCCTCCCCTGTGCATTCTGTGCGATGCTGTGCCCTTCTCCCTCCTCACATGGCAAAGGCAGGCCTGGCAGGACGCTTGCCCTCCTGGGTCTCACCTGGCTGCACCCCTGGGGGCGAGGACCAGCAACCAGTCGGGAACCTGAGAGGTGGCGGACATGTTGGGAAAACAGATGTGCTAAGGGGTGAGCTGCATTTTTCTGCAAGTGAAATGGTTCCAATGACTGGGTTTCCAGGCAAAACGGAATGAAGACCTAGTCTAGCTGTCATCTGAGATTTCAGCTCATTTAAATGAGAGCTTGTTATGTGCCTTTTTTTTTCCTTTTTAATAAGCAAAAGTTTATTTCGCTTTCACAGAGGGAGAAGAAGTGAGCCATAGAAGAAAACAAGTTACAGATGCAAAGGAAGGGCCCTTGGAGCTTAGGAGAAAGAGAGAGGGAAGGAAAACGCACTTGGGAGAAGGGGGAGGGGAAAGGCAGGGGGGTGCGCCAGAGAGTGAGAGAGAGAGAGAGAGAGAGAGAGAGAGAGAGAGAGAGAGAGAGAGAGAGAGAGAGAGAGAGAGAGAGAGGGCGCTTGCTATGCAATTTTTATTCTGTATCTTGGAAGAAGTTCAAAGCTTTGAGTAATACCGCTATACCAAAATTCCATTCTCATCTACACATTTTAGGTGAATGAGTTTTCTCAGTTCATACATCTATAAAAATAAATGGAAATAGAATCAGTCTTTGACCCCAAACCCAATCTAGCAATCAGTACTAGAATCATCCAGAAACTCATGGACTATTTGGGAAAATCAGCCCCATTGCATTCGATAGTGCACTTTAATACAATATCATTTCTTGTTTGATGTGTATCTGTCAAAACATAGATTACATTTATGCTGCTTTGATTGTGCCCTTGTAATAATGTGGAAAAATTCAATCCGGACAAAAATTATTTTTATCACTTAGCATCTTATGGTCACCAGAAGTAAAAGTACACACACGCACGCGCGCACACGCACACACAAACACACACACGCACACATACACACTGTACCAATATTCCTGAGCAGAGAAGGATGATAGGATGATGAATGGCACAATTTTCTGCATAAACATTGATTCCATGGGGATGATGTTCGTGGGCGGAGAATGGAAATACAAGTTTAAGAGGAAGAAAACAGAAATAGGTAAGATTTCCAGCTGGCCTGTTCTCCAATTTTTAAATGGGTGATGGTGGGTCCAGAACACCTTGCTATTTAGATTTTTCATGCTGCATTTGGTCACGATGCAACAATTTCACTTTAAATGATACTATTTATCAGAGGCGCTAGAGGCCAGGTGCATGAATTCATGCACAGGGTGGCCTGCGGTCCCTCAGGGTGCCTGTGGGGATTGGCTCCAGCTCGCACCCCCAGGCTCACAGCCCCAGCTCACACCCCCAGCCTCGCAGCCACGCAGCCCCGCCTGGCACCCCGCCATGGCCTGGCGCTGCCCCCTCACCTGCTCCACCATCCCTTGTGGGAGGGCGGGGGTATCGATTGGGGTTGCCCCCCCCCCGGCTCTCTCAGTGCCTGGGCAGCGGCCCCACTTGCCTGCCACTACCACTGGTCGTTGTCTATGGGGCAATTGATCGGGGCCGCGCCCCCTGCCATCGCCACTGGTCGCCATCTGCAGGGTGACCTGTGGGGTGACCAGGCCTCTGCTCGCACCCACCTTGGCCTGGCGCCACCCGCTCACCTGCTCCACCATCCTGCCGCGGTCCTGCTCTTGTTGGGGCCCATCGGGGCCAGCAGCACCTCCACTGATGCCCGCCATGTTCTGTGCCACCCCCTAGTGGTCAGCACACAACATAGCGAACAGTCCAACTCCCGCTAGAATAATTTAGGGGTGACCAGGCCTCTGCTCGCACCCACCTTGGCCTGGCGCCACCCGCTCACCTGCTCCACCATCCTGCCGCGGTCCTGCTCTTGTTGGGGCCCATCGGGGCCAGCAGCACCTCCACTGATGCCCGCCATGTTCTGTGCCACCCCCTAGTGGTCAGCACACAACATAGCGAACAGTCCAACTCCTGCTAGAATAATTTGCATAGTAGGCTTTTATTATATAGGATGAATGTACATCCTATTCCACTGTTTGAACCTATAATGACCCCTTTAGAGGTCAACTTGCAAATTCCAAGGGGCCAAACGGAGAACGGAGTCAGTGGGCCCCTGTGTTCCGGCCAGCCTGAGGAGGAGGAGGACATGGGTCCAAAAACACCCACAGCAAACGAACATTTTCAGTTTTCATTAAATTTTAATTTTAAAGGAGTTTTAGATTTCCTGGAAAGTTGCAGCAATATACAGAGTGTCCCGGCATATTCCACAGCCAGTTCCCCTGTTAATAACATCTGACTTTTCTACGGTGCATGCGTCATCACTAACACACGTGATTATAGAAGTCCATGCTTTATTCTTACCTTCTTAGTTTTTACCTGACGCCCTTCTTCTGTCCCTGGATGCGACCTCGGATATCACATTTCATTTCGTCTCCTGTCTCCTTGGGCTCTTTGTGGCTGTGACAGTCTCTTGGTCGTCTTTCTTTTTGGTGACCTTGACAGCTGGAGGCGTATGGAGCAGCTATTTGTGGATGCACCCCATTGGGAATTGTCTGATGTTTTCTCAGGACTAGATCGGGGTTATGTGGTTTTAGAAGGAAAACCACAGAGAAAGTGCCATTTTTATCACATCATATCAAGGATACGGGCTGTCAACATGACTGACTGCTGTGGACGCTGACCTTGACCACCTGGCCAAGGTCGTGTTTGTCGGGTGTCTCCACTGTCAAGTTACGCTTACTCCCCCGTCCACCCTGTCCTCCCTGGGAGGAAGTCGCCATGCACAGCTCACACGTACACTCCTGGGATGCGGGGGACTGATGCAACTTCAACATTGTGCTTTTAGATTTGAGTTTGCTCAGGGTCTCCAAACAGGGCGCACCATGTGTGTATAGGAGTTGTGAGTCTTTATATGTTGTATGTATGTGTCATGTGTACTGTATGCAAGTCATGTGCATATATGCGTTTATGAATGTTTGTGTGTTGTGTGTATATGCTGTGTTATGTATATTGTGTTGTACGTGGATAGGTATGTTATGTCATGTGTGTGTTGCATGCTGTGTTGTGTGTTGTGTGCATGCTGTGTTGTGTGTAAATTGTGTTGTATATGCTGTGTTGTCTTGTGTGTATAAATGTGTGTTGTGGGTATATCTTGTGTATGTTGTGCTGCATGTGTGTTGGGCTGTGTATTTGTGTGTTGTGCATGTTGTGTGTGTGGTGTGTGGTGTGTGTGTAAGCTGTGAGTGGTGTGCATGTGCAGAGGAAGCACACACCGACCATTTCCTCTGGGCCCTGTGCACAGCAGGACTGTCCCTCAGACGCACTGAGCCCTTGCGCTGAGAGCATTTTGAATTTGAAGCGAGGCACTTCTGTGAATGTCTTTCTGGACGCCCTGGGGAGGGATTTGCATGCCTTGTGCCCTGTGGGGAGGGGCGGCCCCGGCTCCGGTGCAGTTTAGAGTCTGCCGGGTGCGGGCCCAGATGGGCCACCATGTCACCCCCCCACCCCCCGCCTGCTAGGATGACTAAGGACAGGGTCTGTCCAGGCTGTGGAGTCTGCTCTGGGATGATCCTGGCGCCCACCATCACGGGGCCTTGTTGAGGACAGTTAGCTCTGGGACCCAAACACATTGAGGTCGTAAGAGGAACCCATGTAACCCTATTCCAACACGGACCACTACATCAGAGAGAAAGCGCCCCGCCTTCCGTTCTCGCTGATGATGCCACCGACTGCCCCAAAGAGAAAATAGAACATTGATTGGTTGATTCATTCATTCATTCATTCATCAGTTGATTGATCGATTCCTTCACCACTGCTCCTGAATGTCCTCAATGTCTGGCACGGCATTTTTTTTCCTGCTGAGAAAACAGGATTAAGGAGACAGGTTCCTGCCATAACAGACCTTCACCTGTTGGGGGAAGGGGGGCATCAAAAAGAATAGAAACAAACAAACAAAAGAAATGGGCATTCGTCAGGTAACTGTGTCACAGTTCAGTTACAACTGGGAGAAGTCTGACAGGAGATACCACAAAGGTGTGATGGCAACCGGCCCTCACTCTGACTTACCTGCAAATGGAGAGCCCGTCCTTGGTTCCCACGTCCAGCAGGAAGCGCTGGCCCAGGCTCAGGCCACCGGACAGCAGGCCCGCCCAGGCTGCTGGGTGCTGGGTGCTGGGTGCTGCTTCTACCTGGTCACTGTGCACCGATCGAAGAGGCGGGGGCTGTGAGGGTCTGGCTCGGGCGGGCGGCGGCTCCCTGTATGTGGGCACTGCAGCTATGTGATTTGCACGCTTGCAGACACCACACCTGGGGCTCCCTCTTGAGGGGCACGTTGAGTTTCGTTGAATCTCCAATCAGACTGATCAGGAGAGGGGGCTCTTCTGGCTCCATCGCGTCATCTCCGCATGGAAGTCGAGTGTCTCCTCCGAGGGCACAGGTTCCGCAGAAATACCATCGGGCCCAAGCTGAGCTCCCAAAATAAACACAAACTGATTGCAACCTGCCTCCAAATCAGGGCTGGGAACATGACAGCGGAGAGAGCATTGATTTCCATACTAATTCCTGTCGGAAAGTAATTCAGGGAGGTCCCGACCCCGTGAATCCTTAGAAGAAATGAGGCCCTGAATTTGTCCAATAAATAAACGGGACCCCACTGCTGGCCCCCAGAGCCCCAACGCCTGGGACCTGCTGGTGTGTCTCCCGGGAGGAGGGCATCAGCCGGGCGCCCGGGGCGGAGGCCGCTCACCCCTTGCCTGATGGAGGAGCAGAGCTCTGTGTGAGGAGAGGGAGCGTGGCCCTTGAGTCCCACGCCCCTCCCCCGAAGGCATCAAGAATTACTTCTGCTGGATAGAAACGCGGTGCCTTTCAGAGCGCACTGCCTGCCACAAATGAATCGTGTTTCCACTGTCGAGAGCGACGTGGTTCACTGGGAGTTTTTAAAAGCGGAGGGTCCTGGGCATCCCCCCGTCACAGGTCTCGCAGAGCGACGGGAGGAAAAGCTGCGAGTGGCCGAGGTGGCAGTTCAGGCCCCGCCGGCTTCCCTCGCGCCCTCTGTGCTCCCGTGTCCTTGGCCGCGTCCTCTAAACCCTCTTCTGTTTCTTAAGGTGGAGTTGAGTGTGAACTTTCTGCAGGGCCAGGCAGAGCGCTGCGGGTACGGACCTGGTGGGTCTATAAGGAAGCCCTGCACCCCTCTCCCCCACCTCCTCTCCCCCTCTCCCCCCTCCCCCCGCCCCCGTGTGGCACTCACCTGCTGCCCCCTGACTCTGCACCAGGCCCGGTGGCCCTTGGTGGCCACCTTGTCGGCTGACCCAGAGAGAGGCTTCTCCACGGAGCTGTGTGGGCCGACAGCAAGATTTCTGTTTGTGTCACCCGGACGCGATGCCTCAGGCCCATGGTAGGGACCCCAGGCCGCTCCCGCTTCTGTGGGCCGCGGGGGGCGCATCCCGGGCAGGAGCAGTCCTTGTCCCGAAGGCCCCACTCCTGCCGCTGGGCCTGTGGGAGGCGTCTGGAGAGGCCAGGTCACCACGTTGGTGCCACAGCACCTTCCCGTGACATTTTTATGTGAAAGAAGCTCTGGAAAGGGGGACTCTCCTGAGTCCCCATCATCCGGCTCCCCCAGTGACACTGACCTCAGAACCTCGGGAGGGGTCCCCCTCCACTAAGACAGCCCCCAGCGAGCAGACAGGGGCCGCCTGTGGACACCCACTGATAGCCAGGATCTGCGAAGTGGCTCCTCCTCAGGGCTCCACGCCCCTTGGGCGCTGGGGCCGGGTCCCTGGCGTAGCTCATCCGTGGGATCCACGATCACTAAGCTTCTTGCAGAACCACATGGTCGCATCTGTCAGTCGTCTGCTGTTTTTAGTTAAATACGTTAGAAGACGCGGCGGATGAAAACCTGTGGCATGTGCTGCGGGCCTTTCCGGTTCAGGGATGTCTTGTGAGCGTGCTGACCGGGACCCAGGTGGTACCTGTGAGTAGCGTAAGTCCCGCCAAGGGCCAGAGGGTCAGAGCGGTCCGCGGCCAGGCGCGGGCTCTGACGTCGCTGCCAGTGGGCTCAGGCAGCCGGACTCATCAGGAGTCAGGTATCGGATGACCTGGTGGCTGGAGCTTCTCGTAAGAGCCTGTGAGCTATGGGAATGGTGGACACTGAGGTGACTCGTCCATCCGTCCAGCCAACATGTTTTAAAAATCTACTCACCCGTTTATCCATCCAGCTCATCAAGTGTTTCCACGCCACACTCCTTCCCTCAGTGTGAGAGGCGCAGCCCTGGGCGCGGGAGGCTCAGGGTTTACCACGCCCCGTGGTGTGCGTGGGGGGTGGGGGGGAAGGGAGTTTGCAGCTGAGTGTCACTGCCCAAGGCTGTGTTGGTGTCTCTGGCGTAGTTCACACAGAACTGCTTGCGTGTTAAGGGGGTTTTCTGTCACCGTTAGAGGGCAGTGGTTTGGTGGGTATTTGTCTCCTCCCCCCACCCCACCCCCCGCGTCCCCTGCCGCTTGTAAACTTACATGAAGTTGGGGGAGCTCCTGTTCTCATGTGTCCGACCCCAAGTCCCGGCTGGGCTGGATGCGGAGCCAGACAACTGGACGTGGGACGAGCCGAAGGAGATCATTGCCCCCACCCCCCTGGCCTGCCCCGCAGCAGCCTGCTGCATACTAGCTGTGCGGGGACCCGCACCATGTCCTGCTTCCGGGGGGCCGTCCCCCGCTCCCTGCTCCCCTGCTGGCCAGGCTACCCTTGTCCACGGGAAAGTCACGGCGAGGTGTGTGGTGGCTTGGACGTCCCCACGACCTCCACTCAGCTCCCAGGGGTTGGGGGGCCCGCGCCCGGTGATCACACTGCATCAGATTCGCAGACACCCCTTTCCTCCCCGTGACCGTCGGAGGGCGTTATCTTTTTAAAGCTGAGGCCTCGGCGCTTCCATCGTGGTGACTGCGCCCGCCCGGCAGCGGCTGCTCCTCGCGGCGGTGGATCAGAAATGAAGCTGAGCCCGGGCTTAATGAAAATTGTCCCTTGAAAGGTTTGAATTGGGAGCATTTATTCCCCATTAATTTCAAGTAGACTCTCAATTGAGCAAAACGCTCTGTCTTTGCTCTCGGCGGCAGGTTTTCGCTGACAAATGGGCGCCAGGGTGGCCTGGCTCAGGTGCGGGCCTTGTAGTCAGCAGCCTTCCTGGCCGGCCCGCATCACTCCGGGGGGCGCGGGGCTTCGCTGAGCTCAGTCAGGGCTGGACTGTGGAGCGGGTGAGGGTGCCCTGTCAAGAGGGGGGCACAGCCCACTTTCATTGCTTCTGCAGAGACGGACGTGGGGGAGAGGGCAAGGGATTCAGCCCTGAATGGGAGGGGGGCTGGGGCTCTCCCCCTGTCAGCTGACCTTGGGGCCGGGGTCCTCCAGGATTTCTCCAGAGCACCATCTGGTGGTGGGGCTCCAGTTAGCAAGCAGTCGGGCCCTGAGGCTGTGCTGGTGTCACCTTCATAGGAGGTTGAGAAATCAGCGCGGAGGTTCAGGGGTCGGAGTGTTCAGTGCGCAGAGGATGCTTGGTACTTCCTCCCACCCTCTGTCCTGCCCGCCTTCCTGGGCGCTGTTGGGTGCCCCTGTCTGGGCTGGCACCTTGACCTCCGGGCACCCGTGTTGCCGACAAGCTGCCCGACTACTCATCCCTCTGTCCATCCTCTCTGGCTGCTTTTACGATCCTTGACCTCAGCGTTTCTCCGTTTCTCCTGTGATCGGCTTTAACGGATACTTTGTTGTTGTTTATTCTTTGGGATTCACTGTTTTTGTGATTTGGATGCCATTTATCTTTCCTGTGTCTGGAAGCATCGTGGACATTATATCTTCAAATAGTGCCTCTCCCATCTCTTCATTCCCTCCTGCAGCTTCCGTTACACACATGCCAGCCTTCCTCGCCTCACTCATCATTTCTCTCGTGTTTTCCATCCTTTCTCTCTCCACGTTGTACTCTCGGTCTTCCTCCAGGTCTATGCCCCGTCCACCAGTTCTCTCCGCATCTGCTGTAACCCCATGCGTTTTAATGTCACTTTTTTATTTTGTTAAAGTTTTTTCTGTTTATTTTTAAATCTGCGTGGTCATTCATCTCCTGTGCTTGTTAATATTTTGCGTGTCTCTTTTGTTTGCTCGGAACACAATGGAACATGATTATTTTACATTTTGAATCTAGTATTCTATTGAGTCCGATGCTGTTTATTATTTCCAGTTGTTGCTCATGCGCCTTGTTGATGTTTTGGTTCGTTCGTTTCCTTACGCTGGGGACGCTTTGGGGGAGTATTTGGATTTGCCCCTGGCAGGAAACCAAGGGGCTCACTCCCGAGGCCACTTTAACCTGCCTGCTCAGCTTGTGTTGTTTGGGTCCTGCAGCCAGGGAGGTGTGGTTCCCAAACCGGGGTGAGGCGGGGCGCCCCTGTCAGCACCAGAGTCGGGCCATGAAGCCACATTCTTCGTTTGCAGGTTAGAGCGTCGGGCTCCCGTTGTCTGCGCTGTCACTCTGCAGGGACGGACCGTGGGAGCCCTGGCTCACGGAGGTCATTCGGTGACCCCGGGCGGCCACCAGATGTGCGCTCCCCCAATGTCCTACACTCGCGTTGTTTGTAGCCTCTGTGTACTTTTGTAATTTCTTTCAGGTTCATCCATGTCCTTGAAATAGCGTCTCTGTGTCCCCAGCATTTTTAGATTTGGGGCAGTGGGACTCTGGCGTGGCGGGCTTGCTGTGGGGTACATTGGCCACGCTGAGCCGGGAGTATTCCCAGCCTCCCCTTCTTTGTGTGGCTCCTGAACGGAATCGGCTGAAGGAGAAAAAGTCCCATGGACGTCGGAAGGGGAGGCAGAGTCAGCCCTGCTCCTTGGAGGCCGTGGTGGTGGG
>NW_006284618.1:3379029-3398729 GCF_000327345.1 Myotis davidii | reverse complement strand
CGGTGACAGATGTGGTGGTTCAGGGGGCTGTGAGCGGGTGCTCAGCCCGCCCCGAGCTCCGCGTCCGGACTCCTCACTGCAGGCCCTGGGCCCTCCGGCAGAGGCACGGCCTTCCCGGCCCTTGGCCATCGGCTCCCCGTGCCCTTCTTGGGCAGAGGGTGTGTCTGGGCTCCTATTTCCCTGCGAACCTCGGTGCTGTCACGGGGTAGGCACTGTGGCTGCGTGAGGCACACACTGTGGGGCCGGCTCCGGGAGGGCACGGGGTTCCCCAACGCTCACAGGTGAGGCAGCTTCTGAGCTCCGCTGTGCTGTCGCCCCACCAGCATTCCCGCTGCAGGGCGGGCACAGCCGCACAGCTGGGGAGTCAGGGGCTGCTTTGCAAATTGGGTGAAACTTAGGGGTCTCCGCCTTAGAAAAAAGAAGCAGAAGTATATAAAAACGTGTTTTCTTAAATATTAGGGAGTTTCCTATCTTAGGTAAAGAATCTCTGATCTGTTAATAGCGGCCAATACTTTTTTGACTATTGTCTTATAAAATCATAGGAAACAAGTTAACTGTTTGGCATGAAACATTATCTATATTTGAGTGTTTCTAATAACAGGTTTGCCTCTTTGAAAATGTAAACTCTCACGTGAATGATTTTACACAGCTTCCTAATGTCGATTCCATATCCTTATGCCTCCGTTGAACCATGCTCGGCACAATCTTCACTTAATGTTCCGGGATTGTGATAAGCATGAAATTATAGGACGTACGTCAGAGAAGAAACAGCGGCCACGCTCAATCGCGGTCTCAGCGCTGGGCACCTGACACCACCCTGTCCAGCTGCCCGATCTCCGGCTCCTGTGGTGACTTCATGTCCCACTGGGCGTCTGTCTGTGGAGCTCACGCCGTCCGGACGTTAGAAAGCGTCTCCCTGTGACTTCCCAGGTCAGCCTGAGCGCTCACACTGTGGGATGGAGCTTCTCTTTCAGAGGATGGAGCCTGGGCCCCTGAGTGGGATCCAGCCCACACTGGCCCTTCCCGTCAGGGTCCCGCCCAACCTGCCCGCCCCGCACAGCTGCACCGTCCAGGCCGGCTTCCCACTGTGCGAACCGCCCTGCGGGGTGCGGTCTGCACCCAGGCCCCACTGCTTCCTCCTTAACCTGCACCATAACCGGAGAGGGTGCCATGCACGTGGTTGGATTTCCGACAAATGAAGGGATGGTCCCTCCCGGGTGACGGAGTGAGAGGCGATGTCAGTGTGAGTGACAACCGGGCGGATGTGGCTGCTGCCTGGTCCAGCACATCACGCAGCCGCGGCCGTGGTTCAAAGGCAGCCAAGACAAAAGTCCAAATAGTAATGATTTCAGGAAGGTTTCGGAGGAAGGATCACCTTAGGGCGTGATTAAGGGAAGATTTTAAGAGGAAGTAGCGATTCTCCTAGAAACCGAAGCAAGGAATTGTTGGGGAGGCCAGTCCCCCTCGTTCAAGCCAGTGCAACCCTGGATGTTGCAAAAAATCCTGTCTTTGAGCCATGCACTGTATGTGCACTGGAGCGAGGCACTTTGTCACAATGAAAATGGCCCAGACATCATCTGCTCTTAAACTCCGCGTTGGAGCTCGCCGGTGTCACTCGCCTCCAGCTGGCAGATGGCTCTAGTTTTCAGACAGGGAAGGGACTTCAGTCACCTGCCGAATGGAGTTTGGCACAGAACATCAGCCCTGTCATATTTCCGACTTGTCACAGCGACAGGATGTGCTGGGACAGGAGACAGACTTGCTGCGTCAGGGAAGTGTGATTCAGACGCCGTGTCAACGTTGTCAAGTGCCAGAGCCGAGAAGACGCTGCGAGTCAGAGGCGTTGGCTCACTTGGTCTGATTCCGCCTGACCTGGTGGTTTGTGATTGGGGGCGAGATGTTGAGGAAGCGAGGAGAGTCTTTTGTCTACTCTGGGGCATGAGCTTTTGAAATGGGCCTCGATTAACCTCAGATTTTGATGCCAGACACATGTTCTACCAAGAGGTATCGTATTTAGTAGTTCTGTTACTTCAGACCTGTCACGCTCACGTATCTGATCCATCCTTCAAACAACTACAGGAGTTATCTCCCTAAAACACAGTTTTGATCACAAATCCCTGAAAAACTTTAGGGACACACCTAGAACATTTTTGAGCCACTTCTGTGGCTCGTTTTAACTTACCTTGATCGTCATATTTTGCATATCAGATATTTTTAAGTATGCTTTTTAAAATGTAAATTTATTTTTTAAATTTAAGGCCAATTGACCGAGTTGTGCAACCATGGCCACTAATCAGTTTTAGAAACTTTTCATCACCTCAGGATGACTGCTGGGCAACCACCCATCTGCTTTTCTGTGTCGCTTTGCCTTTTCTGGATATTTCTCCTAAATCAAACCATGCAATAGGTGGGTTCTTGGGCCTGGTTTCTTTCACTCACATAATGTTTGTGAGGTTCACCCAGGTTGTGGAGCGTACCTCCACTTTTTCCCTTTTCCTACAGAATGGTTTTCCACTGTCTATCTGCCAATTGATGGGCAGTTAGGCTGTTGCCAATTTTGGGATGTTATCAGTAAATGTTCATAATATACATCAAAGAAATAAGCAAACGCTTTTGTGTGAATGTGTATTTTCACTCTGTTGGGTGTATACCTAAGAGTGGAATCGCTAGATCATATGGTAAATTTATGTCTAACTTTCTGAGACACGCATTTTTCAAGCAGATGCACCATGGTACACTCAGACCAGCAATGCATGAGGGTGCCAATTTTTCTACATTCTCCCCCGAGTTTGTCACGGTCTTTTAAAAATTATTAAAGCCAATCTAATAAATGAGAAGTGGTACCTCACTGATGCTTTAATTGCTAGTTTCCTAATGTATTAAGCATCTTTTCGTGTGTTTATTAGCTAGTTGCATATCTTCTACGGGGAAATGTTTATTTAAATTTTGTGACAATGTTTTGATTGGGTGGCTTGTTGTATTTTTAACTGAGTTGTAAGAGTGCTCTTGTATGTCCTGGACTCAAGTCCTTCATTAGATGTATGATTTGAAAATGTTTTCTCCAATGCTTTTTTCATTCTCTTAAAGTGCCTTTCAAAGAGCAGACATTTACAGTTTCTATGGCACCGATTTATAAGTTTTTTCTTTTGTGGATCCAACAATTTTTTACCTAAATTAAAGTCACAAATATGTACTCTGTCTCTATTTTCCTCTAGAGGTTTTATAGCTTAGGTTTCCCTGTTAGGTCTATAAAACACTTTGCGTTAAATTCTGTGTGTGGAATGGATATATACTATGTGTATGATATACAGGTGTCCCAAAAATGTGTATACACACTTTGAATAATTATAAAGACAGTGTTTATTAAAAGACATTTCATTTTCAAAATCGACCTACCAGCTGTTACAGTGTGTGCACATTTTTGGGGGACTCCCTATATTTGTATGAGGCAACTTGCAAAGTTGATTTTTCCCCCCATGTAGAAAGTTGGTTTTCCCAGCACCATTTGCTATAAACCCTATCCCTTCCCACTAACCGCCTTTTTACCTCAGTGTTTGTGTTTGTGCGTCTATTGCTGGAATCCTATAAAGCACTATTTTGATTGCTAACTTACTAACAAGCCTTCAAGGGAGGTGGTATTATCCTCCCGATGTCTTTTTTCTCCACCGCTTTTCACCATTGTAGGTCCTCGTGCAATTCCATGTGAATTTTAGAATCAGTTTGTAAATTTTAACAAAAACTTTGGTGGGATTCTGTTTGGGATGGCTGTGTATTTCTAAATAAATTTTGGGGAGATTGATATCGTAACACTATTGTGTCTTCTGACCTCTGAGCACAGTGTATATCTCTATTTATTTGTCTTTAATTTCTCCTAGCAATATTGTGTACATTTTTTATTTTACACACATATTTTGTTGGGCTTATTTATTTTCCATGTTTTAAATGCAAATGATATTGTTTTAATATTTAAATTTCTGATTGACTTCTGGTCTAGCAGTAAAATTGATTTTGGGGCACGGGTGTTATTTCTACACTGCAATCTTGTTAGGCTCACTTATTTCTCCTAGTAGCATTGATAGATTTCATTGAATTATTGTCATCGATGACTCATCTCAGAATAGACACAGCTTCACTTCTCCCGGGTCGATCGACATGCTTTTCATTTCTCTTTCTGGCCTGAGCGCACTGGACAGAACCTTCAATACGATATTGATGGAGTGATGAGGGTAGACACCTCTGTCTTGTTCCTCATCTTACGGGAAAACATTCTCCGTAAGGTATCACGGCAGCTGTAGTTTTCACATAGGTGGTCCCTATCAGCTTGAGGAAGTTCCCTTTCACTTCTCATTTCCTAAGAGTTTTAAAGGGGGATCAGAAGTTGGTTTTTGCAAAATGCCTTTTCTATTCATTTGAGATGATCATGTGGCTTTTTTATTTTTTTTAGTTTGGTAATGTGGTGAATTACAATGATTAATTTTCAAATGTTAAACAACCTTTGCATTTCTGGAATAAAGCTTCCTTTGTCATGATATATTATTATTATTATTTTAAATATATTTTATTGATTTTTTACAGAGAGGGAAAGGGACAGAGTCAGAAACATCGATGAGAGAGAAACATCAATCATCTGCCTCCTGCACACCCTGCACCGGGGATGTGCCCGCAACCACAGTACATGCCCTTGACCAGAATCGAACCTGGGACCCTTCAGTCCACAGGCCGACGCTCTATCCACTGAGGAAAACTGGTTAGGGCATCATGATATATTATTATTCATTTAATATGTTGGTGGATAATTTGCTGAAATAACGTATTATTTAGAATTTTTAAAAATCTGTTTATTGGTCTCTAGTCTTCCTTCTTGACAATGTCTTGTTCGGATTGTGGAGTCTGAATCAGGAAGCATTTCGTACTCTTCAATTTAAAAAAAATATTTTTATTGATTTCAGAGGAAGGGAGAGATAGAAACATCAGTGATGAAAGGGAATCATTGATCAGCTGCCTCCTTCACGCCCCCTACTGGGGATTGAGCCTCAACCTGGTCATGTGCCCTGACTGGGAATCGAACCAGTGACCTCTTGGTTCATAGGTCAATGCTCAATCACTGAGCCACACTGGCTGGGCTATGTTTTCCTTTGGTCATGGTTTGAGGTGGGCCGGCAACACCCACCAGGGTAGTGGTGGTAGAAGTTTTATAAGTACTGCGCGCTAACCGATGGTGCGACTGGAGCCCCCGGTGGAAGAAGATCGCTTTAGCCTGACCTTCAAGGCCTCAACCTGCCTTTCCGAGGGAATTTCTCATTCTCTGCCTCTCTTTTGAAAGTCCCTGGGGAGGACCTGTGTTTTCTGCTTCCCAGCCTTTGCACCTTGCTGTGGTCTGAACGTTGGCATCCCTTCCCAAATTCATGTGTTGAAATCTAGAGTCTAATCGAATGGTTTTAGTAAGTAGGGCTTTTAGAAGATGCTTAAGTCCTGAGTGTGAGGCCCTCATGAATGGATTAGTCCCTTATCAGGAGCTCCTGAGAGCTCCCGCCCCTGCTAGCATGTGAGGACACAGCGAGAAGGGGTGGCTGCCACCCAGGAGGCAGAATGCTGCCACCAGAAGTGTTGGCTCCTCGATCCTGGATTTGCCAACCTTCAGAACTGTGCGTGATATATTTCTGCCGTTAATGGTGTTTTGTTATGGCAGCCTGAATGGACTGAGGCACGTGCTGCTAAATGCCCCTTCCCAGTGTCTTCCGGTTGTCAGTTATCAATGCTTCACAGCTCGGGTGAATGTAAAAACTTTCCCTTCCTCCCTTACCTCCTCTCCATCCCTCCCCACCGCCCTTCCATCATCTCTCTAATCTACCTATCATCTGTCTGTCTGTCTATCTATATCTACCATCTACTAAGCATCTACTAGGCGTCAGGCACTATGCCAGGTGGCTGATGATGTGACAGGAAGCCACACAACCAGATCTGAGGTCACAGAGGCAGTGATCTCCATGGTGACACAGGAAATACATGCTGTGGGATGGAATGGAATCAGGGGCTCCTAGCGTAGAGTCTAGCAGGACACATGCAGGGAGCTGACTGGTAGTAACGTTTTGGATGTGGGCAGGGAGAGAAGAGCCCACCTTCGGAGCCTCTTAAAGGCGACGTTGGCCTTCACCTTGAGGGCAGCGTGGAGCCCTGAATGGCTTTAGTCCAGATGCTGGTATTTCCTCCAAGGTCGGTGGGTGTGGTCGGGGAGGGAGCCTGGAGGCGGGGCCAGTCCAGGTGGGAGACCTGGAAGCCAGAGTTCATTCGTGGCGATCGGGCAGGCAGGCGGGACCCGGTAACACTGCACACGGGCCGGGAGAGGGTGTCCAGGAAGCTGACGCGGCTCCGGCCGGGCCACGGTGGACACCACACCCGTGTCCGGGCCGTATTAGAAGAAGAGCTTTCGAAGAGGCTCTCTCTCTCCCCAGGCCTTCCTTTCTGGTTCTTAGTTAATGGCTGCATCTCCTTGGCGTCCGTGATGTTGACTTGCTCCGTAAGTCAGTTACTTGCCCTGGGTTTCGGTGGAGCGGAATGGCTCCGCTTCTCCGGCGGGCGGGCCTGTGGTTGCCAGGGGAGACAGAGCGTGCCTTCCTCCCTTTGTATTCCAGCTGCGCTTATGGTCCCGGAACAATGCCTCGCACACAAGGAGTGATTAATAAATTTTGATGACTCAAATTAACAAAGCAGCTCACTTTTATGTGGCATAATATATGCATGATTGAGTGTTTTTCTGTCACGAAACGCGGCACTGGGGCGTCCTTCTCTCTATTCTGGAGGACTCTGCAAGCTGTAATTTTAATTTCGAGATCTAAACAGATGTGTCAACAACGTGGGGTCACACAGGAAGTTCTCAGTCTATTTTTTTTTTTTTTTTTACTGTCAAACGTTTATAATCCGTGGGAACCACAGTAGTGTCCTCAGTAGAGAAGGAAAGAGGTGGACAGGGGCACAGGGTGTGGTGATGCGCTGCCCAAGGCGCGGGGGCCAGCTGGGCCTCGGTTCCCAAGCTCAGGCAGCAGGCGGCCCTGCAACCGGCCGTGGAGACATCTTCCACAGACGGGTCGCCGACAGGACCCTGGGATCATGATCTGAGCAGACCCCGCGGCTGCTGGACCAGTGCTGGTGCCCTCCTGCTCTGGCTGTGCCTCAGGACCCCTGCCACGGTGGGCGAGCCACCCCTCTCCCTCCCACCCGATGGCCACGCCTGCAGTCTCTAGGGGGCTGGTCCCCGAGGGAGCCATGCTCTCCTTAGGGAGCAGGTTCCCTGTGCAACAGACGATGGCAGGGGTGGGGCGGGGCAGCCACTCCCTCCCGTGACTTGGTCACATTTCCTAATAGAGCTCGACACGCGTCCCTGGCAGGTAGCTGGGACCTTCCTCCTGCAGCCAGCGTCCTGTGGTGAACAGGAGCTGGGAGACAGCTCAGTCGGAGCTGATTATCTCCAAGGAGGGAGACATGGAGAAGCGGTCACATCGGACCTGCCCTGGGACTGTCACCCAGCGCAGGGTGAGAAAAGAGCACTTGATTGCCAGCGACACTGACCTGAGATGCAGATGGGATGGCGTTTCCCGGGCTCTGCCCCACAGACAGACCCGAGTCACATCGCATTTGGCTCCGAGATGTCCTCGCCAGCTGTTTGTCTCCCAGCCTCCCATGCTGTCCAGAGAGGCAGCCAGCTGTTGCTATTGTTTTGGGGGGAAGGGAGCGCACAGCTTTGCTAGGACCTTAGCAGTCGGGGTGACAGTGTGGCCTGGCAAGGATGAGGGACCCCACCACAAACCCCTCTCCCCACCGTGAGGTCACAAGGGCCGTGTGGCTCTTGCCTTGAGGCTGGAATGAAATCGTGTCGTGGCTGTCTTTGAGGGACCCTCTGAGGGTCAGGGAGCCCCAGCACGAAGCCATGCTCTACAGTGGGGGGCAGGGGGGTTGGCTGGGGGCAGGCTCTTTCGGGGAGTGATGGTTCCTCAGAAGCTACTCTGTCCACTGGAGGCCTGTGCTGGGCTCTGGGAACAGACAACCGGCTCTCGTGCCTAGTCATTCATTGTGGTTCATTCATTCATTCACTCATCCATTCACTCAGCACTGGTTAAGTACCAGCACGGCAGTTCCAAAGATAAGCGACCCTTCAGCCCCACTCCCAGGAGCCACCGCAGATCTCTAGAGGAAGTTCTTGGTCACAGCCGCGAGTAGGGGCCATGCTGAGCTGCGGCTCCTTAAAATGCTGCCTCTCTATTTCGTTCCTGCTCACCACACTCACGGAGCTCCCAGCTGAGCTGCAGGCAGTTGCCTTGTCCTCTCACCCTCTGTGTCCTTCCATTGTGATGCCGTCCTGCTCGCTGTCACCGGGGACCAATTCCCACCCGTCACCCGGTGTCAGCCAACTGTGGGCTGCGGCTGGGGGTGCGCTCCGACCTGGCTCATTTGCTGTGATTGCTGTCACCTAGGCAGGCTCGGGCCTCATTGGTAACATCCGTTTGCGGTGTGGACTCTACTTTCTGATGGCAGTGTGGAAACTTGAGGTGCCTAAATAAGAAATCTCTCCTCTAGGTCTTACCTTGCACATTGATTCACAGTGGATCTGGGCGGCTGACCTGTGGCTCTGAACCCACGTCAGCCCTGCCTTTGGCCCATGTCGTCATGGATGTTTGTATTATTTCAGGGAAAAACCATTGTTTAGGGCAGCGGTCGCCAACCTTTCGGACCTCACAGACCACCAGTTGGCGACCGTTGATTTGGTGGGCATGTTCTTCCTGATTTCTCTCCTGGTGAAATCATGAAGCTATAAAAGCATGTTGGCCACCTCCCGGAGTGCTTGTGTGCATGTGCACATGCGCGTGCACACACACACACACACACACACGCGCGCGCGCACACACACACACGCGCGCGCGCGCACACACAGTGTTGAGTAGAGTGTAGACAGACCAAGAGGATCCGTTGGCAAACTCAATGCAGCATGAAGATGAACCAACTCCTTCAGTTGCAAGTTTTGCTCTTACTCCCTCTGACAGACTCAGCACACGGTCTGGAGTGGCGGAGGTGACATCTCTGCGTCCATCGGCCAATGGGGACCTATGTAGGAACCACGCTCTGTCCAGTGGGTCCCCAGGCTCTGCAGTCCTCTTCCTGACCACCCTCCCCTCAGCTCCCTCAGCCTGGGCCCCTCTGGGCGTCTGTGGTGGTGTTCGCATCCACATAGCTGGCGTGGAGTCCCACGCGTGTCACCTGTATGTAAACTTGGGCAGGAGCTCAGCCTCTCTGCATCCCCAGTTCTTCACGTTTACACGGAGATAAACTACCTATGTCACAGGTGTGTCATGACATGACGTATGGTGACCTTGCTAAGAAACCTAAGAAATCTTAGACCACTGCTGATGCAAAGATTTCTCCTGTTTCCTTCTGAAATTGTGTAATGTTAGCTGTCGGTCTGAGAACTGTCCCGCTAGCTTGCGTGTCCGGTGTGGGTTCCTCCACATTGCTGTTTGTTACAAATGCGGTCCTTTCTCCACTGGGTCACCTTGGCTCTTTGTCAGAAGCTGCCCGAAGCTGCAGCACGGGTCATCTCTGGCTCCCTGTGCTGTTCCTGGGTCCATGTACCTGTCCTTCTGCCAACACCGCTGTCCTGATCACTGTAGCCTTACAGGAATCGAGTAAATGTGGCCGTCACAGGGCTGGCTCAGAGGCCTCCAGCCGCAGGGAGGGGGATGGACCCAAGCCCAGCTCTGTGTATGGGAGGCCACTCCCCACCAACGCTGACTGCAGCAGGTCCTGTCTCGGGAGGCCAGGACTTGCCTGATGCCAGATTTGGCTCGAGGACGCCTCTGGTCTGGTACAGTTTGCTTAGACTTCCTGGCAGCCAGGGTGTTTCTCCTCCCGCCAGCTCACTCCTACTTCCCCGTCCACCTGCTGCAGGCCTCTCCAGCTTTCCCGCTCCCTCCCTATCTCCTGTCACTCAGGCATTTCCCTCATTACATCCTTGCATTTGCTTCTCAAGGGACTTGAACAAACACAGTAAACTGTCCAATTATTTTTTCTTTTTATAAAAGGCTTTTTGGCTCTTTGCATTTGTATGCACATTTTTTTATTCATCTTAAAGTTTTTTATAGTAAAAACTTGCTGGAATTTTGATTGGGCTTGTGCTGAATGAAAAAAAACAAAAACAATTGAGGAGAATTGGTATCTTGCCTATATGTAGCTTCCAGTCACTTAATATGTACTATCCCTTGGCTTCTTCAGGTCTTCGTTTCGTTTCTTTTCTTTTCTTTTCGGAGGAAAGGAGAGGGAGAGAGAGAGATAGAAACATCAATGATGAGAGAGAATCATTGATTGGCTGCCTCCTGCACGCCCCCTACTGGGGATCCAGCCCTTAACTGAGGTACATGTCCTTGACAGGAATCAAACCTGAGACCCTTCAGTCCGCAGGCCAACGCTCTATCCACTGAGCCAAACCAGCTAGGGCGGTCTTCGTTTCTTTATGTGATGTTTCATAGTTTTCAGTGCGTAGGCCTTGTATATATATATACTAGAGGCCTGGGGCACAAAAATTTGTGCACTTTGGGGGGGGGGGTCCCTCAGCCAGGCCTGTGCCCTCTTGCAGTCTGGGATCCCTCAGGGGATGTCCTTCTCCCTGGGGGATGAGGGGCTTGGCAGCCATCAGCCTGGCTTGTGGCTGAGCAGAGCTCCCCTTGTGGGAGTGCAATGACCACCAGGGGCAGCTCCTGCTTTGAGCATCTGCCCCCTGGTGGTCAGTGTGTGTCATAGTGAGCAGTCATTCCCAGTGGTTCTGATGTAGGGTCAATTTGCCTATTACCATTTTATTATATAGGATTTTTAAATTCATCCCTAAGTATTTTATAATTGTGCATGCTATTATAAATTAATTTTTTTTACTTCATTTCTAATTGTTGCCAGTGTGTAGAAATGCAATTGCTTTTCTATATTGACCTTTCTTTTAGGGCAGTGATGGCGAACCTTTTGAGCTCGGCATGCCAGCATTTTGAAAAAACCTTACTTAACTCTGGTGCCGTGCCACATATAGAAATTTTTTGATATTTGCAACCATAGTAACACAAAGATTTATAATTTTGATATTTATTTTAGATATTTCAATGCCATTTAACAAAGAAAAATCAACCAAAAAAATGAGTTCGCGTGTCACCTCTGACCCGCGTGTCATAGGTTCGCCATCACTGTTTTAGGGACATTGCTTAATTCAGTGATTAGTTCCAGTAGCTTTTAGGGTCAGTCCTTAGTATTTTCCACTTGGATAGCCACACGTCTGCAAACCAATACAGCTTTTATTCTTCGTTTCCCATCTGTACGCCTTTTAGTTTGTTTCCTGGACTCATTGCATCAGCTGTGACTGTCAGGCAAGTCGAGGAGAAGGGCTGAGAGCTGCCTTCTTGCCTTACTTCAGAGCATTCAGCCTCCCAAGTGCGACGTCAGCTGTGGGTTTGGCATTCACGTCCTTGTCGTGTTCAGCTTGCTGAGTTCGTGGCCATTCTTGGGCCTGCGAGTTCCTGTGCTCCACGACCTGTGGAAAGTTTTTGTGAATTTCCTCAAGAGACGTTTTTTCCTGCCCCGTTTTCTCTCTCTTTACCACGTGGGACTCTGATAGTGTATTGAGGATGGCTTGAGATTGTCTCGAGGCCCTCAATATTTGCTCTCGCTATTCTTTAGACTTGTTCATTTCTATTTATCTATAAACAACTGGTTTTTTCGGGTTTTTTTTTTTTTTTTTTTTTTGCTTTTTTCTGTGTCATTGGACTTGTCTGCCCTTATAGTGAATTTAAAAACATCTCGGTTACTGTACTTTTCAGCTGTAGAATTTCCATTTTTATAGCTTCCATTTCTCAGTTGAGATTTCCTATCTCTTCGGTTATTAAGACCATCTTTCCTTTTATCTTTGAATTCCATTTGTAAGAGCTGCTTGGAAAGCGCTGCTTGCTGAACCCCGTGTCTGGGTCACCACTTTCTCCCGGGGGACAGGTCACACTTTCCGGTTTCTCTGCGCGTCCAGTCACTTGGGTTTAAGTCTAGAAGATGGTGTGGTGTGTGGTTCTGGAGTCCGTGGTGTTCTGAGTATTTTTTTCTGTTCAAACCACAGTTCCCTGGCCAGGCTTCAAATTGCAAACTGCTTGTTTTGTTTTGTTTTCTGCAGCTGCAGAAATCTCTACTCTGTATCTCTGTTTTCCAGCTGCTACTAGGCAGCCTGCTTTTGTAAATTGTCTTTCCTTGTAATCTTTTAAAATCAATTTTCACAGCTCCCTATGCATTTGGACAATTAACCTGCGCACGCACCATTTGGCGGCCCATTGGAGATTTCACTGATCATCTTACGTTTGGGGGCCCAGCCGCCCTGTGGCATCCTTGTTCTGAGAGCCCCCCACCGCCCCACCAGCTTCCAGCAGCTCTGCTGGTCCGTGGCTCTGTCCCCCGAAATGCCAAGCCCGGGGGGTGTTCGCTTTCTGCCTCCTGAGCCTCGTGTTTGGGGACCGCGCTCAGTGAGCAAAGCAGCAAAGGGACAGGTCTCCCAATGGAGCCCTCGTTTCAGGAAGTGTCCCCCCAACCCCGGGCTCTGGCTTTATCATTAGTCTACTCTGGTGCTGCCACCTGCGCACGATTTGCCGTCGGCCAGTGATCTGGGTGGGTTTAGGTTTAATTCTTAAACATCTCACTCTTGCAGCACTCTTGCTCCCAGGCCCCCTGGACATTTCCAGCTTCTATGCCAGTCCTGCCCGGCAACCCCTGCACCTGGAGGTGGTCAGGCCGCTGCCGTCGCTGCTGCTGTCATTGGGCTGGAGGGCCGCTCCCTCGGGCCCCAAATGCCACACATTCAGATTCTTACTCTGAGCTCTCAGGTTTTTGTTTCTAAAAAACATGAAGGCTTCCCCTGGCTTTTGTTCATTGTTTCCTGTTTTCTAAGTGTCTCTACGTAGCTGTTTTTGTTTTTGTTTTTATTTTATTTTTTTATTGACTTCAGAAAGAGGAAGGGAGAGGGAGAGAGAGAGAGAAACATCAACGATGAGAATCATTGATCAGCTGCCTCCTGCACGCCCCCTACTGGGGATTGAGCCGGAAACCAGAGCATGTGCCCTGACTGGGAACGGAACCGTAACCTCCTGGTTCATGGGTCATCGCTCAACCACGGAGCCACGCCAGCCAGGCCCTAAGGAGCTGTTTTTAATATTTTGCCCAGGCGTTATCATTCCATCCGTGGAGAGTTTGCACTGCAATTTGCTGTGATACCTGCCTCCCTCTCTGGCTTTGGAGCACCTCCTTTAAAGTTAATGTACGCCCCTGCGCCCCAAGAGTGAGCACGTTGGCCACACCACTGTCAGACTGTGAGTGAGTGTGGTGGGAGTGATGTGCTGGAGGTTCTTATTTTTCTAGAATTTTTAGTCTTTCATCACGTTATGGTTCCACCCTGCGGTCGAAGTATCTGAGCCTACTTTGCAAACGGTTTTCTTTTTGTAACTCAGCAACGGGTCTACTGGTATCAAATGCAGTATAAGCATTGATTTTTATTTCCATCTGGTTTCCCATGGTCTTAACATCATGTATTGAATAAGTCATCTTTCCGCCATTCTTGGAAATTCCATTTATTGCTGTGATTTCATTAAAATTGCATTAAACCTGTAGAGTGAACTGGGGAAACATGACATCCTTCAAGGATTGAAATGTCTGCTCTGCCAACAGGGGCCAGACTCGTTGGCTCAGGCCGTTGCCAATGGGACCTGCGTCTCGTTACATCACACCTGGTCGGTATTGGCTACCAGACAGTTACTGCTAAAGTTATGAACATTGAAACCATTTGTTCCAATACATTTCAATTTGAGTCTCCTAGATAAAAAGTCATATCAATAAAAATTATAATTTCTTTACATTATGCTCTATCATGTTTTTAAAATTTGCATTGACTTCAGAAATAGTAGTCCTAATGAGGATTTTTGCTTTAATAGGAAGGGCTAATAGTTTGACATAAATCTTTACGTAAGTATCATTTAAACATATTCTGAGTAATATTTTTCTATGCTTATTTTACAAATAATTTATAAAAATAAGGAATGAATGTTGAATTTGGCCAAATGCTTTTTGACATTTATGAAAAGTACCATATAGGGTTTTTTTTTTTTGTTTGTTTTTTACTTAGAACTACTATGGTAAATTATGTTAATAAATTACTGTTTTTTTTCTAGAATTAAACATTTTTTTTTAAGAAATATATTTTATTGAGTTTTTACAGAGAGGAAAGGAGAGGGATAGAGAGTTAGAAACATCGATCAGCTGCCTCCTGCACACTCCCCACTGGGGATGTGCCCGCAACCAAGGTACATGCCCTTGACTGGAATTGAACCTGGGACCTTTCAGTCCGCAGGCTGACGCTCTATCCACTGAGCCAAACCGGTTTCGGCTAGAATTAAACATTTTTGATCATGTTAGATATATTGATAGATCATATTTGCTAACACTCATTTGGAATTTTCAAGTATTTATTCATAACTAAGATTATTGTATAGTTTTATTTTTATACTTTAAAAATTATTTTAATGTCAGGGTTATATACAACGAACTGGGAAGTTTTCCAAAGTTCTCTGTGCTGAAATAATTTAAATAGCATAAGAAATGATCTCTTTTTGAGTTTTGAAATAACTTGCTCATAAAAATGCTTGGACCTGGCATATTTTATGAGGTTATTTCTTGGGCAACTTTAAACATTTCAATTTTTTAAATTAATTTTTAACTATGAGCCAAATATGAATAAACTTGTGCTATGTAAATGTAGATAATATAAAAACGCAGATAGGCAAAAGTCTCGCTTGCCAATCTCCATGCTCTCTCTCCCGTTCCCTCAGCAGAAGCAAGCACATTGTCTGGGTTACAGACTCTTCCAGATTTTCTTCTCTGTATCTCAAAGACTGATAAGTACGTATAGAAATATACAGTTTTCCTCTCCGCTTGGTTTTTGCAGAAATTCAAGAGCTCTGAATGCATATTCAAACACAATGTGAAGCTCATCTTTTTCTTTTAATAATAAATCTTAGAAATCTTACCATGCAAATATATGTGGCTCTAACTTAACTCTATATTTTACTGTTGAATAAGGTGTTATATAATGGAAGTAACTCTATTAATTTTCGGAATTAGCCATTGGTATTATTTCTTTTATGGTTATCAATTTGTTTATATTTTGTAGTATTTCCTTAAACAAATTGGGAAACATTTACATTCCTAAAATATCTTCAATTTCATCTAGATTATGTTCCTTCTTTTCTCCATTCACTCAACTCATTCATTCATTCAACAAGTATTTTTTGAACACTCGCTGCATACCAGGCACTGTTATCTAGAACTTAACACGCATCTCGAAAAACATAGACCAAAATCCCTGTCCTCCGTCTGCTAACATCACGATATATTTTAAAGTCAGAGGCTTGGCTTTACTGAAACTATGAGCATTAAGAGAATTCGTCTGCATTTTATAGGGTATTTTCTTAGGATGACCTACCTTTGTGAAACATACTCCCTGTCTGTGATTATCTCTGTTTCCATTGCTACTGTTTTTATTTTTATTTCCCTTTTCCCTGCTTGATTAGAACGCATGTGTTTTTCTAATTCATTTATTCATTTTTATTCCCACTTTTTGCCAAAATGAAAAACCCTCAAAGAAAATGTCAGTTCTGCTTTAAAGGGATTTTTTTCTTCCTTTCTCCCTTTTAACCGTATGGGTTTCGCTTTCTCTTTAACTTAGCGTTACTGTTCTCTCCCTAAGTTCTCAGACGAGAGCCTTGGTGAGTTAACTCGGTGCCTTTATCGTAGCTTTGGCTTCTGTCATTTGTTCGCTTGCTCAGTGAGCGTGGTGAGCAGAAAGTCCCTCTGTCCTCCCACCCAGGAAGCTCAGGCGAGGCATCTGACAAAACTCAACACCTGTTTACCGTCCAAGTTCCCAGCACACTCAGGGTAGGAAGAAGCGTCCTCGGCCAATGACAGGCATCTACACAAGCCACTGCAGCCAGCAGCACACGTGACTGACGACGGATAAGTTAGCGCCCTGTGTGTGTGTGTGTGTCTGTGTGTGTGTGTGCACGCACATGTATGTGTGCAGCTGATCATTCCTTCTCCCTTCCTCTCTGAAATCAATACAAATAATAAGTCAATTTGAAAAAGAAATGATGAGAAATTCTAGAAATGAAAAAAATTTAACAACTCAACTTAAAAATGCAATGGCTGAGGTCAGGGAGCAGGGCCGGCGGCTGTGTCCGGGCTGCCAGGCCTGCCCAGGCCACGGCGCCAGGAAAAGTGGGCAAAAAGGAATAGGTTACAGAGGTGAAGGTGAACTCGCTTTCTCTGCAGGAGGCATGATTGTCTACACAGGAAATCCTAAGGCATCTTCACAATTAACTAGGATTATCAGACGCAAAGTTCAAAATTACTGTTTGTTTGTTCAGGGAGACAAAAGGCAAAAAATGTAGCAGAGAGCTGGAAATGATAAAAAGTAAGTCCATTTGCCCTCGCTGGTTTGGCTCAGAGGATAGAGGATCGGCGGATGGACTAAAGGGTCCCGGGTTAGATTCTGGTCAAGAGCACATAACTGGATTTGGGGCTTGATCCCCAGTGGGGAGCGTGTGTGTGTGTGTGTTGTGTGTGTGTGTGTGTGTGTCTGTGTGTGTGTGTGCACGCACATGTATGTGTGCAGCTGATCATTCCTTCTCCCTTCCTCTCTGAAATCAATACAAATAATAAGTCAATTTGAAAAAGAAATGAAATGAAATTCTAGAAATGAAAAAAATTTAACAACTCAACTTAAAAATGCAATGGCTTCGCTTGGCAACGGACTAAGGACAGGATTTGTAACCTCAATGGTGAGTCACGGCGAGCCCCAGGAATCCAACACACAGGAGGGAAGGTGAGAGAATTGAGGATGTAGCAAGTTGATTGAATAATGTACATTACAGACTGGAAGGAGAGGGGCGCCACAACGAGGCTGAAGAATTTGAAAAAGACGGTGGCTGAGAAAACCGATGAAAGACGTCCGTCTACACACCTCAGACAGCCAGGTGACAGGGGGACGCACCACGGACCTGGGAGCTAGAGACAGAATCCTCGAAGCAGCAGGAGGAAGCGCCCATGAGTGACAGCCGGCTTCTCCGCCAGCTGACAAACCAACAGAGAAGAGTGGGAGGCAATAGAGTGAAAATAATGGCTAACCTAGCAAAACCGTCCTTCAGGGAGGAAGATTAAATGGATCCAGGCAAACACGAACAGACAGCATGTCCCAGGCATGCACGCGGGAAGAAGTACTGACGGTGTTTTCCAGGCAGAAGGAGAAAGTGGGCCCCAGTAAGATACTCAGGAAAGATGGAAGGACAGGAAGTGGTAGGGATGTGGGAGAACGGAGTGAATACTATCTGCAGAGGATCCTGTGATGTATGTGGGCTGTCTGACCAGCTGGTTAGCCGAGGAGAATAGCTTACGGGTCAGACTCGGCGGGGGAGAGTGGGCTCATCTGGAACTGTCTGCTCTCAGATCGGACCCTGCCACCTCCTCTGCTCCGTCTCTACGTCAAGGGAGCCACGCATTCCTGGAGACAAAACAACAACGAGAACCCTTGCTTTTCCAGAGATCAAGGCTGCAGCATTGAGTCGAGGTTGTACTGGCACAAGGGTGGACTTGACACAAATGTTGCAGAATGGGGAGTCCAGAGGGAGAGATTTGCGGGTCATCACGTGACTTACAGTAAAGTCAGCTGTGCAGTGGGCACTCGCTACAAAATGAGGCAGGAACAGTGTTGCCAAAAAATGCTGCTATTGTGCCCATGCTGCTTAAAACCACAATGGGTATCAGTGCCCAGTGGCTAGATCTTAAAATCACCAGTGTTGGCAAGGGTGTGAAGCAGTGGGAACCGGACACACTCCTGGACACGGCTTCACGCTGGACCAACACTTTGGAAATCTGTTCAGCATATCTCTGCCCCAAGGCCCAGCTCAATGCCCTGTGCGATGCATGCCCACGTGCACTTGAAAATGCATTTCAGAATGCCAGTGCTGCCCTAACTGGTTTGGCTCAGTGGCTAGAGTGTCGGCCTGCGGATTCAAGGGTCCCAGGTTCAATTCCAGCCAAGGCCATGTACCTTGGTTGCAGGCACATGCCCAGTAGGGAGTGTGCAGGAGGCAACTGATTGATGTTTCTCTCTCATCCATGTTTCTAATTCTCTATCCTCTCCCTTTCTCTCTGTAAAAAAAAAAAAAGAAAAAAAAAAGAATGCCAGTGTTTCACTCATTCGCAATAACTAAGACTCCAAACAGGTCAAACGCAGGCTTGATAATTAAATCAAGAAACTACACTCTACACATCAACATAGACAGCTCTCAGAAATGTAACGTGTCGTGTGAGAGAAGCCGGACACTGACGATGGCATTGTGGATGGCTCTATTTACATGAACTGAAAAAAACCCTCACAAAAAAACAAAAAACAAAAACAAAGCCAAAGTATTCTGTGGCGATTAGCGATGAATAGCTGCGTGTGCTAGCACAGAAAAGGCACGGAGTGATTCCCAGGAACACAGATTGCGATTCCTGTTGAAGTGAGAAAGGGTACTCGGGCAGTTCCTGGGGTCCCGACAGTGGCCCTGGGGGGTACTTGCACATGGTTCGTGCTATAATAATTCGCTAATAGGCAGTGATATTGGTTGCACATTGAAGTCATTTTTTTAAAGCAATAAAATGGTTACAGATAAAACATAGGCAGAGTGAATGGCCAATCAGACAATGGCACCCTTACTTCCTGCAGACTCGCCATTCAGGACCCACAGGAGCTACTGAGAGGAGGCTGGGGCCTCAGGGGATGGGCCAGATCACACCCGTGGCCTTGAAACTTGGGGTGCGCAATGGAAATTCTAAAGAGCAGACCCACCTGTCGCAGACCCACCTGTCGCATCCCCGTGTTAGAGTTTACGTAAGTCCTGCGCTGAACAAGACCGACGTATTCCCACCTCCAGCTTGTGAAAGACCACTCACGTCCAACTCCACGGCCTTGGGAACCCTGCAGCTCCCCTCCTCCTCATTTCTGTCTTCAAGCCTCTCTGTTGCCTACCATCCCTTCCTGTCTAGAGCCCCCTCCTCCCTGGTTGTAGGTGAGAAAGGGGAAATAGTGGTCTGGACACAAGGTTGTTATTTAAGGATGAATTATGCCTTGGAGAGCAAGCACGCAGACGCTGAGTGTGACAAGGGGGCTGCCACCCCCCGGGATGCGGAGTTCTCCGCGTGAGGTCAAGCGCATCTGCCCTACATCTTCCTCCTCCAGAGGACACTGTAGAAGACCTGGGAGGGGCACGTGACCATTCCTAGAACAAGGGTGATTTTCGTGGGTGATTTTGTTTCAAGGGGGAAACGTTTTGTAGCAGGGAGTGGGCCTAATGACAGCCATGCGAACGCAATGTTTAAATGTTTAATTTGGGCTCAGGGAAGCCAGATGCAAATTTCTTATTTCCTCAGGCAGTGCAAATGCTGATCACTTAAATGATTACTTTGAATAAGGGTCAACTTTTGGTTTAAGAAAACACCGCTAAAGTATTAAATATGTATGAGCCTGAGTTACAGTGGCAGGAGCCGAGGTCCACGCCACGGGTTGACGCTGTATCACATTCTGCAAACCTCTCTCTCTCTCTCTCTCTCTC
>NW_006284618.1:3373076-3379014 GCF_000327345.1 Myotis davidii | reverse complement strand
CTCTCTCTCTCTCTCTCTCTCTCTCGCTGTTGGCGGGGTCAGGACAGGACACATTCATTTATTATTGATGGAAAAACAAGCCCAAGTGTGGCTTTCTCCTGAGTCAGCTGAGGCTGCAGCGGAAGAATGGAAAGAGCCACGCTGCGACCAACAGTGCCGCTTGCTTCCGTCCGTTTGTGTGAACTGATGCTGTGGCTGCCCGGCCCTGGCTGTGAGAGGAGACGGAAGTGAGGTTCTCTGCTGCTGGTTCACTCATGAAACCACCTTGACTCTGACCGAGAAGAAAGCCATCAACCACGCACGACAGGTCTGCTGCTAGGAGCCACCTCTGCCCCTTCCGACAGGCCGGGCCCGTCAGGTCTCTGGGCAAAGGGGTGTGTCTGAGCAGGATGGATTTGGAGAGGACAGCCAGTGCCATTCATTGGTCCTGTGCATACGGCCATCATATGTATGCACACCTATCTGCACACACACACACTGTTTAAAAATATGTTTTTGTATATACATTAAAAATATAATTTTATTGATTTTAGAGAGAGGGAGGGAGAAGGAGAGATAAAAACATCAGTGATGAGAGAGAATCACTGATTAGCCGCCTCGTGCATGCCCCACACTGGTGATCAAGCCCACAACCTGGGCATGTGCCCTGACCGGGAATCAAACTGTGACCTCCTGGGTCATGGGTTGACGTTCAACCACTGAGCCACGCCAGGTGGCTATACATATACTCTTAAGTATATTTATGTAGGTGTATACTGTATGCATATTTATATATGTGCATTATATATACACTCAAACTTATATGTATGTAATGTATACACATATTTATAGGTATACAGTACATTTATACACCTGCAAATGTGTGTGATAGATAATAGATAATAGATAGATAGATAGATAGATAGGGGCGTGTGTAGAGCCGCCGTTCACACTCACACACACCTTTGACTCAGGACAGGTGGTCGGACAGAGAGACCCCCCGACAGCGGAGCTAACAGGATGTCTGCTGTGGAGTGTGCCCCGATTCTCGTGAGAGCTGCGGGGTGCCCGCGCTGCGCTCCTTGCTGAGTCTGATGGGACATCCGCCCTGATGTTTTGGAGGCCATTAGTTCCCACTTGATTTTCAGGGGGTCTCCCGAGGCTTCCTTTTTCTAACGCAAGACTGTCCTTGCTGCTGCCTGTGGCAAGATCTCCAGTTCCGGGTCGTGCTGGTTAACGACAAAGCGGTGGGTCTGTGTGTGGCATGAGAGCGACGATGCGTGTGGGCACCCACAGGAAATCCTTGCACGTTGGCTGCTGCTCTGGCCTCCCCCGGAGACTGTCAGTGACCTGCGGGTGCCTCAGAGCTCAGCCTGGCGCAGCCAGGGTGGCATCGAACCGTCACCTCCTTGGGTGCCATGTTCTCACTCCGTGGAGCTCCCTGCTCCTTCTCCGGGGCTGAGATCAGAGGGGGAGCTGACCCCACTCCTGTCCGGGTGTTCCTTCTATCCTCAGCACAACCCGGAGTCTCCCCACGGCCCGTCTTCCTTGGAGAAACTCAGTGCCCCTTGAACTCTGCATCGCCTCCCAGAAACGTCCCTGAGGCCGGAGACGGGCTCATGAGCCTCTCGGCCCAGTGTGTCCTTGTGAGGCAGCTCCCAGGGTCCTCCATCACTCAGCTGCCGCAAGCCTGCTGGGCCCGAATTCCCTGTGGCCGTTCGGGGATTCGGGATGCTTGGTTCTCAGACTGGATGGGGCCAAGGTCACAGGATTGGTTGTTTTTGATCTAAGAATGGGGCAGGGGTGCCTCTGGGCCATGGCGAAGGACCAGATGGGTCACCTTCACTGTTGACCCAGGTATAGTCTCAGTCCATGTGGCGCCGGGCACCTCTGGGAAGACGTGGAAGACTAGGCACGAGTCTGGAGGCAAGCTCGCCTCCTCTCCCGACAGACAAGCAAGCAGCTCGTTCGATCAGCCGCTGGAATGACTGGTGTCCAGTCAGCGTCTAGTGGAGGGGCCAGTCGGCTTCTGGTGGTGACCAGTTGTCTCACTGCTCTTCCCAAATGGCTCACAATGGCGTGCTGGCTTTGTTTGGTTGTCATCGGACTGGGGACTGTGCTGGCGTCCGGAGCCTGGAGGCTAGCACGTTACCTGTTGTCCAAGGCAGCAGGACCATCCCCGGGACAGGAAAAGTCCATCCCAAAGAGCCCGCCCCTCAACCCCATGAGGTCCGGTCTGACCTCAGGGTTCGTCCACGTGGCTGCTTCCCCACAACTTCTCAGTTACCAGCAGGTTCTCGGAGCTTCCACCAGGTGTCATCACGTGGCTGGACGCGGTCTGGTCTCGCCCGCGCAGTCCACGGCTTTCTAGAAGGACCAGGTCTTCTCCGGACAGCCGTGAAGATGCCCTGTCCCCCGAGGTGCGGCCGCTGTTCCCCTGATCTGCCACCTGCTGCTCTGCTCCCGCCAGGTCGCGTTGTCCTGGCCACAGAGGACGGACGGACGGAACCCGGGTGCCTGCTCCCCGCCTGCAGGTGGGGGCGCTGGAATGCCCACCTGCCTGGTCCTCCTATAAGTGAAACGCTCAGTGGGCTTCACAGAGCGCCCACAACCAAAGTAGACACCCCTATTTCCGCCGGCTCTGCTTCACGTACCCCAAGTTCAGCTGGAGTTTGGGCATTTCAAAGAGCTGTGTTTACAATAAGTCCTTTGGCAGTTGGTAATGATAGTCCCGTATTTAAATACGATTTAGAACGAGGGCAAGTGCAGTAGACGTGTTGTGAATAAAACATGGGTTTGATGATAAAACCTCGAGCAGTCTTACAAGCATTTCAAAAGGCGAGACTAGAAATTGAATAGGAAGATGTATTACAAAGAACATGGCATTGGAAAATTTTCAAATTAATTTGTCACAGAAACATGCTCCACACCTTAACATCAACATTTTAAAAAATCATGGTGAAGGGCCGAGGACGGATCAATCTTACTTGATTTGGACATTTCGATTCTGCCCCGCGGATCCTCATCATGTGATGTCCTGGGCAAAGCCGCCTCCTCCGATAGGTCACGTCATGCAGGCCCCGCCCCTGGCACTGCGAGGGTGGGACTGCCCTTCAGGGAGCGAGCTGGCAGGCATGTCCACGGTGAACGGAAGATCAGCGGAGTTTTCTGTGGAGCTGCCACACGTGTAACAGAGCCTTGACGTTGAGAATGTTGCTTAGTTGCTAGAATTTCATCTTAATGATCTAAATGTTTTTAACTTTTAATTCTTAAATAATTTCAGCTTTTTTATTAATTTTAGAGAGGGGGAAGGAGAGGGATAGAAAGATAGAAACAGCGATGGGAGAGAATCTTTGATCAGCTGCCTCCTGCAGGTCCCCCACTGGGAATCGAGCCCGCAACCCGGCCACGTGCCCTGACTGGGAATCGAACCTGCAACCTCTGGTTCATGGGTCGTCGATATGCAACCACGGAGCAACCCTGGCTGGGCTTATATAATTTCAATTTTACAAAGGTTCTTTCAATATTTCTACAGATGGAATGCTTTCCATCTCACTGCCCAGCTTCTTTAGATTTTCTCTTAGTATTTGATTTTTTTTAAAAATTGAATATGATAAACCAAGGTGTCGATATTTAGGTATTTATCTTGGTTGGTGTTCTCTGAGATTCCTTGATGTGTGGCTTAGCTTCTGTTATTAATTTTGGAAAATTCTCAACCATGACCACTTCAAATACATTCTGTTCTTTTCTCTCTCTCCTCATTACCTACCGACTCGGACATTCTGTTTCATCTATTTTTTTCTCTCTCTGCATTTTAGTTTTGGAAGTTCCCATTGACATGGCTTCAAGGTCAGCCTCTTTCCTCGGCCGTGTCCGGTCCACGGAGGAGCCCGTCGAAGCCTCTCTTCATTTCTGTGACGTGGGTCTTAGTTTCTTGCATTTCCCGTCGAGTCTTTCTTAGCGCGTATGCGCTGTGCTCACGCACCGTCTGCTGCTGATGCCACCACTTCCTCCATTAGCGCCCTTCGCATATTAGCCATCGTCTTAAAATATTCCTGGTCTGGTAATTCCAGACTCTCTGCCATACCCACGTCTGGCAACGGCCTTTAGGCATTGTGGTTGCCAAGCCAGGTGGGTTGGGCTGGGGAAGGAGCGGCCGTGGATGTGTGAGGTGTGAGGTCTTGGGGTCATTGGTGGGGTCGCTGCGCTCCCTGTGCGGCAGCTGTGGCGGCAGAGCCCAGGTTCTTCTGCGGACTTGTCCTCGTCTCCTCCGCTGTTTTTGGGCCCCCCCCACCCCGAAAGGCTCTGTATGGGGTCTGGGGCTCATGGCTCTTCGGCTGCAACCCCCAGTTATTGCACAGCAGCCCGTTGTTGGGGTAGGAGGCTCTGTGCTGAGCCTGACGGGGTTTCCTCTCCCGTAGGTGGTCAGGCTCCGGGGAAGTGATTTCCATGTGGGCAGCCTTATGCTCCCTCCTCCTGGGGGAGGCAGTGGGGATTTCTCTCTGATCTTCAGTGAGAACCGGGTGGGGAAAGCTCACAGAAGGATGCTCCTCCGAACCCTGGGCCCTCTCTAATCATGTTTAATTAAAGAAAACCTGCGGAGAACTAGAGTCTCCGGTTAAAAGAATCATTCCTGTGATGCGTGTCTGCCCGTGGGTGGGACAAAGGGGGGCGTAGTGAAGTGGGTACTTTGCGAATCATGCAGGAGAAGAACAGAGAAAACCGTTGTGTCTTTTAGAGAAGAAAGCCTGCGGGGCTCGTTACATGGTATTGAAAGATTCAGCATGGATGTAATTGGACTGTCAGGAGAGAGAGAGAGAGAGCTGAAGACATGATGTCCTAAATCGTCTACATCTGATGGAAAACATGAGGCCGCTGAGTGAGCACCAAGAAACAAACGCACAGAAGCCCTGTGAGCCTCTCACCAAATATCGAAACGAAGACACACACACACACACACAGAGATTGCGTATTACTTGCTGGGAAACTGTGATGCACTTAACGGCCGACTTCCCACCACAACAATGCGGGACAGAAGAAGCTAGAACAACATCCACAGCGGGCGGGAAACAAAACCAAAACCAAAACCAAAACCAAAACCAAAACCTGGCCAGTGTAGCCAGTGGCTGAGCATCCGCCCAGGCACCATGGTCACCGTGCAATGCTTGGTCAGGGGTCAGGACCAGGTTGTGGGGCTCGATCCCCGGGGGTGGGGTTTGGGGGCCGGTGCAGGAGGCAGCCTGCTGATCAATGTTTCCCTCTCTTCAATATTTCTCTCTCTTCCTCTCCCTTCTGTTTTCTCTAAAAATCAATAAAAAAAAAACTTTTAAAAAGACAAAAATATTTATTCAGAATTCTATATTTAGCTTGTCCAGAGTGGCTCCTTTGGTTGAGTATTGTCCTGTGCACAGAGGGTTGCTAGTTCGATTCCCTGTCAGGGCACATACCTGGTTATGGGTTTAAATCCCTAGCTTTGGTGTGTGTGGAAGGCAACAGATGGATGTTTCTCTAACATCGATGTCTCTCTCTCTCTCTTTTTTCTCTCTCTATCATCTGTGTCTCTCTCTCTCTCTCTCTCCTCTCTCTCTCTCTCTCTCTCTCTCTCTCTCCCTCCCTCCCTCCCTCTCCCTCTCCCTCTCTCTAAACATGTCCTTGAGTGAGGATAAAAAAAAAAAAAGAATTCTATATTCAGTGACAACATTCCTCAAAATTAAGGTAAAATAAAGACATTTTCAGATGAAGGGGAAGTAGGAGGAGGCCTTTGGTACCGGAAATGCTGGCCAAGTTAGTCTGCAGGGAAATGCACGAGGTAGGAAACTGGATTTCCCCAAACCGGTGACGAACGGCAGGAATGGTAAATACCAAGTGTGTTTCGAAACCCAAGGAACCATGCGCCACAGAGAGAGCTTCACTGTGTGCCAATTTGGAAGAATTACCCCGAACAGTGGGATGCCAGCAT
>NW_006284618.1:3360406-3373000 GCF_000327345.1 Myotis davidii | reverse complement strand
GACAAATGCCTCTCCGTGAGCTGCTCTCGGGTGGCATTTCCACACGGAGGGCGCGGGCAGGGAGCTCGCCTGGGCAATGCTGGTGTGTTAATTGGAGCCTGCAAGTCTACGTGTGCACAGGACTTATGTGCGCACTGCACTCCGGTGGGCAGATTTGTTCCTCACCGGGGTACCGTTTAGCAAGTCTGAGCGAGTTCGCATGTAAGCTGGGGTTGGGTAAACAAGTGAATAAATCCTAGGCAATGGAAGCCGCGTTTGTCACCACGAGAAGAGGAGTTACAGATGAGCCGGGGAGACCCGTGTGAGTGTGTGGTGCGGGAGGAGGGTCAGAGGTGGCCCAGGGACTCGCGTGTACTTCCCAGTCAGGACAGAGAGATACTGAACTACTCCAGGGACACGGACCCTGGGAGAGGGTGAGTCGTGGTGTGCTGGCAGCTTTATGGCAAACGTGCAACCGAAGCCAGCTGCAGGGACACCCCACATCTGGCTACAGCACGCCTCTCCGGTGCTGCTTTGCCATGACACTTTATCCTAACAGTAAATAATAATAGCTCCTGTGTCATGCTTACTATCGAGGGCGTCCGTGCCTCCCGCCGTGCAGCGGCCACAGGTGTCCTCATGCCTTCGTCCAGCACCTGCTCCCTGTGCGACCGCTCCGGACCCGGCGGCACCTCGGCACCTGCCTGTGAGGGCGCCACCCAGGGCCTGGGAGCCGGCCTGGGAGCAGGCGCTGAAGGGATGTCTTAATGTTCGGGACGTCTGATGGGTCCGGTGGGAGGGGTCTGCCTGCCCACGGCAGACGGGAGAGTCCTGATGGACAGGTGGGACGTTCTTCCCCAAACGGAGCTCTAATGACGGTGAAGGTCAGTTCCAAAGCTCAGTAGAATTTCAGTGACATTCTCCAAATGTGGAAAGGTTGACCTGGAACGCTGCAGATTCTGAATTTAAACCAAGAAAGAAATACATTAGAGGTGGTTTTAATGCGAAGGCCTCATCTCTGGCAGATTCTCCCAGCACAGCCAGGCACCAAACCCACAGTTACACATACCTTCCCCCTCTCGCCTATGGCTCTGCCCGCATCTCTGTGTCTGGCAGGCATGGCTGTGCCCCTGCCCACAATCCTGCCTGTTAGCCCTTCTCCCTGTGGCCTTGAGATGTTGTGTCTCATACCACGTGGCCTTGTCCTGCTCGTTGAGCATTGCGGGAGCAGCCAGTCGAGGTCATTTTGACCAAGTGGTTAACGAAACTCTAACAGAACCCACAGTGGTGGGGGCCCCGTTGGGCCCACCGAGTGTGCCGGCTGTTGGTCCGAGAGCCCTCGCGCTGGCTGCCGAGCGCAGTAATTAACGAAGAGCGGGGCCTGCTTTAATCCCCGCATCTGGGAACCGTGCTGACACAGGCTGGTTAAGTCGTCCACGTGCCAAGGGACGACGTGGGAAGTGTAACAACAGGAACCAGGTGCAATGGTCCGTTGAGGCCTCCACTTTTCAAGGAAAGCGATTTAGGCTCTAGATCAGTGATGGCGAACCTTTTGAGCTCAGCGTGTCAGCATTTTGAAAAACCCTAACTTAACTCTGGTGCCGTGTCACATATAGACATTTTTTGATATTTGCAACCATAGTAAAACAAAGATTTATATTTTTGACATTTTATATATTTAAATGCCACTTAACAAAGAAAAATCAACCAGAAAAAATGAGTTCGCGTGTCACCTCTGATACGGGTGTCATAGGTTCGCCATCACTGCTCTAGACAGACTTCCTGTGGGCTAAAATGGGCGGCCCGGGGAAGCGCAGCGTACAAAGAGGTGCCCTTCAAACCAAGAGAAACGTCCGTCCGAGCGGAATGTGGTCTCCGCTTCTATCACTTACAGAGGCACAATAGCTGGGGACTCGGCACACTGTGACCAGTGCGAGACAAAGGGCAATGGATCGCTGGTAATGGGCTGCCATCCGTGATCAATATGGTAATTGCAATTCAATGAAGAGGAACCTGGAAACTTCCCTGCCCTGAGACATCCCAGCACGCCCTTGTCTGGCTTCCCTCCCAGGGCTTGCATAGGCCCCCGTTCCCCTGCCCCCGGGGTCACGGGCAGGGGAGACGTCCCTGTCGTGATTGGAGGGTCTGGTGGGCTCTGCCTGGACCGTACATCACAGCAGAGAACAGCGCTATTCCGGGCACGTGGTCCCAGGAGCCACCCTCATAAGCACTGTGTCCGGTGCATCACTTTCCAACCTGTGTTCCTTCTGAAACTCGTTACTTGTCATGGAAATAAGTATCTGTCAGATACCCGAACAGGATGGCGTTTGAAGAGGCTCCTGCCGCAGCGGTGATGCTTCACACCCTCCTTTCCTGGAGGGGAGCTAACGAGCCTCTCCAGGGACCTCTTCTTGACCCTGGGCCGTTTGCTTGTAATCAGTGGTCCCCGCCCTTAGTTGGCTCAGGATGGCCACGCGGGGTTCTGAGGGCGCCCACACAGCTGCGCCCCCAGAGACGGTGCAAGCAGCCCGCCTGCACTCTTCAGAGCAAACGAAGTGCTCCGACGTGAGACCCAGTGTCCTAGTCACACCCATGGAAAGTGCTGGGTCCTTCGTACGTCGAGGGACAGGATCGCGGGCAGCGCTGGTGGCATCAAGCGGCTAGACAGGGCCCAGCATTTGCTTCTGCCGTTGGATACGCGTCTCACATTTCCTTCTCCGGAAAGCACGGGAGAGACACGGGTGAGCGTGCAGTCCGAAGCCGATCTCGCGCCCCCACGCTGGCTTTGCTCTACCCGTGGCTCGCGGTCCAGAGCCAGGAACCTGCGCCCAGGCCCTCCTCCTGCCACCTGGCTCCGTCTGCTGCCCACCGCCCACCCTCTCTGCCCCCAGAGGGAGACTTGGCCCGGGGTGGGGTGAAGGGGTGCGACATCAGCCATCCACGCACGCGAATAGAAGCAGCTCGATGCTGGGGTACATAACTGATAACACCCGCGTGCCCACGGCTCACCGCATGGGGGGCTGCTGGGGTGTGGACGCCGCCCCTCCATGGTGCCCGAGTTCCTGTCCCTCCACACGCTGCCCCGTCTCCTCTGGCCCAGGCTCCGTGAATGCACCTGCCGGGTGCCCACTCTCACCCTCGGCCCCATGCCACCTCCCAGAACACGGCAGCGACGTGTCTGAGTCAGCTGTTCCCGGAAAGCAGTTGCGGACTTGATGTAAAACGCAGGCTGAGCCCCGAATTTGTAGCCAAATGGTTCTCTGTGCTTCCCATGGACACATTTCAATTGAAAAGCACCACTTCAGACGCGAGCTGAGGCAGACCCTCCAGCTGAACCGGAGTGGAAACAGAGGCAGGGAGCCCGAGAGCACACAGGCAAGGACGAGGCAGCCCCGCCTGCATGGTCTTTGTAGGGGGAAGGGACCTCAGGTGACAGCCAGTGACAACTTCCAGGGGCTGTGTGTGGAGCTGCGTTTTGAGGTCAGACCCTGTCTGACCCTGGTGACGCCTTGGGACTGAAACATGAGGCTGAGACATCGCGTGGGCCCAGAGCTGGCTCCCGCTGCCCCTGCGGGGCCCAGGCAGACCAGGTGTCACTGCCGCCTCTCTCTCCATCCTCTCGGGGAGGCATGCGGAATGCATGGGGTGAGGATCAGTAAATACCGCAGGCAGGTGTAAAACGGCGCCACTTTCAACGCCGGGCCACTAGGGGCAGCTCCTGCGAACCTGTTGAGAAGCCGTCACCGCAGCAGTAAGGGCGGAGAGTTATGTGCTGTCACAGACGAAGCGCACGGGGAACCAGGGCTCCTGCCGTCACCGTCCATCTCCGTCAGTGATTAAGCAGAGACCGTAACCCAGGTTTTTCCCCACACCTGTGCCTGTTCACGCTTCCTCATGGGCCCTGTGACAGCCCCTGTGTAAGGGCAGGGAAGGCATCTCCAGAGAGAAGGGACTCGTCACAAACCCAGGTGCCAGCAAAGTGATCATCAGTTGTGTTACCTCTTGGAGGACAAATGAGGAGCTTTCAGTGCCTTCCCGTGGCAGGCGGGGGCAGGCTGGGGAGTTAGAGTCGTGCCCGGCAGCGGGGTGCCGGCTGCAGGGGCACAGGAGGCGGGAAGGGCGAGGCCAGAGGGGGTGGATGGGTGAGCAGGGCAGCCGTCAGGCCACCTCCCCTCACCCTCTCTGTTCCCCAGTCCTTGCCCCAAGCCTTCGGACCCTCTTACTTTACGCAGGCCATAACGGAAAGCACAGCTATGCCAACCCCTCTCCACAGAGGGGCCTGTGTTAGAACAGAACTAACCGGGCCCGGGGTTTTACCCCAGGAGCAGGTGCTGCCGATTGTGCTGCCTGGGCAGAACCCCGGCTGGGGTACCCAGGAGCTGGAATGGAGATGTAGTGCCAAAGACTGTTTGTTAGCTGAGCTCACGGGAGTTCCCTGCACTAATGGAGTGTACTGTAAGGTAGTAATCCCAATGCCATTCTGTGACAGATCCAAGGGTGAGACATAATCATGGAGAAATGGCTTTTCTGGGAGGTCATGAGAGGCGGTGACTTCCCAGGCCTCATGACAACCGCGACGACACACATCACCCCCTGCCAGCGGGCAGCCACCGCTCCCCCTAACGCCAGGACAGGCTGGGCCTCCTTTATCTGGCCGATCACAGATGCTGCTGGACAGACGGGAGCCGCAGCTCGGCTGCAGGAGGCACAGTCCTGAGTCCTTGCAAGCGCAGCACCTGGGAAGCAAAAGCCTTGTGTCTCTGAAAATGCACGTGGAACATGCACCCTCACCTGCAGCCTCCAGCACTTTCCACGGACAGTCAAGTGGTGTCTTAAATCCTTTCCAGATGTGTTCCCGTTTCGTTCCACTTTCCTTTCTGTGTTACTTCCTCTGTCCCACACTTTGTCAGAAAAATATATGCGCCATTATCACTGCACTGCAGACGAGCTCGCTTTCACCCCGAGCGGTCGCATTCGATCACTCCCAGTCTCTTTGCATCTCCCAGGAAAAGGATAGGGTCCCAAACCCATTCCTGGGGGCCAACCCTTCCCCAGGGCCACCTCTGTCACTGCCCCTTCCTAGGTCCATGTTCACAGTTCTCGTGGGTACATTGGCATAAACGGCCTTTGCTACCGGCTGGACACGGATTTCTGTCTCAGTATTTGGTGTCACGAGTCACCTGTCTTTACTTCCCTTGCTCAGAGTCACCTCAGCTGCTTTTGTACTTATTTTCATATAAATTATGCTTGTTAAAGTTTTATAGAAACAATGACAAAAATCCCCGGAGTAATCGCCTGGAATGCAGATCAGCATTGCCTGTTCTGTGATTTTTCATGTGGCTTATCTTCTATTTGTTTGTGTCATGCAGTAATGTCAGAGTCACAGCCACCACTTATATCTAGACTAGAGGCCCGGTGCACAAAATTCGTGCAAGAGTAGGCCTTTCTTCCCCCGGCTGCCAGCACCAGCTTCCCTCTGGCACCCTTGCACGCCCCAGCTTCGTCCGGAAGGTCATCTGGAAGGACGTCTGGTCTAATTAGCATATTACGCTTTTAGTATTACAGATGTGCTTCCCTAACCCTGGCGGGAGGGAGGGCCCCTCTCCCTAGTGCCCCGTGGGGTGTCACGCAGTTGAAGGTGTTTCATGCGTGTGCTGTGTTCCCGGCTGTACCACAAGCTCCTCCGTGCATCCCTCGTGGTGGCGTCACGTCCCCTCGCGTCCAGAGAACAGGTGTTTTCGGCGCCGTGCTGAAGCAGCGCGCCGGCTCGTGCATTGATTCTGTGATCTTTCTCCAACTCATGTTATTGACGTGTTGCAGGGTTGGAATCGAACACGTTGGGGGATATTCACACCCCGCAAAGTGACAAACACCACAAACACATTTCTTTTTTCCCCGGGAGGCAGTTTGCAGCTCTCCGTTGGCACACTTCTTGCTAATTTGCTAAGTGACCGGAGACACGCAGCCGTTCCCTTGAGGTGGCAGCGAGCTTTTCTGTCGGGACTGTTTTAGGGAATCACTGCTCTGCAGGTAGGAAGGAGGGCGCCCTGCCTGACTGTGCATGTGGGGACCCGCGGGGACAGAGCTGAAGCCAGCGCCAGGCCTTAGCCTGCAGACGGCATCTCACCTGGCATGCAGCTGGCTTGGAAGGGAGAGGAGATGGCAAGGTGCGTCTGTGGGTGCAGCACCGAGGGCACCGGACAGGAGTCCCTGGTGGGCGTGTATGGGTTTATAACCTCGGCCTTAATGGAGCTGGGAAATGCAAGATTCCTTTTTTTTCATGCTCTTGTAGTAACTGGTAATGACTCACAGACAGTCCTTTCTCCAAACAAGAGTAGGACTGACTGAGTCTAAATGAAGATATTAACTACTGCCCACACGAGGATCAAGAAATTCTTTCACGGCTCAAAGAAGCGTTGATTAAGGGCCTATTAAGGTCACGCTAAGAGAAAGATGAGGCAGCTCTTGGGCCTCGCGGCGGTGCAGGACGGCGCCTCTCTTTCTGCAGTTTGATTCCACAATTAGTTTCCTGGTAAGATGAGGTGTACCCCGCTCCCCGCCCCCCGGGACACTGCCCGATGGGTGTGAGGTCGATCAGGAAAGAGAGAGTGTAAGGAGCCTCCCACACCCTCACACCTCAGCTGGGATGGCCGTGGCCACACAGAGATGCCAGGTCAGCGAGTTGAAGGTCAAATTATGCTTTGTTGGTGCCTCACGTGGGAGAGAGAGATCTTTTCCAGGAGCTATTCGAAAACAGAGACTCCCGGTGAAGACTCTCTCTGGCGTGTGAAATCGGAGTGTTTTCTCGGTATCACTGAAGGACTAGGGAGTAATCCCACACAGCTGTCTTGGCCAAGAGCGTCGAGGTGACATCGACAGCCTTGTTCATATTTCATATTTTTAAAATGTAAAAAAGTCTATAAAAATTCCAACCGTGGGAGCCAGATGCAGAAAAAAAAAATGCTTCTCAGATCCACCTCAAGGAGACCATTCGAGATGAGGTAGATTTAATGAGTCGGAAGCCCCAGGCTCAGTTCCCAAGGGGCCATGGATCAGCCCCCGAATGACCAACATACCGTGCTCAGTGTCACACGGTGCCTGGTCTGTCTGCAGATGAGTTAAAGAGGAACCGATCAGCTCTCTCGCGGTTTCTCCTGATTGTTTTATCAAGAAACCAATTTTTCTCCCAGCTGCTGCCATGGGGTTCCTGCTGGGAGTGCTGAGCTCCACGGAGGACGCCAGGCACACGTTTCAGAGCGCAGCCCCGCCCTCTTGTCAGTGCAGAGCCCTCAGCTGTGGTTGGGAATGACACTTGTGTGGGCATTTCCAAATCTCAGCCTCGCTGGCAATGGGGTGATGGATGACATATCCTCGACACTTGTGTAGGCCTCAGCTGAGGGGTGCCCCGTCTTCCCGCCGCCCCCGCCATGGAAAGCAAACCACCAGTGCTTTTAGGTTCTTACCAGGTGGGGCTCCCACTGGGGCTCCGCGACGCGTACTGGGGGAGGTGCCAGCCCCTGGGCAGGTTTGATGACATGAAAGGAAAGCGATGGGACCTTGGAAAGAGCCGCCCTTGGTCTAGAGTTCACACGGAACGTGCTTTCCTGCTGGGAACATTCAGGGACCGCCGTCCCCCGAGGTCACATTACCCCGTGTCAAAGCATCTGGACCACCCCCTCCGCCTCCACCTCCACATGCTCTTCAAATGGCCAAGAGGGGGAGCTCCGGTCTCAGGGGGCCTGTCCTGTGTCCTCCTGGGACTCTCGCCTCGTCCCTTCAACACCCCCATTCTCTTATTTGGTTTTTCACGGCAACATCAGGAGGGACAGGCCTTTTCAAAAGCAAGCAGAGGGCCGCATTGGCAGGAGCGAGGGGCACAGAGAGGGGGTTCCTGTTGAAAGCAGATCTGCACGTACCTTTGCGGAGAGGACTGGGAAACTAGACCGGTCAGCGCCCACTTGTTTGCCCAAGAATCCAGGACTCTGGTGCGTTGAAGGGGCCGTCCTCTCTGCAGAGTGCCTCTCTGCCCTGGGCTGTTGCCTGCACACTGGGGCTCAATTTCCCCACCGAAACGTGGCCTCAGCCCAGCCCAGCCCAGCCCGTCCAGTATCATTGTCGCACGTAAGTAAAGGGATGCTGTGAATTATTCAGGAGCAGCCAGCCATTTGCCTGCGTCCATCCTGTACACAGATGTGGAGCGGAGGGCCTCTCTCAGGATGCGTTCTAATATTGACGAAAACCATCCATAACATGAAATCCCATTCGTTCGAGACCAGCACTCGACATTTGTCCAACTGATGACTCTTGCTGCCAGAGCGGATACTAAGTTTCAATGACACTTAGCTTCCGGGGACGGTGGCTGCTGGTAGAACGATCCCTCATGTTCTTTACCGAGAAGGCTCTGTTCCATTAGAAGTGCCTTTTTATCTGGCCTGTAAGTCAAACCTCCCATTTCCGGTGAACATGGATTCTTTATTCAGTTTCTTATTTAAAAACCATCCTGTTAGATGGAGCTCCCTGGAGACATCGACAGAGAGAGGCAATCATGGCCATTGATCCACGATTGGATCTTTCTGCTCCTGGGATTGCCAGGCCCTTGAATGTGAGTGGGATATTGTCAGGATATTGTGGCCGATGCCGCTCCGATCGGCGGGCGCAGGGAGGAGAAGCTGGGCTTGGACATGTGTGTCGGTGGGTCATCAGGAGTGCTGTGCCTGCTGTCACCTGCCCCAGGTGAACACTGAGGTTCCGTTTTGTGCTCATGCTGATTCCTTCTGCGTCACCTGCAATCAGACACATGACCCGCGTTGTGGAGAGGCTCAGGTGCCTCTGATGGCTGCATCTTGATGACCATGGGAGACACAGAACTCAGAGTGTGGACTGTACATTTATTTATCATTACATTTATTGGGGTGATATTTGTTAATAACATTATTTGCTTTGAGTTACAACTGGAATGACTTGTTGCTATGATGCTCACTGACCACCAGGGGCAGACACTCAATGCAGGAGCTGGCCCTGGTGGTCAGTACACTCCCACAGGGAGGGCGCCGCTCAGCCAGAAGCCGGGCTCATGGCTGGCAAGCTCAGCAGCGGTGGCAGGAGCCTCTCCCGCCTCCGCGGCAGCACTAAGGATGTCCGACTGACCGTCAGTTGGACATCCCCCAAGGGCTCCAGGACTGCGAGAGGGTGCAGGCCGGGCTGAGGGACCCCCCTGCCCCCCCACCCCCCGTGCACAAATTTCATGCACCAGGCCTCTAGCTCTATATAACACTCTACTGAGTGTGTGTTCACCACCCAGATCATCTCCTGTCACATGTATTTAACCCCCTTTACCCTCTTGGCCATCCTCCCACTATCTTCCCCTCCGGTAACCACCACACTGTGTCTGTGTCCATGGGTTTGTTTGTCGCTTCCTGTCTTATATCCCACATAGGAGTGAAATCATATAGTTCTTGTCCTTCTCTGTCTGACTTATTTCACTTAGCACAGTGCTCTAAGTTCCAGGGTACCTTCAACACTATGAGTAGGTGGCCTTTGAGGTCATTATGTCTGGAACTTCATTTTCATGGCAAACAAATGGATCAGGGTCGGCCTAGGTGATGCTAGAGAGTGGTCCCCATCCAAGAATCTCTTCATCTCTACAGTGTCGTGGTGTTGGAAGTGGTGTGTGTGCGGCCATTGGAGCCCTCTCCTGTGAAGATGGGAAGGTTTTCCTGTGTGTTCTGCTGCCCTCCAAGTGCCTTAGGGCCCCGAAGAGGCGACCTGGACATCATGTCCCTCTCTGTCCCCCTCAGATAGACGTTGGGTTTTTAAAAGATTGAATGTGCAAACTGAAGGAGAGCAGGGGCCTGGATGGTGACAGTGAGGTCCAGGGCAGTGTGCATGTGATGCTGCCGTGCACGGTTCCTGTAGTGCATGGTTCATGCTGTGCACGGTTCCTGTTGTGCATGGTTCATGCTGTGCACGGTTCCTGTTGTGCATAGATCATGCTGTGCACAGTTCCTCTTGTGTACAGTTCATGCTGTGCACTGTTCCTGTTGTGCATGGTTCATGCTGTGCACGGTTCCTGTTGTGCACAGTTCCTCTTGTACACAGTTCATGCTGTGCATGGTTCCTGTTGCGCACAGTTCATGCTGTGCACGCTTCCTGTTGTGCACAGTTCATGCTGTGCACAGTCCTTGTCCTTGATATTGAGAGATGAGAGAAAGTCTCTGAACAAGGGGAAAGTCACTCAAGGGCCATCTTTAAACTTTTCTGATCCTGTATAAATATAATGGGGATCAAAGCGATAACATTTGTACAAAGTTAAATTTGTGTGAATAATTTAGACATTAACAGGCAAGATGTTTTATTTTTCTATTACCTTTTTATTGTTTTACTTCTAGATCTGCCACTTATAAGTTAGATGTGATGTATTCTCGTTAATTTGTTATTCAATTCACCTGTGGACTCATTCATATGCTCATCCATTCATTCATTCACTCAGCATGTGTTCCTATAAGTGACATGAACTGCTTTAGATCAATTAACAAAACCCTTATTAATTAACCTATCAATTAACCAACCCATCAATTAACTAATCTTATCAACACCTTTTTCTCCTCTCCCTCTTCTCCCTCCCCCTTCCTCCTTTCCTTCCTTCCTTCCTTCCTTCCTTCCTTCCTTCCTTCCTGCCTTCCTTCCTTCTTTCCATCTTTCCTTCCTCCCTTTTTCCTCCTTTAACAAAGACTCTCCCCTTGTCCAATCCTTAGTCAGCTCCTCTGAGCCTCTTCTTCACAAGGCTCGACCTTGGCCCTGTGCCCGCTGGCCCCGAGGAGCTGAACCCCAGGAAGGGCGCAGGGCCAATTGGCATCTCCCCGAAGTGTGGAGAGAAATCCTCCCTGGCGGTGCAGACAATGACTTAAGCAGGGGTACAAACGGAGGGCATTACTACCTGCGGCTCCGCAGGCGGACGCCATCCGCGCTGACTCCGCCGCACCCGCCGCGCTGCCTCTAAAGCCCCGCGAGCGGCCTGCTGGCTCAGTAGCCGCCCCTGAAAGAACGTTTTCTCCCAGCGACATCACCTCCGAAGCGAAATGTGAGGCTTTCTGCAGACGCGCGGCAACTTTATTCTCTGGGGTAACCCACTTCACAATGCTGTTTTCTTCTTCCATTGGTCAGATTCTTAAAAAGCACACCAACCAAACGATGCTTGCTTTTCAGCGGTACCTCTGGAAACACAAAGGTTTGAGCCACATAATCCAGCCGCATTTAGGTCCCAGCTGCTGGGAAAGCCAGACGCCCACGCACGGACACCCACGCACCCCACTTGCAGGCAGCGGGTGGAAGGCAGGGGTTTTTAAGAGGCAATCGATACCTTGATTTAGAATTGTAAATGCCCACAGCGTGCTCTGAGGTCCTCTCTCTCTCCTCAGCCTGGCTTGCATCGAGAGGAGGTCGAGAGAGTGAGCACCTGGGACACCAGACCTGTGTGTGCAAGGACCAAAGTCATTCTCTTAGAGGGGGCAGGGGTTCAGGACATGCCACCCCGGATGCACTGTGGGCGTATTTTGAGCTGAAGGCAATCGGAAATTAGCAGACACAGGGTGAGCGCTCTGCTCCCGTCATTACCCAGAACAGAACACAAAGGCCCTTACAAAGGAGCCCCCCGTTCTAGGAGGGGAGGCCAGAGCCTGAGCTTGTGCCTGCCCTCACCTGCCACTCATTTACCTGGATCGTCACCTTCCCACAGCTGTCCCCTGTAACCTGGCTGCAGCGTCGCTGTCAGAGCCACTTAGGCCAGGGGCTGCCATTCTGTTGGCCATTCTGTTGCCCCATTTGAAAGTAATCCCCAAGTCACGCCTCTGCCTGAAAGCCATTTAATTTATGCTCTAAACTTGATTTCATTCAAATTTACATCTTCAGAGCCGTGTCCCCATCCCCAAGGCAGCTTCAGAAATAAGATGGACGTTCTTACCTCAAAAACGCCTCTGCAAATACTTCCCGATGACTCGGTCTCCAGGAACGGAGTTCCCGAGTCTGCGCAGGTAAATGCCCTCCTTAACGCTAAGGTGAATTATAGCGAGCGGCCCAGTTCACCAAAACAAATAGACTGCCAGGTCGGACTTGGTCGATTGCTTCTAAATGAATATATTGGCGAGAACCCATCCATCTCCAGCCTCCCCGAGACCTGCTGATAAGCTATAAATCCATTAGCGAGGCCTCTCTCTTCTGCCACTGAGAACCGAGGAGGAAAATATTCGCACAGGAACCCCGGTATTTGGGGACAGTGGTTCCTGGGATGTGACTCACGTGTAGCACAGTAACAGAGGGCAGCCGTCTTCACGCTCCATCCTAATTTCATTATGATCTTTGCAATATTTATTGTGCAAACGAACTGAAGCTTGTGCATGTTTATGGGAAACAACAGTGCTTTTCATATGAGCAGGTGCGTACATCCAGGCCTGTGAGAGGACGGAGACAGAGGCCCGGCAGGGGGGACCACAGACCTCCTATGTAATAAAACCCTAATATGCAAATCAACCAGTCGCTATGATGTGCACTGACCACCAGGGGGCAGATGCTCAACACAGGAGCTGCCCTGAGGAGGAGGCGATCGGCAGGGTGATTGGG
>NW_006284618.1:3356207-3360391 GCF_000327345.1 Myotis davidii | reverse complement strand
GGGCAGCGAGCAGGCAGCGCCAGGCCACCAGCTAAGGCGGGTGCCAGCGAGGGGCCCCTAATTGCCCCACCCACCAGTCACCCCACAGATGGCCCTGATTACCGGCCAGGCCTAGGGACCCTACCCTATGTATTGGGAACAGTCTCTTAGGTTTAAAAATTAAAACCTGACAGGGCTCCTCTAACACTGAAAAACCAGGATGATGCAGTGATGACATGCATGGACTCTGGCCTGCACGTGTTGTGGCGCACCAGTGGGGTCCCTCGCCCTGGCCAATGGGGATCGGGCTGAAACTGGCTCTCTGACATCCCCCGAGGGGTCCTGGATTATGAGAGGATGCAGGCCGGGATGGGGGACCTCTGCCTCTGTGCATGAATTTCTCGCAACGGGCCTCTAGTAATCCTATATAATAAAAGCCTAATATGCAAATTGTCCCCTCGGGCAGTCATTTGACTGAGAGTTCAACCTTCAACCTGGGAGATGTCCCCTCGGGCAGTCATTCGACTGAGAGTTCAACCTTCGACCGGGGAGACTGGGAGTTCGATCGCTTGCTATGATGTGCACTGACCACCAGGGGGCGGTGCAGAACATGATGATGCGGTACTGGCAGCAGGCGGCAGTGGAGGCGCTGCCTGCCCTGATGGGCCCGAAGAGGGTGGGGCCATGGCAGGATGGTGGAGCAGGTGAGGCTGCTGGGAAGGTGTTTGTGCGGGAGGTAGTGGCCCTGTCATGCCAGGTGCAGCCGTGAGCGTGTTCTTCTGAGAGAGCAGGTGGGAGGCCCGGCTGCTCACTGCGTGGACACTTCCCTTGGACACGAGGCAGGGGAGGGAGATGCTGCACCTCCAGTAAGGGGAGTGACATCTGGTCAAAATTATTCCCTCTTTTCAAACATTTTCAAGGTGAGGGTCATGTCCCACAGGCTGGGGGTCGGGTCCCTCGGTGTTGGGGTCACTGTGAAGGGAGACTTCCTGCTCTGAGACCCCACTTCCTCCACTGTTACGATTGGAGGAAAGATTGCCCCCTACCTTTCAGGGATTCTACAGGATAATGGCAAGCGATGGAGTCGCTCACAAAGGGTCTCCCTGCCTGTCTCCAAGCCTTGGTGCCCACTCTGTTCCAGGGCAGGTGCAGTGGCTCCGGGTGTTAAACCATGACTGAGGGGGTTGGCAGAGAAAAGGGTGATAAGTTACTCAGCTCTTTAAATACTGCCGTGAGATGGGGCAGACCCCCTCATGTTATGGAAACAGAGTAAAAAATATCAAATCCTCACTGTACGGGGGGAAAAAAGGATAATTGAAATAATGAAATAAATAGGCACCTTTGCCTGGCTGGTGCAGCTCAGTTGGCTGAGCGTCGACCTATGAACCAGGAGGTCACGGTTCGATTCCTGGTCAGGGCACATGCCTGGGTTGCGAGCTCAATCCCCAGTGGGGGGGCCTGCAGGAGGCAGCTGATGCATGGTTCTCTCTCATCATTGATGGTTTATCTCCCTCTCCCTCTCCCTTCCTCTCTGAAATCAATAAAAATATTTTAAGAAAATAAAGGGGCACCTTTAATAAACAACGCACCCAATTTGGTGAGTCCTGAGGGTCGGACGGGAGGGACAGTCTTGCGCTTTCCGGCTTGTGCGCACGCCCCAGCCGTGTTGACGGCAAGAGCACTTCTCTGTGGCGGAGACAAGTGCTCTATTCAGAGGTAATTAATTCGGTAATTAGAAACAGAAATCGCAAGCTCTCGCCGTCGCGATGCCTGTGCGTGCAGAGAAAGCTGTGTTCTCACAGAAATGTGTCGAGGAAAAATGGAGCGATGAGGCCATTTACTTCCCCGCGATAACCAGCAAATATCTGCGGACGTGGGCAATCACTGGTACCACGTGTGCCGGGCTCTTTCTGAGCGACTGGCTTGTCCGACTTTCTCTGAGAGGGAAAGAATGGGTTGCCAGGGAATTGGTGTTGATTTGTCTTTTTGAAACTACTGACTGTCATCTTTACTGCACTTAACCTCGGGGTCCCTTTGGGGCTGGAAGAGACGCCTAGAGGAGGGGACCGGCGAGGGGCTGACTCGAGAGGGCGCCCATCCATTGAGGATGGAGGAGCCTGTCTGCGCTCCCATTAGCATCCCCGTCTCTCCACTTACTGCCTGCAAGGAGCCATTTGTCTGGGAGGGACGCACAGACACCGCCTCTGAGCGAGGGTCCGAACTGATGCGTCCGATGGGTTCCTGGCTGATATGGGCGAAGTGAGCCCGTCTCCGGCTCTCCTGGCTTTGCCGCAGCCCGTCGGGGCTGTGAGGAGGGGGCCCCGTGTTCAGGTCCCGGGGAGTCTTGCGCGCGTAAAGCAGCCTGGAACGTGCAATCGAGACACAGACAGTGTGAGGGAGCTTCTTCAATCCACCGTCACCTGTTCTGCTCCCCTGGGCGAGAGCCATGTTTGCTTCCATGTCAAAGAGGCGGCGACATCTGCAAACCACGGAGCAGGAAGGGCAGGCTGCTCTGCCTCCGCGCGGTCCAGGGCCTCGGCGCCCTCCTGCTTCCTGACGGGCGTTAAGGCGACAAAGCGCGCTCTGCTTTGCAAGTTGGATGCAAACATCGAGCCCCTGTTGCTGTCTGCGAGGCGCCGTTTGATTAGCACCATAAAATACAGGGCCACGTTCCCAGCTGTCAGCGCGCATTTCCCGGGAAAATAATTACCCGGCACCCACGGATGAGGTTAGCGCTTAACGTGACTGTTTTTCTGGGTCATGATGAAGAGCGTGACACCGATTTACCGCTCGCCGCCTTCCCAGTGCCAAGCAGCCTTACACAGAAGTTTGAAAATGTTCTTAAACACGGATCTTTAAGGGGAAAGTACCACGTTTTGGATTAAAATATATTTGTCTTTGTTTGACCAGAATAGCGTAGGCCCCAGCTGGTGGTGGCCAGGCTTGAATCCATCTGGAGAGAAATGGAAATCGCTTGCCCGTCGTCCGTCTGGTTCCATCTCATGGTTGGTGTCCAGACCATTGCACCGTCCTTCTATTTCTCGTGCTCCAGGGACAACAAGAAACTCAAAGTTGTGCCTGACGACTGGACACTGCCATTTTTTATTCTCGAGTGATATTCATTTAAAACAGCCGGGGTTCGGGTGCCCTGAAGGGGGAGACCGAACACAGCTTGGGGTTGCTGTTTGAATGGCACATGCCTGCACCTCTTTCAAACTTGACTCCAAGCCTCTGTGTGCACCCAGCCCCATCTTGCTGTGAGTGAGGTCACTGTTGTGCCCTGAGCTCCTGGGAAGGTTAGGATGTCAGATTTGAGGGGTGCCCTCTGCTAACTGCCCTGGAATCAGCTCCTGCCCACCTGTGGCGGACCCTCCCAGCCCCTTGCTTCTGCCAGGCCCATAGCCCTCCAGGGGCCCTTTGTCCCCATGACACAGCCCAGCACCTCAGAGCTTAGCTTAGCTCCTAATGACAGCACGTCACAGTGTACTGCCCACTAACCCTGGGCGGCAGATGCCTGTTGTCCCTGGAACACAGACCACTGCCCACCATCCCATCGCCCCTTTCCCTCCCGGACACCCCATGTCAGAGGGGAGGTGGCCGCAGCGCAGCAAGGTCTCTGGTGACTTAACCGGGAGCCCATGGTGAGTTGGTTTCAGACTAGAGATGGATTCTCCAGAACTTGAACCCTAAGTCCCGTATCACCCTTGACAGGCGGAAAAGCCAACACCCAGTTTCTTAAGGGGGACGATACGTGTGCGCCTGACGCCTGGCCGTTTTTCTGGGCCTTGGCCAATGAGTGTCTGTGAGCAGCAGCACGACTCCCAGCATTTCACACTTAGAGTGAAAAATACAAGGGTATAATTTCTGCTAATGGGTCATTATCGTCCACTTACATATCTGTTTCTAATTATTTTATTCATAAAAACCATTGCTCCAGCTAAATGGCATGAGATTCCCTTTTGGAGCGATTTGCTGAGCAATCTGGGCGGCGGATCTAATTAGTGTCACAACTGTGCTGTCGAGGCCGGGGAGGGGGGAGCTCCCCCACGGTGCTCATTGTGCTGCCCCTGGTCCCACTGTGTCTGTAGGTGAGGGTGGGGATTGGAGCTGTGTCTGCAGGTCGGGGGACAGAAGCTGTGTCTGCAGGGGGGATAAGAGCTGTGTCTGCAGGGGGGGTAGGAGCTGTGTCTGCAGTGGGGACAGGA
>NW_006284618.1:3350725-3356070 GCF_000327345.1 Myotis davidii | reverse complement strand
CAGGGGGAGGGCCAGGAGCTGTGTCTGCAGGGGGAGGGTCAGGAGCTGTGTCTGCAAGGGGAGGGACAGGAGCTGTGTCTGCAGGAGGGGTAGGAGCTGTGTCTGCAGGAGGGGTAGGAGCTGTCTGCAGGGTGAGTAGGAGCTGTGTCTGCAGGCGGGTAGGAGCTGTGTCTGCAGGGGGGTAGGAGTTGTGTCTGCAGGGGGAGTAGCAGCTGTATCTGCAGGGGGAGTAGCAGCTGTGTCTGTAGGGGGAGGGACAGGAGCTGTGGGGGAGGGACAGGAGCTGTGTGCGAGGGCGGCTCCTTAGAGCTGGCATGGCAGCAGCATGAGCACTAAACTTGGGAGCACCCAGTGATCATAAGAGGAGAACTGGGGGGCTGTGCACGAGCACCCCTTCCTAACGTCTGTGGACTAACCTCTTCCTAACAGCGGTTCCCAAGAACATCCCCGATCAGCGGTCCCATCACAGCAGCCGCTCCTCCCCGCACCCAGGTCTTTTGAGCCCTGCTCACTCCTCCCTGTGAAGAAAACGCTGTCTCCCGGAACTGTGGCTCCTGCAGGTCTCCTGGTGAGGGGCTCCCCACCCGCGGTAACGGTGCTTTAGAACACTCTCCTTCCCTGGGGCTGGGTGTGCTGCTCATCGCAGTGAGGAGAGGCACGGCCACACGGGGGCTGGTGGAGCGGCCCTGCAGAACCCCTGCCTCCTGCTTCTCGCCCGGACAGGACTATGGTCCCTGCCAGCAGCCCGCTGCAGCAGGTTAATGGAATTGTGCTTAAAAAAACAAGGAAGCCTTAAAATAACCCCGAACTTAGTAAAATAAGGCGAGCATAACGTTCAGTTGCGTCCTGCCGTCTCCTGCTGCAGAAATCGGCCTGTCTGACTCCAATCTACAAGAGGTCCACGCTCGGGCTTCATTAATGCGACAGCAGCCGCCGCCGCCTCCCGACACGCGCGCCAGGCCCCTCTCGGCCCCTCTGACTCCCACCAGCGCCCGCCCGTCGCGCTCGGGCTGCCTCCAGGGAAGGGCAGCTTGGATTTGCTGTTCCTTCTCACTTTATGCTCGGGAACCCTCTCTGGGTTTGAACAGAAACCAGTTTGGACAGAGAGACGGAGGGGTGTGTGAACACGTCTTCCCGACTTACATCTTCAGGTTGAAGAGGCCCTGTGACCCCAGCCTCCCACAGAATCAGGAAAAGAGTGGGCGGCGGCGGCAGCCACGAGGATGGGGTACCCCGCGGCCTCCCCGGTGTGGCCCCAACTTGGATCTCCCGGGCAGCCACACACCACAGCGCTCAGGCGGGCGTTGGGCGTTGGATTCTCTGTGGGGTTGAAGGAAGCAGAGGCTGGAGACAGGCGCCCGTGGCAGGCTGCCAATGTCCCGGGCACAGACCTTCATTCACCGACCCAGGACGACCCGAGGGTGCCGCCGGCCCCTTCGCTGCCCTCAGGAAACATGGCAGGAGGACGGCTGGGCGCCCAGGCCTCACGCCCATCAGTTCTCCGCAGCCCCGTGCCCTCCGCGGCCCCGCAAGTGTCGGCAGTGTGGCTTTGAAGACAGATCCAATTAACCAAAGTGATAGAAGCCGACCTTTGCGAGATTGTGGTTCTGGCCTTGATTTGCTTGGGGGGTAAATATTTCCTCCTCATTTAAACGTTAAATAGGAAATAAATAACATCTGATGTATTGGGAGTTTCAAAATAAAAACGTTTTAACATATGGGCCATGTCAACCTCTCCGTTGACAAACAGTGTTTGTATACACATAACAGGCGGACACGGACGCATAGTCCCTCCACGCAGCAGATCAGTCCCTGAATCACCTCTTGTGTCATGGCCTAGATATGACTCTCTGGTGCTGATTTGCATATTTGCTAATGAAGCCGATAGCCCCACAGGCTGTCTGAGAGGGATTTCTCACTGGCCGGCTCCAAGGCAGGGTCACCGTCAAGAGCCCTCCTAGCCGAGCTGCTTGCCGAACAACCCCACACAGGCTACTGACTCACAGTCAGAGGGAGCGTCCCTCCCCGCCCAGCTGGGCTATGAGAAGGTGCCTGCTGCCTGTGGAGGTCAAGTGTTTATTGTTTTTCAAACACCTTGTTCTCCCTCCAAACCATGAAAACGTTGGGCAAACCCTCCCTTATTGAGGAAGGCCGAGAGGTGGATGTCTGGGTACCTTGTGTCCTCTGTAGCCAGGCCTGGCAGGGCTGCCTGACCCAGCCTCTCACCTGGCAGCAGGCCCTCCGACTGCTGGGAGCCCCGCACTGTGGGCCAGGGCCGGGGCCGGGCAGGGGAGGCCGAGCCAGGGGCAGGGCTGGCCGGAGGCAGGTCTGAAGTGCGCTGTGGCCCCGTGATGTGGCTCAGCAGTGTTGCGGGGTGGCCAAGCCCCCTTAGAGAAACTGTGGTCTCAAAACAAACTGCCCTCATCTGGTTCCACCAGTGCGGTGTGCCACCTGTGATGTCTTACCTGTGCTGTGTCCCACCTGTGCTGTGTCCCCATGTGAGCTGTGTCCCCTGGCCCCTGCCCAGTGTGGGCTTCTCAGGACCTCCCTGCAGGGCCGTGAGCCCCTAATTGGACGAGTGTGTGTCTGGTGGGCTGTTGTTCTTCCTCCCCAGGCCCCTTCTCCCTAACCTTCCCAGGTGTCGCTAAGTGCAGTTGACCTGCAGGGACAGTCCTGGTCTTCAGCGTGGTCACCTGCCCCTCCCACCCCTGCAGACCTCCCCATGTCCTCCCTGTGGGTGCAGGTCCTTCAGAACCGGGCATTGGCCCACCACACGGGGTGTTGGGGACATTCCCTGCAGACTAAGTCCTCCGGTCGCGCCTGAGTTCCCTTCCTCGGTTTCCCCGGTTCTCGGCAGCCAGCTTCTTCTGGGCTCGGCGTCGCTGCGCCTGGGTGACTGGCGGTGCAGGTGGGACTCTATTTATCCAGCTGATGGCCTCCTCACGCCCTCCAGACCCCGGTTACACAGAAGCCCGCGCACTCGCGAGGGAGCGATGGTGTCTGCTCTTCCATGTGCTGACAGACAGCAAATGTTCTGGTGCGTTGTGTTTGCCAAACAAATCACGCCGCGCGCACCGGCAGATGTTCTGCTGTTTCCAAAGTGGCGAGAGCCAGGAGGCCGGAGGCGGGGAGGCAGGGAGGCAGGGAGGTGGGGAGGCAGGGATAGTTTCAGATGGGTTGTCTTCGCTGTAGGTTGCCTGGGCGTGGCCTAAGGCTTCAGACTTGGGGGCCATAGCAGTGGGAATCTCCTGCTCTGGTTGCCGAGAACAAGAGGGTCTCCTGTCTTCACCCGGATGTCCAAGGGGTGAAAACGGAGGGGCCTGCCTTGCTGTCTGAAGATAAGCCAGGCCGCGGGACGGATAAGAAGGGACAGGGTCCGGAAAGGTGTGCAGGGCCCGTGGGGACAGCTGAGAAGGAACTCTAGGACCCAGCGGGGTCTGAGCAGGAGAACAGGCCTGGCGGTTGGGGCACCTGAGTGCCTGCCCCGCAGGGGGTCCTGGGAGTGCTCTGCCTCTCAGGCAGCAGTGCCCAGGTGCCATGCCAGGTGGGACCCCAGGTGCTCAGGTGGGTGTGGAGGGGGCTGTGCTCCAGCCAAGGCTGGAAGGGTTTGTACAGAGGGCCCCTGGGGTGGGCGGAACATGGGGCCCCCAGCAGGGAGGGGTCCTTTCCCTCATTTTCCCTGGGCAGGGTCTCCTCTGGCCCTGCTGGGTGCACTTGGGAGACACTCGGTCACAGAGATGCCTGTAGGGCCAGGACTGCGGAATCTTCTAGGTCAGGGAGAAAGCACAGCATCCCCGGAAGGCGCAGGGGTTGGAAGTCACCCGGTTGGTACAGGCTAGGGGGGCCCAGGGGAAGGTCCCTGCGGAGTGGAGCAGGGCCCACTCATGTCTGTTCTTAGAATCTCCCCTCGGCACAGCAGGGCCAGCGGGGCCCCCGGGCAGGCCAAGTCCAGCCGGGCTCAGCCAGGCCCGCCCCTCTCTGGCCGGTGGCCCCCAGCCTGGGTGTGTGGTGGTGAGTTGATGTAGCGAGCAGATGGTTCATGCGCCTGTCTCCTTGGTGCCCAGCGGGGAAGCTCCCAGCGGCCCCAGTTAGGATGTCGGGCAGAATTGGGGGAGGGGACGTGGGGGAGAGAAGTGCCCCTGCTCCCCCGGCGTGAGGACCAGCAGTCTGCTTTACAGCCCTTTCCCGCCCGGTGGCCCGGCTCCGGCTCCACGGCCACGAGCACCCTCCCATCCTCCTTTAAGCGCCCAAGAAAAGGCCCCGATGATCTTCCTGGAAGAGCCTCAAAAATTCCCTCCACTCCTGCCCCTGGCCACGCCGTTGCTTTCGGAATTCAGCCTCCCCCCCCCTCTCCCCGCCCTCTAGGGACAAGGTGCCTTCCAAAGCCACAGCCGGGCAGGGGGGCCTCAGGAAGCCTGCACTGTCCTGGTTCTCCAAACAACGTTACACAGTCAGCTCCTCTGATGAGGCGTCTCGCAGTGCGGCCGCTCGCTCTGAGCGGGCAGGACGGTGCTGACCGCATCCTCGGCCCCACAGTCTGTCACAGCCCTGGGCAGTCGTCAGCCAAGAGCAGAGGGCCTGCCACGCATGCCAAGCTCCAGCCGTCAGGGGGCAAGACCGGCCCCTCCGCTTTCTCTCTTCTCTGTCGCCAGGCGGCTGCCGCACGCAGCGCCAGGTCCTCACACAAATTAAAACGCTCCTCGGCCCGTGGCTCTGGGGCTCAAGTGTTCAAAGTGGATTTTCCCAGCAGGAAGGAGAGACATAAATAGCCCGATGCGTTTATGCTCCACAGGGGACTCAAGCTTCGATTTGCTGGGAATTGGGACATTTCAGACTCCCGCCTCCTGTAGCCTGAGAAGCGCCATTGACAGGCCGGGCCGGCTGGCCAGCAGGGGCACGGGGGGTGCGGGGCGGCTGTGCAGGAGCGTGCTGGGGCTGGGGCACCAGTCTTCTCACATTCTCTGCAAACCCCCAAACTGTCTATCACAGATGCAGCCCAGGCCTGGGCTTCTGAGATCCCTGGGAACCCTGGCACCCAGCGAGGGGGTGTCATTCTGCAAGGGTGTGGCCCTGCTGACCTGAGGGCCTTAGCGCCCCCCCCCCCCCCCGGGAAGATGGGGCAGAGCCCAGGCCGTTCACCCCGCAGGGCCTCACAGCCAGGAGAGGCTGGACGGGAGAGAGACGCCGTCCCACTGTGATGGACACCAGGCAGCTGGTGCACCGGACGTACGGGATCGTCCAAAGCTGCCCACTGCTTTTCCAAAGGAATGTTGCCTGGAGGGATCTTTGTGCCTCGGGCTTTTTCTCCTGTCCTCCTTCCTCGTCTTTAATATTTAATTGAATGA
>NW_006284618.1:3338079-3350701 GCF_000327345.1 Myotis davidii | reverse complement strand
GGGATTTGCAGAGGCTCCGCCAGGGCTGGGCGGCTGGCTTCCCAGAAGGGAGTGCCAGACCGCGGTTCCCGAGCACCAGCCCCGGGAGAGCCAGGCCCCGGTGGCCAGTGCCAAGCAGTGCCCAGGCCTCGCTCCCGCAGTGCGCTCCGTAACCCTCCAGCTCTGCCACTAATGCATTCCTCACACAGCGCCCTGGACGTCGATACCTTGCATGGAGGGCCATTACCATTTGGCAAAAGTGCAAGATGGCCACGAGGACGTATCCAGCTCGCTCATTCATAGATATACGAGTTGTATTTCTGTTCTCTGATGAATATGTATGTCCTTGAGTGCGTGACTGTGTATGACTGTACAGAGAGGGCCTCTCGCACGCTCAGTGCTGGGCCCTGGGGAGCAGCTGGTGCCGGGACTGGCCTGTACGGAGCTGCCGTGCCTGCGTGGACAGGTACCGATCATCAGGTGAGGTCATTACTCATGACAGGAAGAGGCAACCTGAGCTCGTGAGGGGCTGCAGGCAATGTTGCAGGGTGAGGAGGACCTCGTAGGAAACAGGATTTGGTGAGACTGTTGGAGACGAGAAACCCCTAGTTCCTAGCTCCCCGCTGTACCCTTTGAAATGCTGGGTAGTTGTCAGAACCCCCCAGAGCGTCCCTCCTCCGGGCCTTCGTTTCCCTTCCGTTGTATTTGCAGGATCTTGAGGTTTGTGCTCCGTCTGCCAACAGACCCACTTCCTGTGGCCGGAGGACAGAGTGGTGGTGAGCGGGCGCGGGACCCAGCTCTGCCAAGGTCTGGCTTTGGGCGGGACAGTGGCTTCGTTGTTGCGGGGAGACAGTAGCCCTGGGGCTGGTCTGAAGTTTCTGGGCTTTGAAAGGAAGCCACTCACTACCTAGCGGTGGGAAATGGGCACTTTTCCTGGTGAGGCTGGTAATGGCCAGAGAAGAAGTTTTCTCCCTCTCACCTTAATGGAACTGGCCATGTTCTCAATGGAACAAATAAACCCCAACACTCCACTGCTGTGTCCTGAACAGAGCGTTCCCCTCATTTCCCTTCAGACAGCTGCCCCCGCAGAGGACGACACAGCGGCTGGCTTGGGGGCAGGGCAGCTGGGACTGGGCCTTGGTGACAGTCCTGCAGGGCTGGAGAAGGGCGCCACGGGTCCGGGCACTCGCCGATGGCTCAGGGTCAGCTTTGAGAGTGGCTGTAGGTGTCACTGCACAGAGATGAGGCTGCTCCTCGGACCATTTTAAATGAGCACTGAACACTGCCACGGGTGGTGTGGGTGTCTGCACGGGCCCTGACCACCACGGGCTGTCTGTGGGTGTCTGCACGGGCCCTGACCACTGCGGGCGGTCTGTGGGTGTCTGCACGGGCCCTGACCACTGCGGGCGGTCTGTGGGTGTCTGCACGGGCCCTGACCACTGCGGGCGGTCTGTGGGTGTCTGCACGGGCCCTGACCACTGCGGGCGGTCTGTGGGTGTCTGCACGGGCCCTGACCACTGCGGGCGGTCTGTGGGTGTCTGCACGGGCCCTGACCACTGCGGGCGGTCTGTGGGTGTCTGCACGGGCCCTGACCACTGCGGGCGGTCTGTGGGTGTCTGCACGGGCCCTGACCACTGCGGGCGGTCTGTGGGTGTCTGCACGGGCCCTGACCACTGCGGGCGGTCTGTGGGTGTCTGCACGGGCCCTGACCACTGCGGGCTGTCTGTGGGTGTCTGCACGGGCCCTGACCACTGCGGGCGGTCTGTGGGTGTCTGCACGGGCCCTGACCACCACGGGTACTGTGGGTGTCTGCACGGGGCTTGGGGACGAGGGCAGCAGACACACCCTGTTAACTGGAGAGACCTGGCTACCCAGATTAGGAAGGACAGACAGAGTCCTGCCACTTTTCCCGTTGACGGGACTGCTCGCTGCTTAGAGCAGAGAGAACGCACCTGCAAGCCCGCTTCCATGGGGCCAGGCGCACCCTGATCGGTGAGCTGCACACGGCTCCACTGGATAACTGGCAAGAGAAGGAAATGGCATTGGGTGCATCCATTTAAAGAAAAAAAAGATGAGTAAAAGGTAAACACGAACTAAAACAGAGAATGCGGCATTTTCCTCTGTTGTGGAGACACTCCGTCCACACGTGGCGTGAATAAGAAGTGGTCAGTGAGTGGATGAAGGGATGAATGGTGACCCTCACCGCAGTGTTTCTGGCAGAGCCGAGCCTCCGGACTTCCTGCAGACGTGGTGCTGGGCCAGGGGCCGCCCGGTGTGCGGGGTGTGGGCTGGGGCTGCAGATGCGCGTCTGGGCCAAAAGTCACCCAACAGCCTGGGGCCCCGCCCACAACCCGGGGCCCCTCCCAGGCCCGGGTTCTCTGTGGGGTCTCCCGGCCCGGCTGGCCCTCACCCACAGCCTCCCGGGGGACGGGGACGGCGAGGGTCCCCAAGCGGAAGGCTGCTGGGCCAGTGGTGCCCGCAGGCCTCGGGAAGGGCAGGAGAAGTGTGGGATCTTAAACACTGAAGTTAACGACTCTTTTGCTCTTGAAAAGGCAGAACCTAATTAGCTCCTTGTCAGTGTGAGTGCAGTTGGGGAAGAGGAAAGAGAGGCAGCAGCAGATGGAGCGCCAGCCACAGGTGCATTTGTTGAAAGCTCAATTTTCTGCTTCTTCCTGGTGGTCATATTTCTTTCTTCTCCGGAGCATTTCCGCTTACTTCATTTATAATAAATAACCCCTAAGTACGTCCTGTATTTGCTCACAAGACAGAGCCAGAAATCATGGGGAAGTGCCACCAAGGAAAGATCTGTCTCAGGAAGGGAAAGCATCTATTTTCCTCAGGAAGCACCGCCTGGTGCCCTCCTAGCCAGTGCTATCAGCACGCGGGCCCGATGACAGGGACCCCGCCAAACACATGCACACGCATGCACACATAGGCAGAGACACACTCACACATACACACACATGTATGCCCGCACAGACCAATACATACACATGTGCACATGCATATACATATGCACACACATGCACATGTACGCATGTATGCACACTTGTACATACACACGTGCATGCTCACACATATGCACACATGAATGGCTGCACACCTGTACACATAGGCACTCGTGTGCACATGCATGCACATACACATATGCATACATGCACACGCATCACCAAATGCAGTTACTTTACACCAGTGATGGCGAACCTTTTGAGCTCGGCGTGTCAGCATTTTGTAAAACCCTAACTTAACTCTGGTGCCGTGTCACATATAGAAATTTCTTGATATTTTCAACCATAGTAAAACCAAGACTTATATTTTTGATATTTATTTATATATTTAAATGCCATTTAACAAAGAAAAATCAACCAAAAAAATGAGTTCGCGTGTCACCTCTGACACGCGTGTCATAGGTTCGCCATCACTGCTTTACACCAAGAAAGATCTTTTTGCTCGGGGTTATTTTAGCAGGAAATGTCCTAAGAGCCAAATCATTGCTTCCCCAATGTCAAGTTCTGCTGTGGATACAGTGGGTGTCCCATCCCCTTGGGTATGTTGCCCCCATGGGTGTGGACTCAGTGATGGGGTGATCTCCCTGCAGGAGTCCATGAATCCAGAGTCAGGAACATATATGCCCAGGACCTTGGTGTTTCAATACCCTCCCCGGGATTTAGTCATCAGGGGAAACACACAACACACGTTTGAAGAGATTCAGTATAAGAACAAGGTGTCTCAGAGACAAAAGAAACCTCGTCAGGAAAGAGGGTTGATGCGCAGGTGGGAACGGAGGGTCCTTGTGCCCTGACTTTGCTGACAGTGTCCTGGGGTGGTGGTTGTCCCCCTCCCCCCCACCCCGCCGTCTGCTCCAGCTCCTCATGTGCAAGCGAAACCAAACGTGTCCCCAACAGGCTGTGACTTCCTTCTTGATCCCCGAGCGGAAGCACGGTCGCAGCAACTCGGAGAAGCCAGGGCGCGCGGGGCACGTCAGTCAGGGGACCCAGCCCTCCAATAGGACCAGGCCGGACGGCGCGGCCCTGGGACCCTGCCCACCCCACCCGGCTTCCTGCGCGACCTGCCTGTCATCCCGGTCACAGAGGCAGCGCGGAGAGCGCCCTCTCCTCCGAATTGGCATCTGGGAGATTTCAAAACCGTTTATGCTGAACATGAATCACAGCCTGACGCGGGTTCCCCTGGCGCTTGGGCTGGGAGTTCCCTGCTATTCGGACTAATCAACGTACTGAGTTTCAGTTCCTAAACCTAAAATGTTTGGCACGATGCTCCTGAGCCGGCCCTGGCTGGCTTTCTGGATGGCTGGGCCTCCCTTTTGGGAGTGGAGACGGGCAGTCAAGGGTAGCTTGGTTTGCCCGTGATCCTTCACCTCGGATCGCAGAGGCCCCGCCGGTGGCCCGCTCGTGGCACGGTGTCCTCGGGGTCCTGGCTTCAGCTGTCCCCCTGACCCTCGCCGAGCCGCCCCTCCCTCCCGGAGCCCAGGAGACTCCCGGCCGCGTCAGGCCTCCGAGGGGAGATCCCTTCCATGTGTTGCCCGTGAACTCCTTCCCTGGGGAGTCTCCTTGTCCTCTCACCTGGTGCTCGTCGTTCGGATCCCGTTGGGCAGAGATGGCGCTCTGAGAGGTCAGGGTCCCGGCTGCAGGTCCCGGCCTCCTCACGCATGTGGCTTGGCCCGTGTGTGGCCGCTGTGGTGGGAGGACTGGCGGGAGCAGGAGTGAGTCCACGACCTGAGGCCACCCCGGAGGGTACAGATGTTCTCTTAAGGGCAGAGGTGCCACTGCCTCCAGGCTCCCTGAGGGACCAGGGGCGGGCGGCCGTCTCCCGGACACTGAGCAGCGCTCCACTCCGGCTCCCTGCCCAGCTCCAGTCCCCCGTCAGGGTCTGTGTCGGCCTTTCAGTGGCCTGAGCACTCCCAGTCTGTGCGTCTCCTGGAAGCGTGTATGTTTAGGACCCTAATGTGGCCGGTTTTATCTCCCATGTTTGGCTGCACACTGTGTCCCATCGAATGCTCTCTTTTGCATGTGGCTCCGCTGTCCCCCACCTGGAATGGGAGGCCTGTGCCCCTAGTGTCCCCCTTGAACCTGGGGGGATGGTGACTTGCTTTGCACCAGAGAACATAGAGTCAGTCACCACGTAAGGAATCCTGCATCTAAGGCAACCCTGCGGGAAGTCTGCGTGCCACCACAGGCTCTGGTCTAGCGATGGGCCCTCACATGGGACGGGGGTGGGGACACACAGAGAGACGGGTTGAGAGACACACACAGAGACACAGAGAGACAGAGAGAGACACAGAGACAGAGAGGTACAGAGACAAAGAGACAGACAGAGACAAACAGGGAGAGGCAGAGAGACAGAGACAGACACAGAGGACAGAGAATGAGGATCAGAGGAAGACGCACCAAGGGCCGCTCACTGCCCCAGATGCGCCCCTGGAAGCCGAGAAAAAACACCCAGCCAAGCCCGCTCCATATTCCTGACTCGCACTGCTGTTAGGAAGTGCAATGGTTGTTTGAAATCACCAAGTTTTCTGATGGTTCATACGCAGCCACAGTAATGACAGGACAGGCACCGCAAGAACCAGAGATCCTTACAGTCTGAAATGATAATCAGCGCCTCCCCTGCCTGAGGCGGCCAGGGGAGTGTTTCCCACATTCCCAGTCATTTCCGCTTCTGAGGGGAGCTCTTCGGAGACAATATTCCACTCCCCGGAACCGCGATAGAGGCCACAGAACACCGAGTGTCGGCACCACTGCCGCCGGAGCGCAGAGATCGGTAGGGGCCAGAGTGTCAGAGCCTGGCCAGTTAGTGGGTGTCTGTGGCCGCCCCCAATCACAGAGAGGCTTCAGCGGCTACGCCCTCCCTAACCCCCAGCACCCGCCGCCACGCCCCTGCGAGCCGCCTCTTTCATCCTCTCTCAGGGTTCCAGGAGACGATTTAGGGTTCTTCTGTGTAGAAGTTTGGAAACCACTGGTCTTGCTCCCATGGTTCATGGGTAAGCCCTGTATTCATGCAACAAGTAAGAACACGGACCATAGTGTGAGCACTTGTCCTGGATGACCGAATGGCCCTTCCTGGTGGCCACCTGACCACGGATGACACGTACCTACCTGGAACCAGGCCGCGCGCTCACACAGCCAGGCCCCACCCCTCCCAGCTTCATGGACCCGTCCACCATCCAGCATCCCGGACGCCATCTTCACGCAGGTGCGCCCCGAAGTGAGAAGCGGCCTTGATTGAGCAGCCAGAGCCTCCATCCTCAGCTCATCTGAGCCCAGCGGCTTCCCTCCGCTGGAGCCCTGATGACACAGCCTGCGTTCATCTTCCTTCAGTGGACGCTCGCAACAGAGCTCCACACTCAGGAAATTGAGAGGTTACATATTGTGTGTAGAGACAGGCTGTGTGGACACAAAGTTTTTATTGAAAAGCCCTTTACAAGTCCTCTCTGTGCTCCGGGATTGCCAAAAAAGCACCCAATGGTACCCTCCCCCGAGTCAGTAACTGATAACACAAACTCTTATTCCCAAACGCCTCTCCCCTGGCACCCAAGCCACCGAGCTGGTCCTGCTTCACGGCTGGGCAAGCTCCCTGCATGGCGCCTTTCGGATCGGACCCCACAACCCAGAGCCTGCCCACAGCGTCGGCAGCCAGACATCCTCCTGTTGAAACGGGGCTGGAGTTCCTCCTTGTGTCCAGTTGGGGACGGGCAGGTCCTGGGGTTGCAGCTGATGGAAGAGCTGAGCATGAAGACAAACAAGAACATGGAGAGAAATCTACACGTCTAATGAAAGGGGGGGAATACTCACTAATGCCCGCTTCCCGAGTCCGAGCTCCATGGTACCTACACCGTCTGAGCTCCACGCTACCTACACCGTCCGAGCTCCACGCTACATACACCGTCTGAAAATGAAATGTGGGAAACACGCCGCCCGGAGCCCGGCCAACCTGCAGGTTAAGCAGATGTGGGGTCTCGCTCCCTTCTTCCTCGGACCCCAGGTGCACTGATCGCTGCGCAAAAGCTGCCTCTCACTCCGCCAGCCTAATTCACGCCGCCATCGGAACGCCGCATCTTCGATAAAAAATGTGTTTTTTAGAAATTGCTTAAGTTATAAAATTTAGCCCAAGTCCTTAGGAAAATAAATGGGCTACATCTAGCCAATTAAAAATGTTCAATAGTTAATTTCAAGGGCATAGTTAATCAATTTCAAATGGGCCGTGATTAAATGTACACTGTTATTCAACGTTGCCCAACTTTTGCATGAACTCAATTTATTTTACTGCTTAAGTCTTCAGTGACCTCATTTGTTTTAATTACCTCTGCTTCTACATTAATTAGTTATATTCTAATATTTATCTTTAAATTTTAAAAGTTTCTTCTCAATTTTTTTCACCAGGTAAAAAATCACTTCCCTGTACTTTTCCTCTCAAGCCTGCATTTTTCAGGAAATCAAATGAAATAACTTGAGTCATCCGTCTCAATTTACTTTTAAAAAGTTTAAATGGCAAGAAATGAAAAGTCATAGCTATTGTGTTCATGTGAATTCACATGTAAACGATCATATCAGTCTCTCGCTTGTTGCTCAGGGAGAGAAAATCTTATAAAAACCAAAGGCAAGTTCACATCGAAGCCGGCCAAGACCACACTGCTGGTCTCGTTGTCGGAAATATTTTGTCCTCTATGTTCTCGGGGTCATGCACTCCTCCCCGCAGCCTGACGGGATCCTCGGGCCGCTGCAGGGGGGTGAAGACGCTGTTGGCCTCCTGCGGCCGCTTCCGGCTGCCCGTCCCCTGCGCCCGGGCCAGCGCTGCCCCCACGCTGGGAGTGTCGTTCTCAATCCCGCGGGTGACTCCGTGCTCATGGTGACAGTTCACCTTGTCTCCGTGGGTGACTGCTGGGTCCCCAGACTCTGTCCTGGGGCCGGGGCCAGGGAAGGGACTTCATGTTGGAAGCCACGCGGCCAGCAGCCCCTGGCTCGGAGGGGCCGGACCCCAGCACGGTGCCCTCTCTGCTTCCTGGTCATGCCAGTCAAACAGGCTCCAGTCAAAACTCTGCCAGCATGTCCCAGCGCCGCCATCCCAGTAGGGTGCCTGCCCTTCCGAGCACCCACGCAGGCTGGCCTTCATAGTCACAGTCCACAGCCGGCATCCCAGGGGCCCTCGGCACAGCTCGGGGGGCTAGCACCCCCTTGAAGGAAAGGTGGAGATCTGCGAGGGCACAGGCCGCCTCCTGCGCAAGGCTTCGGCCCAAGCCTGCCACGTCCAGGGGCAGCCTCTTCATGGCACCAGCTTTGCAGGGGAGATGCTGGGTGGGGGCAGCCACGCGCTGGGGCTCAGAGCTCAGGGGGAGAGGGTGTGGCCCCAGGTTTCTGTGTGTGAGTCAGACGCCGTGACACTGGAAACAGCACCCCTGCCGGCTTCCTCTGGTCCCGTGTGCCCTCACCTGCCACCCTTCCAGCCCCGGATCCCCTGCAGGGTGAGTCTGCAGCCCCAGAGCTCACCGTATTCTTCACCAGGTGCATGTCCACGCAGACGGGCTCCCCGGGGGATAACTAGTGACAGGAGCATCCTTCTTCATCGAGACGCTGCTCTGGTTGTTTCCCTTTCAATGAAACATGTGACAGTGGAACTGGAATTCACTCTGCCACCAGCCTGTGCCCAGCTGGGCATCCACATTTCAGAACAGCGGATGCGTGAGTTCCAGTGCGGCGTGCGGGAGAGACCGATGGGCTTCATTTAGAGCAGCAGGCAGTGGGCACAGCGACCCAGAAACCAGCGTCTGCAGACGAGAACGCAAGGCTCACGCTGCGGCCCAGAGAGGACGTGCGAGGTGACCGGGGACAGAGCTGGCTGCCTCCAGTCAGCCCCGCTTCCAGAGCCACAGCCACAGCCACGCCACAGAGCAAAACCACAACCCAGCTTCTGTTCCCACCGAAATGGTGGGTTAGGGAGTCAGACTGTTCTAGCAAATGCTCAGACCCATCGGTGTTGTTGGCACCCGAGACGACACACCTCCATCAACAGGGGGAACTCGCCGGCATTGCCAGTAGGGCCAGAGCCCTCCCCGAGCTGAACGGGAGCAGAGAGCAGGTGCCAGGACACACAGATGCTGAGGGTGCTGACCAAACACTTGACCAGGACGCACTGTATAAAAATGACCATCCAGATGGACCTGGGGCATGACAAAGTGCCCAGTGTCCATGGTCATGGGAGATGCAAGTTAGAAGCATAGGGGACCCGAAGAGAAAAGGCCGGGTGAGGAGGCAGACAGCGGTGAACGGCGGGGACACCTGAGGCCCTGGGCTCTCGTGAGTGGAGGGTGAATCGGTACAATGCTTTGCAGAATAGTTTGCAATTGTCCACGAAAGCTGGTCAGGTGCACCTCTCTTAGGTAGTCAGCACACAGAGAGCGTGTGCGTAAGACACTGGCAGGGCTGGCCTCCACAACCGTCTTCAACATACACACATAGGCATGCGCACACACATGTACACACACAGATATCCCCATAAACACAGATATTCCCACACAATATACACACCCACATACAGATGCACACACACACAGATATCCCCACACAGCACACACACACACATACACACACACACACACACACACACACACACTGATATACCTACACACACACATATACCCAGGGATCAAATGCCTCGTTTTCACCAGCTCAGTCTGAAAGGCATCCCCAGTCTTGAGCAAGAGGCCCCACGAAAGGGCGCTGGCAGAAACTCGATGGAAACGTACTGCACTACCCGAGACGCCATGAGGGGGAGAGGCCGGCGCCCTCCTCGGCCACATGGGCAACTAGAAATCCAGTTTCTATGACAGGCACGTCCCTCATGCAAATTAGCTTTCGTTTGGCATGAAAGCAGGGGCTCGGGGGTGACCGTAAACTCGGCTGGATTCTGATTGTTTCCTGGGTACTCAGTCTGCCTTTCTGTTTCAGTAATCGCTTCCTAATTATCTTCCAGTTGCTAAATAACACTTCGCTCGGTTTATCAAACAGAACTCTATAAAGCACCTCCTGAAGGCATTATCGGCATTTGGTTCTGATCACGCCACCCAGCAGGACGGGGCCGGCAGCCTCGGTCACGTCTGCGCAACGTGCCCGCTCTGGCAGCGGCTTCTCGCAGCAGGTGCCGGCCGACTGGCAGGGAGCCGACGCCCCGCGGCCCCAGCCACGTGCTGTTCTGCGAACTGATTCAAAGCATAGACAGGCCCTGCGGCCGCAACTCTGACGTATGACGACTGTGCACGGCGTCATTCTGCCCCGACAACAAGGCAAAGCTGCACAAACGGGGAAGCGGTGGCCTGGCTCTCACCCATCGAAGTGAGGCCGCAGGCAAACCGTGACACCTGGAGGATATGGTGGGTCAGGAGAACGAACGAAGCCGGGGTCCACGTCCAGGAACAGAGGCCACTGGGGCCGCAACTGGAAGGGAGGTTTGCTGGTGATTTTGATGAACTGCTGGAGGCTCACTGGTATGAGTGAGACATTCCTGGGGCTACGGTTTTAGGGGGCACACCTCCATGGGTCTTATCTCCAGGCACCCCACACATTCTCATACAGAGGAGCCAAGAAAAAAAATCCCTATGATTCTGAAAGGGCAGAGGAAGTAACCATATCCTATATAATAAAAGCCTAATATGCTAAGTGTCTGGTTGTCCGGTGGTCCATTCAACCAATCAAAGCGTAATATGCTAATGATATGCTAAGGCTGCTCAACTGCTTGCTATGACTTGCACTGACCACCAGGGGGCAGACGCTCCAACTGGTAGGTTAGCTGCTGGGGTCCAGCCAATCAGGACTGGGCAAGATGGGCCAGACATGCCCTGGAGCCTTCCCATGGTCCCTCCCCAGCTGGACAACCTTCCGTGTCCCTCCCTGGCCCTGATCGATCTTGCACCAGTGGGGTCCCTCGGCCCGGCCTGTACCCTCTCTCAATCAGGGCTGAGGGCCCCCTTCCCTGAGTGCATGAATTTCGTGCACCGGGCCTCTAGTAGAAATATATGTCAGGTTGTTGGCCCATTTATAACTGGACTGTTTGTTACTTTGGGTGTTGAGTCGTATAAGTCCTTTATAAACTTTGGATATTAACCCCTTACCAGGTGTACCATTGTCAGGGATAGCCTCCCATTCAGTGGGTTGCCTTTTTGTTTTGTTGATGGTTTCCTTTGCTGTGCAAAAACCTTTTAGTTTGATGTAGTTCCATTTGTTTATTTTTTCTTTTGTTTCCCTTGCCCGAGGCGATATGTCAGAAACAATATTGCTCTAAGAAATGTCCGAGATTTTACTGCCTTTGTTTTAAAAAAAATTTTTTTTATGGTTTCAAGTCTTAACATTTAAGCCTTTAATCTGTTTTGAGTTTATTCCTGTCCATGTTGTCAGAAGGTGGTCTAGTTTTATTCTTTTGTGCACCTATCTGTCCAATTTTCCCAGCACCGTGCACTGAATGGACTGCCTTTATGACCTCTCCTTGAAGTCCGAAGTGATGAGCTCTGCGTGTCCCTAATCAGCCGTGCATGACTCAGGCCCCCGTGCTTGTATGTGAAGCTGATCCGTTTCGCATCTGTCTCATGATGGGAAACGGGCACCAGGCGCGGGGGCAACACGCGGCCCTTCTGGGGATGAGCCTCCAAAGCATCACAAAGGCCCTTGGCGCTGGAGACGGAGCCTCCGCGTAGGCAGGTGACCGGGGCCTTTTACAAGCTGCTTCCAGACAGCCGTGCCCACAGCCCCAGGTCTTTCAAAGGGCTAGAGGGGGAGGGGGTTTGGGGGGTGTAATGGCGCTTCTCCCGCACCCACCGTCGGGGTGCTGAGCTGAAGCCACAGAGAAACCGACCTCAGGGCAGAAGGAGCCAGGTGACACCAGGTCACGGAAGGTCGCCCGTCCCGCGTGAAACGTGGGATGATGATTCGCTGAGAGAAAAAAGCCAGAAACACTGGCCTTCAACATGAAATAATCCGGACTTACGTTTCCCCCAGAACCTCGAAAAGTACCTTCAAACGCCTGGAGAAACAGCAGCGAGCCTTTGAAAGGAGCAGGGACTGTCTCCCTTCCATCCCCTCCCAGCCAGCGGCCGGCAGTGAGGAGGGTCTGCACGTCAAGGAGGGGGCCCCACGGGAGGGGCAGGGCCTCGCCAACAGGGGCTGCGGACCCCCCGGGGCAGCGGCCCACACTGTGAACTTGCAGGACATGGGCCTCACCGAGGCGTGAGCTCAGCTCCGCGAGAATTCAGCCGTCCTCAGCACCAGCGGACGGTCAGGCATGCTGCCACACAGGCTTGTTTTATGTGTTGTTTTGTTTTCATTAAAATGTTGCTTTTATAACTCAAAGTAAATTCTTGTCCTGACTTCTGGTATTAAGCAGTCTGCCGCCACCCCGCAGGCCAAGCCTCACGGGGGCCCCATGTGCGAACCTGCTGGTGTCACTGCCCTGCCCCCCTCCCCCCCCCTGCCCGGGATGTTTCCAGCACCTGGCAGATGGAAAATTAAAATTTCACCCACGCAAAGGCTACTCTACAAAGACGGCGCCTGCCCCACAAAAGGCTTGCGTTTGCACACCAAGAAAATCGATCATTTCATGAAGCTCAGCCTCCCATTTCAAGGCTGTTTTGCTGATTTTCTAC
>NW_006284618.1:3332564-3337939 GCF_000327345.1 Myotis davidii | reverse complement strand
CCTCATGCCCGGCCACCCGACAGGCGGGGGACAGCCCAGGCCCTGGTGCAGGTCAGGATGGTGGCAGAGTGGGCTGGCACCACTGGGCAGACGTCTGGCTGCAGCCGCCCTTGGCCATTCCCCACACTTCAGCCCTGGATGAGAGAGAACAGAGTCTGTGCTCAGGACACATTAAAGCAAATCGGGCCACAGAACACCCGGAGCAGGTGAGGGAGGGAGCGGGTCGGACGCTAATCGGCTGCGAGGACCTTTATGTCCCTGTCTTTTTCCTAAAGTAACAGAGGGTGGCCCTGGCCGGTGTGGCTCAGTGGATAGAATGTTGGCCTGCAGACTGAAGGGTCCTGGGTTCAATTCCGGTCAAGGGCATGTACCTCGGTTGCAGGCTCCTCCCTGGCCCAGGCCCTGGATAGGGCATGGGTAGGAGGCAACCAATCGATGTGTTTCTCTCACATTGATATTTCCCTCAGTCCTTCCCTCTGTCTTCCACTCTCTCTAAAAATCAATGGGAAAATATCCTCGGGTGAAGGATAAATAAATAAATAAATAAATAAAGAGACAGAGGGTGCGTGTGTGAGCTGTTACCTCTAATGTCCCCCTGCCAGGGACATTAGAGAGAGAAGGGAGGAGGCAGGGGGCGTGGCCTGCCTGCTGGACTGCGGTGCAGGTGGCTGTGCAGGGGCACCCACCCCCTGCCAGGTGCCTGAGCCACACACGCCCGCCGTGCCAGAACACATGCACCGCCTCTCACAAGCCTCAGTGCAGCCTGCGCCTGGCACAGGAGGTGCCCTGGGCCCGGAGCCCTGCACACAGTCTTCCTTGTCCACGGCCGTTACTGCCCATGACCCCGCCCTCTCGGGTGAAAATCATTTCCATGGGCCCAGATGCATCCCTCAGCCCGAAGAGGACTGGCATCTTCCTACTTTCGTCTCATTCTTCCTTTTCGGATAGTGTGTCCGCCCATCACCCATCAAAGACGGTTACAGCTCTTTGTGGTTGCATTTTTTCTCTACAAAAAAGCGTCCCTGAGCTTCTGTGGGCAGGGGTTTGGCGGGATGGCTGGCACTAGGAGAACTCCAGTGGCCCATCTGGCAATGGCCTCCGGGCCCAGGCACGCGCTGAGGGAAGACGGGCATGGCCACGCGTGAGCGGCACGGAGCTGTTTCTGAGATGAAGGATTGGGGTGCACGAGACTGTGGCACCCGTGAGGACCACTGAGATTGTGGGGTTCCGAATGGACTGGAGGCGACGCCATCTCCCCACAGGTGAGCGAGGACCAGCCTGAGCCCTGGATTCCCCCGCCCCCGCCCATGCCCGCCTCTGCCGGAAGCCCTGCTGTGTAAAGACGCTCCCAGATCCGACTGCTGGCAGCCTTCACTTCCCCGCTCCTCACAGGAGCACCATCCACTTGTGGATTCCTCGACAGAAACACTAACGAGACCTCATCTTCATTTATCCGCAGTAATTGTCATCTGCTGTGGGAAGTCCCGTGGCTGTGGGGAGTGATGAGCTCGGATGACGGGTATTTCTGCGCAGGGCCTGGGGAAGCAGGGCTCGCTGCCCCCGGGGCTCACTTCCTGACTGCGCTTGTCTTCCCACGTCTGCACTGCTGCTCCCCCAGGCTCTGGGCCTCCAGGCGAGGCCTGGCCACACCCGTAATCATTTCCATGTGTAGGAGGCAGTGCACATGCATTTCACGCAACAGATGTTTACCGAGCATCTAAGGCTTTGTAAACGCGTCCAACAAATGTTTATTGTCATCTGCGATGTACCAACCAGTACACCTGCCTCTTCCTTGAATATTCCAACAATGTCCGCACCACAGGGCCTTTGCACTCACCTCCCCAACCTCAGGAGTCCATGAGGCCTCCCTGCACCTCCCCCCACTTTGGAATAATAATGCTTAGTTACTGCACAGTAATTAATCCTAGGGAGGCACCATCCTTTTATGCTTCTCCTCCCTTATTGCTGGTCATTTGGGTTGATTGATGGAGTGTGTGTGTGTGTGTGTGTGGGGGGGGTGATATAATAACACTATTATGAGAACCCTGCTCATTTAGTTATTCTGTACCCTCTCAAATTAGCTTCATAGGATTCCTAGACATGGAGTTACTTGGTTAAGATCTAAGCTTCTGATGTGTAGAACACATACGAACCAGCTCATTAAGTGAAATGTCAGGATAAGCCCTATAACATTAGCTATAAGGTGAGGTTTATAAGAGAAAATATTCGCTCTGCATAGAGACAAAGCCAGGAATTGTTTTCAGAGGCCACGCAGCATAGGACCTGGGCCCCGTTCCCCTGGGTTGGGTGGTGGGTTCATAGGTGGTAAATATATTATTTTTAAAAGTTGACTGGCCTGGATCATCTTATGTCCTTTATGGCTTAAGGGTGCTGCCATGCTCTGTCATTTCACGGGTCCTTAGGTTCATGGCTGTGCTGTCGTAACGTTGGGGACGATGGGCAGGAAAGGCTGGTGGCCAGCAGGCCGGGAGAAGGAATGTGTCCGTGTGAAAGACACACTCAAATTTCTTCAATTTGCAGCTAGAAGAACAAATTATGTAGCGAGTTGTCTGCCTTTTTTAGGAGTAAATCCTCCTAACGAGGGACTTGCTTTGTGGAGCGTCTTTCTAACTGCAAGTTCATGGTTCTGTTCTGCGTTCTGTGCTCACAGTAACTCTTGGATTGGAATGGTTATCACTTAAGATAACAGTCTTTTAGCTTTTCCCTACGTGAGAGTGTTGACAAGTACCTTTTGTAATTTTGTTACCAACAAAATGTTTCAGTAAATAACAAATGTCTAGGGGGAAAAAGCGGCAGGGTCGGGGTGAGGATGTGGGGGGGGGAATGGGAGGGGAGGTTCTTAAATTAAGTGGGACTCGGAAGGCACCGTTTTGGGAGGAGAAGAGGATAAAAATGTGGGACTGGCACCCCTAGACATTGGGTGGGGGAGGAAAAAGGGAGATGGCAAAATTTGGAAGCTTGAGAGGAAAAATAGATCCCAAGCATCCACGGCCACGCGGCCCTCCCCCCATCACCCCTGAAACTTGCGCACCGGACGCAATCACCGAGTCTCCCTGACAATGTAAGTCGTATAACATCCTGCAGCCACGCAGTAGGAATAGACACGCGCCGTCTCTCTCTCTGTAAAGCAAATGCCTTTGTGTTACACAGAGAATGTTTCTTTTCTTCTCTTCCTGTGTGCCATTTTTTATTCTGATTCCGGTGGCCATTGTTACCCCCGCTGCCAGAAACGCTGGGGTGACATCTAGACAGAGCTGGGAGGAAAACGCATCCAACCTCCATGTTTACGCCCACTTATTATTGTTTAAAAATGAAGGCGCAAAACTGGGAGCCACACAGACACCCACGGAGAGGGGTTGGATAAGCACGCTCTGGCTTATTCCCGCCCGGAAGGGCCGTGTGGCCATACCTGCAATGAATCCCTGATCCCACCAGGATCGGCCGGGCCAGGTCAGCAGGGAGCTGGGTACAGAGGCCGGACACAGAGAGCAGGCGTGATCCCGTGTGCGTGCAGTTCTAGAACAGGGGACACAGGTAGTGATGGGAAGAGGACAGGGGGTCGCTTGGGTGGGGACCCATGTAAAGGGCATGAGAGAGTTCTGGGGGTGGAAATGCTACCTTTCTTGGGGGTGCTCACGTGGATGAGTGCTTTGGTCAGAATTTACCCAACTCTTTACTTACTGTAGGTGCGTGTTGCTACATGTAAATGATACATCAAATCTGATTTCTTTTTAAAAAATGTATTTTTATTGATTTCAGAGAGGGAGGGAGAGAGATAGAAACATCAATGATGAGAGAGAATCATGGATCAGCTGCCTCCTGCACACCCCTGACTGGGGATCGAGCCCACAACCTGGGCCTGCGCCTTTGACCAGAATTGAACCTGGGAACTTCTTTTAAAAAAAATATTTCTATTGATATTACTGAGAGGAAGGGAGAAGGATAGAGAATTAGAAACATCGATGATGAGAGAGAAACATCGATCAGCTACCTCCTGCACGCCCCCTACTGGGGATCGAGCCAAACCAGCTGGGACAGTAGAAGTCAACTTGTAATCTTTCATCCCCTTCTGTCCACAGAGTAAAAATCACTGTGCAAGGGGTATAGCTGCCCTATTTTCTGTTGTTTTAATTTTTAAAGGGACAGTAGAGATTGTAAAGAATCGGGGCCGCCATTTATGGAGCAAGATTCAGACAAGACTCAGACCCACCTCCCTCTCTCCCGCCCTCCCTATGGGGGTGACGGGATAGCCAGGTGACCTTCACACCCCCCTGTTCTCACCCATAAAACACATGGGCCGTGGGAGCGCCCATGGGAGGAGCAGCTGGACATCGAATTGAACAATTCATGCTGAAACGTAACACATGCTGAGTGTCTACTAAACAGTTATTATGGCTCCTGCCCTCCCCCGAGCTGAGGGCCCTGTTACAGGAAGACAGGCCCGCGTTTCGCCGGGCGGCTCAGCGGGTGGGCGGGTTGTTCTAAATGCTGCTGCCCTGACGGCCACCTCTGAGTGCTCTCTCCAGACAGGTCGTCAAATCACTCAGTTGGGTCTCGGAACCCAAGTGGTAATAAGCACGTGTCACGCTCCGGAGATGAGTGATCAACCCGCTACTTTAAAATTAGCCGGCAGACGGCCTCTCGGTGCCGCTGTGTGCAGGGAATGCCGGCACCCACAGGTCCCGGGAGCGACGGTGAGGGTCCCCGTCGCCCACGTAAATGCAGGGCTTGGGGGTCCCACAGCCCTGGGAGCTCTGAGGAGAAACAGCAGGTGCCAGTGAGTCAGGCGGGGGAAGGGTACGGGCTGCCGGTGGTGTGACCCCCATGCGGGTGCACCTTGCACGTGGGGGCTCCTCGCCCCGGAGGCGCAGGGACAGGACGATGCAGGGAGACGGGGAGCAGGAAGGGCAGATTTGTGCAAGTTACTCAGGCGGCGGGCGCGACGACCCCGTGGACATGATCATGAACTTGTATCTGATGGCGGCCGTGGTAACACAGCATTAGATGCTGCGTCCGGTTGACGGGAGCCCCCAGAGCAACCGGAGCCTGGAAAAAAGGCAGAGCAACAGGATGTGTCTCCCTCGGCCCAGGCCCTCTGTCCTGACCCAGGTTTTCGGTTTTCACGGCCCAGAGTGAGGATTTAGAAGAGAGCTTTGGAACTTGCTGTTTCCTTGGGCTGCGGGCAGGGAGATGGGCCTTCTGAGATATCGGGGTGCTGATTCCAGATCGCCTTTCTGGCTTCCTCTCTTGCCGCCAGGACAGCCACACGGCCCTCCCGACTGCCCCAGGGGTGGACCGTCTGTCCTCAAACCCGCACGCACAGCCGCGCCCGCCCACGGGCTCTGGAGATCTCT
>NW_006284618.1:3324533-3332520 GCF_000327345.1 Myotis davidii | reverse complement strand
GAGTCTGGAAAGTGTGGCTCCCCCAGCCACACTCGGCTCACCTGGCTCTTCTTCCAGGAAGCCTCCGGAAGGCTTCTACCCAGAGGATGTGGTCACCTGGCCTTGACTGTGCTCTTCGGGGACAGGCCTTGCCTCCCCCATCCTCCCTCCCCGCGCCCGTGGCTGAGCTGGGCCCCCAGTAGCCGTCCCGTGACTTTCTCCAGATGAACACGGACAGACACCCGAGCGAATGGAGACCGGGCTGCCATAGCGGACCCTGCTTTCCACCTCATCGTGCATCTTCCCGACCCGCGGAAAGGACCTCAGGAACCGGCACTGACAAAACACTCCAACACGTCCAACAGCCCTCGTGGGGAAGATCCGGCCTCTGAGTTTACAGGGAAATGCAATTAAATTAGAGCAAGTACCCACTCAGGATTCAGTCTTCGGCCAAGAATAGAAACCAGGATGTAAGCGACGACATATTCCTATTTCTTAGGCAAAGCAGCTCTTGTCCCTCAAGGGGTGCGTGTGCCCTGGGAGGGGCCAGGCCGCGCCAGGCAGAGCTCGCCAGAGAACCTCGAATGGGCGCTGACACGCGGAGATGAAGGGCGGAGCGAGAGCTGCTGTCGCTGCCACCAACGGTGCGGGCCCAGCACCCACTGGCCCTGCGGGAGGTCTAGCCAGCCGCCATGCAACCACCTCGGCTCCTTCCGATGCCACGCACACGGCCGCATGCTCCCCGAAGGGCCAGGGGACACACTGTTGCACTGAGAATAGGCATAACAATCGTCTTCCGTCCCAGATTTATGCCCTTGGTCTTGTTCCGGAGCTCAGCTCCGTTTCAAGCGCTCTGGTAGCCAACAGAGCACACGCCGTCGTTTCCCCTGCGGCTCCCGCGTGGCTTCGGTGGTCAGCAAGCAGACGTTCGCTGCCCTTTCCAAAAGCAAAGGGAAGTCAGCTCTGACGCGAGATTCATTCAGGATCCCACGCTCACCGTTTAAGGAGGCGGAAGGATTTCCACGAGGCCAGAGACTGTTGATCCTTTGGGAAGGGCCTTTAAGCTCCTCTGCGGACCGAAGGCCGGTCACACTCTCAGGAGACGTGGTGCCTTTGAGGGGGTGTCCTTTGGAACAAGAACCACGAAGCCTGTGCCTTCCCAGGGGCTCAGGGGTCCTGCAAACTGCAGGAGAGAGGAGAGTTGGATGAGTTTGCGAGAGATGGATTTTAGACACTCCCACGTCGTGAGGAGGAAATGATCCCTTCGCCTCCTTCGGTGGGAGGGAGAGAGAGGCGTTCTCTAGGTATGTGTTTAGCCTCCAGTCACGACCGGATGATCTGTGCCGTGTAAGCACAGCCGGAAATTTAACGCTGCGCACGCATCTCTTTGGAAATGCTATTTCTGCTTCTTGGAGCTCGGCATGGGGCCCGGCGACATTAGCTGCGCATTCGATCTCTTCTTCACTCCCAGGCTGCGCCGGAATCATCGTCGCTCTGCCCGGGAGAGAAATAGCCCAATATATCTGGCCCGGGAGCCCAGGGGACGGGAGCCCTGCTAGACACTGGGCTCATCAATGGGAGTTTTATGTCCTTGGAAAATAGGCCGGCGAGGCTCAACGCGCTCCGATTTCCCTCGACAAACACACATCTACGGCAGATAAGCCTCTCCGCCCAGAGAGATGACATTTTGCCCGGATCTAAATAGTCTCTGTTTATAAATCTCTTTTATCCGTTTCACGCGGCCATATGGTGCGCCTGCCAGGCCCGAAGGCCCAGGAAGAGCCCCAGTGAAAGGAAGACAGAGGTGTCCACCGAGACGCCACGTGTCAGTAAGACTACGGGGAGCCTGCATGGAAGACGCGCCTTCCATAGAACCACCAACCCCATTAACAGCACTTACATTAGACAGTGAGGCAATTTCTTCTCTTAAGTGAAGAAATCCAGAGGGGTCCTGGACTGCCTTCCTGATCTCAGAGAGGAAGGGAGAGAGAGAGAGAGAGAGCCATCCATGATGAGGGAACCATTGATTGGCTGCCTCCTGCACGGCCCACACTGAGGATCCAGCCTGCAACCGGACATGTGCCCTGACCGGGAATCGAACCATGACCTTCTGGTTCATAGGCTGACGGTCAACCACTGAGCCACACTGGCCGGGTCTGGACTGCGTTCTGATTTGCTGTCCGGATTCACCAAGTTCCAAGGGCCAGCGTTCCCACAGACTATTCATTAATTACACACGTCTGTTTGCGCCTGAAAGTGTCACACAGCTGATTCTTTACCTTCACCAGAGCCCAGCCTCCCCCCACCGCCTCCTCCCCACCCCCCGCCACCTCCTCCCTGCCCCCAGCACATTGCCAGTGAAGGGGATGAGGGTGGAGGGGTCGGTAGGTAATGGCAGTTAGTTACTTACTCATTTTTATGGCTTTGTTAATGAGCACACTTTCTTGGTAATGATGTCTTTATGTTTTCCTCGACTGCATTGCGATGGGCCGTCTTAGACATGAGGAGCGCTGAAGCTGATGTATTGCAGGTCCCAGCTAAAGCAGCTTCCATCTTGGGCAGAGTGGAGGTTTATATAACGCTCTTGGCCACAAGCAAAACTTTGGCTCTAAGGGACTTGACGATTCTTTCTCTCTTCCCCGTGAAAGAGGAAGGAATCTTGGGGCATCTCAATTCACCCTCCATCGAGGTGGCCGCTCTCACAATCATTCAGGAAACCTTAGCGTGGCATCTTCCTCCAGTGGACGCGGTGCCCACGGCGTGCGTCCCCCAGGGGTCCACGGGAGCACAGTCTCAGGGTGACTGGGAACCATGGTCTGACCAAGCAGCATCGGGCCGACCACACGTGGTCCAGGGAGGGCTTGAGGCTTTGTATCACGGCTGATCCCGCCTTTTCTTTCGGCCTGGGCCTCGCTCAGATAACCCCACCCACACCGGGATCCCACGGAGAACACAGCTTAACTCTCATTGGCAACAAGCGTTCTTCTGGTGACGTCCCATGGGCCCACCGGCCGTTTGCATGGAATGAGAAGCAGGCCCCGCTCGCATTCTTGGGAGCAGGTGGCCGGACTCCGCAGCAACTGCAGCCCAGGTTCAGGGCGCAGCCAGAGAGCGAGCCGGTGTGCACACCTGGAAACCCGCGCGCTGCCCGGCCCAGCCTGGCCACCCAGCGTCCTGCATGTCCGTGCCTCTGTGCTTCAGACACCGTGATCCTGTCCTAAGGTATTCCGGCCGAGGGGCAGCGGCCGCGGTGGCATAGATTCCATTGTTTTAAAAGCTGTGTTTGACCACTGCTCAGTACTTCACCGGCGCCACTGTGCGGCCTCCTCAATGTGGTGTTTTTTCCTCCCAGGCCGCTCCCTTCCAAGTGATGCTGAGAAAGTCACCATGAGTTTGACATTAATATCTATTTCTTCTTCGCCACGTAGCAAAAATGATCTAATTTTTATTGTAAAATTCAGTGGGAGGCATAAACGAGCTTCAGATTTCATTCTCGCAACTCGGAGAGGATCACCTGCGACAGCCTCTCCGCACAAATTGGTGTTTCTGCGGTTTCCTGTAAGCAGAGAGTCAGCAGCTTCCCAGCCCGTTTCGGACACGGAGCGGAGCCGTGGGGAGGGCCCAGAGTTGCAGCCCGAAGGCGCGGGTGTCGCCCGCCCTGCCCCGCCGAGCAGATTTGCAGACGCATCAGCTCAGGAGGCACGGGCTTCTCCAGGTCATCGCCACGGTAATGACCCGGAGGCCCGCGCCGAGTGCAATAACCGCTCTCTCATCTGCTGCCCTATGAAGCCATTTCCAGACTTGTCAGCCCAGAGAAATAGCATTGCAACTATGTAATTTTGTTTGAATGAACTGCATATTGAAAAGAAGCACCGAGAAGAATATAAGAGGAGTCAGGTGCCCTGGCCCGACCGTGGATCTCAAAGACACAGGGGGCGGGGGCTGGAGGGACTTTGACCTTGGAGCAGGGAGCTGGACAATAGCCCGGCCTTCAGAGGACGCACAGGCCCAGGGCCCAGAATTCAGGCCCAACTTCCCCTTATCTGTGGCCAAACTTAGGGGCGGGGTGCTCTCCCCCTGCCCCCCACCATGAAAGCAGTTCACCCTGGGCCCCTCCACCACCCTCAGGCAATGGTCTCAGGGAGGAAGGCCCAGGTGAGCTGGCCCTGGCCGTGCCCCTACCCAGGTAACCAGCTCATTTGTCTCTGTCCCCCCAGGGGGCGGGGGGTGGGGGATCCCTGACCTCATGGTTTCCAGTGCACAGTTTCTACCAACGGGAAGCGCCCATGCAATGTACGGAAGGAAGGAAGGAAGGAAGGAAGGAAGGAAGGAAGGAAGGAAGGAAGGAAGGGAGGAGGGAAGGAAGGAAGGAGGGAGGGAGGAATTCTGGCTCGGATTTCAGACCACAGCGAGACTGCTGGGATGGGGAGAGCTCCCGCTCCATTTTCTCCTTGACCAGATGAGTGAGGACTTTAAAACAAACAACCAAACAAAACCTCAAACAATGCAGACATCAGCACAGGCTGGGCCAGCTCCAGTGGTTGGAAGATAATCGACTCAACTGGCCTTTAAGGTTTGGTTTTCATTAACACCCACTCACACTCGCTAAGACATCCAGTTCTAAGAAACGGAAAGACACGTGGCCGTGTCACCCTTCCGCTGACCCCACGCAGGGGGTCCGAGTGGGAGTGTGTGGCCTAGAACTGAACCAAGGAGCCCTCACACACTCGCAGATGGGTGATGTCTTACAGATGACAAGCTTGAGACGGGTTCCACAGGGTCCCCCAGCTCATCCCGCTTGTGAGTAGAGAGTGTGTGTGTGTGGAGGGGTGCGGGGGGAAGGGGGTGCAGGAGAGAGGGGAGACAGGCTCTCTCCATCAGGCCACACTGCTCTCATCGTGTGCCTGCCTGTGCCTGTGCCCAGTGGGCGGGGGGAAGCGGGTGCAGGAGAGAGGGGAGACAGCCTCTCTTCATCAGGCCACACTGCTCTCATCATGTGCCCCTGCCTGTGCCTGTGCCCAACTCTTCAAACACCGACCAGGATTTGAGTCCTGGTTCTGCCTTGAACGTCACTGGAAAAGCTGCCCAACCTCTTAGAGCCTCACTTTCCACATCTGTGAAATGGGAAGATATTAGCCACCCTTAGAGTTCTGACCACATGAGAGGAGACAGCAGGTGAGGGGTCCCTAAGGCACCTAACACGGGGGCGGGGAGGACTGGGGAACGCCCTTCCCATCGTCGGTTGGAAAGCCCTCTCCCGACCTGTGGGATTTCCAGGCTGTCAGTGACCCGTCCCTTCTGGAATCAGCACTCGCATTTCTCTCTCCTGTTTGTGGCTCACACTTGGCATGTCACGAGGGTCGCGATCATGCATTGCGTGCACGTGCCCTCCCTGCACGCTGCTGCCATGCAGGCTGCACCCGTGCGTGGGCGCCTGGTTTGGCCCCAGCCCCAGGCGTGCTGTGAATGTCTACTGAGTCAGATCATCAGAGAGGCACCGAGGACTGCGTAGGCAGCACACGCAGCCGATTGAAACGCGCCCTCCGTCCCCACCCTGGGGGCTGACATCAGCCAGATGCCAGCTGGTCTGAAAACACGGAGCCACAGAAATGCCAGCCTCTGCCCAGTGCCCGTGGACAGTGGGCTCTGGGCTTGGACACGCCAGACACTCCCTCCAAGACATTTCCCTCCAGACACTCCACTTCTGTTGATCAACACTGGCTGTTTCCTGCATTTGGAATAATTTAATAAACACCGATAGCCGCCAGGGGCCAGGCAGGGCGGCGGTCCCAGCTGTCATCTTCACCGGCAGAGATGACTGGAAAGAGACGCTAACGAGAGATTGACGTGACCCTCGGAGCAGAGGCTGCGGAAGCTGCTCTCACCGGGCGTGGACCAGCGGGAAGTGGGGACGATGGAAACTTGGAGGCTTGGAGGAGAGGCCTGTGGAGCTGAGACGCACGTCTGCTCAGCTCGGGGGAGGGGGCCCTGAGCTCAGAGGAGCTGGGACCCGTTGGAGCTCTGACGGGGGACCAGCTGGCCGTGGGGACACCTGAAGGACACAGGGAGGCTGTCTCACATGCTGGGAATGTGGCGGGACCAGCTGCTCTGCTGGGAGGCCGCCAAGGGAAACAGGCCGGCAGTCCCCACCCCTGCCCCATAGAGGACCCAGCTGTGCAGATGTGGGGCTGCACGGGGCCCTCGCCTGGGACCCCGGCTGGTCTTACTGTATAAAACACACGGACTTCTAAATCAGGGGAGTCAGGTCAGCATCTCGGGTGTCTCCCTTACATTCAATTCAAAAGAAACTTTCCAGGATCCCTGTTACCTGCAGTGTGACAGGGGGCGGGGGCGTTAAAGCTGCTTCTGATATACAAATGGCCCTCCGGAACCCAGGAGCCAGAGACCAGAACTTGAGGCACATAATCCACTTGGTTTCAAGAGCCCACCCATCAGCCCTAAAGGGGAAAGCAAGAAGCTCCAACGCCTGCTCTCGAGTCGTGGAGAGCCCGGGTGCACACAGCTCATCCATCAACCGGAAATGTGGGCACGGCCTGCCTTCCTTTCAGCACCAGGCAGGACTCTTCATAGGCTGGGAGCCTCTCCAGGAAGTCTCTGCCTCTGTGTGTGTTTTAGTGAATGGGTGGATGAGTGGATAGATGAATGGACAGGATAGATGAATAGACAGGTGGAGAGATGGATGGATGGATGGATGGATTGGTAGGTAGAGGGGTGGATGGATATGCAGGTGGGGGATGAACAGGCCAGTGTAGAGATGGATAGACAGGTGGAGAGTTAGAGGGATGGATGGATGGATAGATGGATGGATGGACAGGTAGAGGGGTAGATAGATATATAAATAGGGGATGCATGGATGGATGAAGGGATGGATGTATGGGTGGAGGGATGGGTGGACAGGTAGAGGGATGGGTGGAGGGGTGGATGGATGGAGGGATGGATGGATGGATAGATGGGTGGAGAGATGGATGGACAGGTGGAGGGATGGGTGGAGGGATAGGTGGAGGGAAGGAGAGATGGATGGAGGGATGGAACGTGGAAGGCAGGGACAAACACGCCTAGGTTGGTGACACCCCAAGTTGGAGGATCGCCACACCTCACACGTTCCCACCTGTGGCTTGTTCTCTGAGATGGCAAATCCTTGTGGTGCGAGGCCGGTTGTTCATGGTCGGCGTGTGGAATCTGGGAGGGTCTGGACGTGGTTGGAGGCACCTTCCACACTTGCCCAGAGCACCTGCCCTCAGAGCCCACAGACCTGCAGGTCCTGGTGAGGTGAGAATGATGCACCTGCTGACTGGGGGGCCGAGGGGACGTCCTGCCGCGTGCCATGGGGCCTCCTTCTGTGGAGAGAAGCCGGTGTGCGGGGCTCCTTCCCACAGCCAGCCTCCCAGGGGCAGCTCTGTCCCCGTCTCTGCCCAATGAGAGGACGTGGGAGGAGGGGACTTGGGCAATGGAAGCAGGTGCCGGGGGCTTGGATGGATTCTGAGATTTCATAATGAAAATATAAGCCAGACTTTAACATAAACATCCGTCTAAATAACAGACTAAAAATCAAGCCAAGGAGGATGCATCTTACTGTCCCTGAGCCATTGTAACTGAAGTAATACCGCACTGTGCTGATGGGAAGTGACGCAGCGCCGGCGGGCGTGGGCAGCTCCATCGCTCAGTGTGTCTGCTTCCTGCCCCGATAATTCACCGCGGGCCACGTGAGCGCCCCCCGGACAGTGTGCCTGGGCTGAGACCTCCAGGAGCCTGGGTCTGCCACGGTCACCCCTGAGCGCTCCCTCTGGAGTCTCCTTACCCAGCCTGCAGACCTCAGGCTGGAGTGACCATGATAAAGGCCCAGCTGACACTGCTGCTTCTTCATCCAGTTCCTCCTGCCCCCACAGGTGAGGGACAGGGGTAAGCATCAGAATGGCTGGGTGAAGGTGCAGCTAAAACCAAGGGCAGGAGAGGCTGCACAGAGCAGGTGAGGAGGGGCAGTGGGGAG
>NW_006284618.1:3321409-3324390 GCF_000327345.1 Myotis davidii | reverse complement strand
GGGAGGGGGAGGGGAGAGCAGAGCAGGTGGGGAGGGGCAGGGCCGGGCAGGTGGGCTGGAGCCAGGAGCCTCAGGTTGTCCCAGGCTGCACACAGCAGGAAAGGCCACTTTCCCCGCAGCCTGCAGGCTCCTTCCTGTCCTTGGCCAGGTCGGGGCCAGTTTTTCTCAAAGCAGCAAACGTCGTGCCAAGTGGGGTCCTGCTCAGCCTAATCCCGAGTGGGGTGTCCTGACCGCAGCCCCAGGCCCCCTGCGCCTGGCACACACCGTATGGGGCAGGATGGGGGTGTGGTCTCCCCCAGACCCTCTCGCTGGGCCCCACCCCTGCCGGTGCTCTGTCCCAACACCGACCACCCTGTCCCACGACAGCCCTACACCCATGTCTGTGTCCTCAGGTCAGGTGTGACTCTGTGAAGCCAGGCCCCGCATTGCTCTGTGGCCTCCTTCCCAGGATCCTGTCTGCCAGAGGGAAGCAGCACTGGATAAGCAGATGGGGGACACATGAGGGAGTGAACACGTGTTCTTGCCATCCCACACGGGGGGACAGCGGCACCCTTACCCCACACTGACCCTGCCCATTGTCCTGGCTGGGCCAGCATGCCCCTTCTTGTAACCTAGAGTGTGGGCAGGTGAGCACACGCATGCACGCACACACACACGTGCGCACACACTTACATGTACTCACACATGCACATATGCACACACATGCACACTCACACTTACATGCACGCACATGCACACATGCGCACACATACGGAGGCACACATTCACACTTATATGCACACATGCACACTCACATGCACACAGACACACATACACACACGCAGGGACACACACATGCATGGGCATGTACACATGCCTTTCTGTTCGGTTTTCTCAGCGACTGGCTGGCAGGAATTATGCGCGTGAAGACGCTGTCTGCTGGGTCTGTGACAAATGCCTCAGGGTCCTGTGGCCCCAGACACGATGCATCTTGTCAATGTCTTACAGGTTCAGGGGCTCAAGGAAATGGCTGCCATGAATACTGTCACCGAGAAAGTGGGGGAAGGCGTCTCCCAGGCTGGTCGGCCATCGGCTGGGAGGCAGAGCAGCAGGTTCAGATATCTCGGCGGCGGCAGCAGCAGCAGCGCCCTCGTGGCTTCTGCGGAAACCGGGGCACCGTCTCAGCGCAAAGGCACCTGCCCAAACGTCCTCTCTGCTCCTGCGCATCCTCGCCCCGGAATGTCACCTCTCGGATCTGCCTCGGGTTCAGTAAAGGTGTGTTTTACAGCATTTTAGGGTGTTTTTAAACTGTTCTCTACTGAAAGGCCGTGCTTACAGAAAAGGTTCTTAAACGAGGCAGGTACCTGGCGGTATTCGAACCAAGGTAACATTTGCACGCCCTGGTTTCTGCAGAAACGGCATCGACTAATGAAACGCTGTATCTCCCCGATCCCAGAGACGGGACAGCGAAGCACTCAGCTCTCTGCCTGTCCCAGCCCACGGCCACCAGCCAGCCCTGGCGCCTCCTGGAAAAACCGAGAAGCAGGCCGGGCAGGAGTCCCTTCTTGGCCCAGAGGAGTTGACGGCGGCGTCTCTTCCTGTCCTGATTGATGTCAGGCCGGAGTCTGGGTTTTAGGTCTGAGGTTTCCTGCAGACGCTGGAAGAGAATGTTGGCTGGTGGGGAGGGGAGGAGGGAGGGGTGAGAGGTGCAGGAGACAGACCCCCCCCACTGACCACCCCCCACACACACACACACCAGGCTCCCTGGGTAGGGGCAATTGTTTGCACTGTCACCGAAAAGGAAATGCATTTGTTTTCTGCTCACAGGCCCAGATGGTGGGGAAGGCATGACACCTCCCTCACATCAGGCGGATGGAGGAGGGTCAAGGAGACACATTAGCAAGGAAGGCCCTGCCCAGCACCTCCCAGGGCAGAAGAATCACCTGGGGGAACCTCTGGCATTTGGTCAGGGTCTGATCTGCAGAGATATTAACAGCTGCAGAAGGAGGACCGTGCAATGGAATTGCAGGTCAGAAAACGGACGGGACCGGATGCTGCAGGGACCGGGCACTGTGTGCCTTCTGCTCTGTGTGCCCTGGCCTCCCCTCAGCTCCAGGTCTGGTCTCTGCTCCTCCTTCGGTGTCATTGCCGGGGCTCCTGAGGGACCACGGCCCTCGGCCCTGTGTCTCCCTCTGCAGCTACCGTGGCTGGCCCAGGCCTCAGACCCTCGGGGACAGCAGCACCCTTACCCCACGCTGACCCTGACCATTGTCCTGTCCGGCAAGGACACATGGAGGGAGGGAAGGGCCACAGCCTCTGATCCCCAGTTCCCAGCCCCACAAGCTGATCTTTTTTTCTGTTCCTCATTACAGCCCAACCTGGCTTGGCAACAAAACCCGATCTGAGCTGATGCAGAGCGTTTATAATCTGTATTCGTTCCTCTCCAGTGAATATTCATGCATTTCTCTGCAGAGACCTGAAAGCAATGACTCCGGGTCGCTGCCCAGATTCTGGCGGGGGTGGCGCCTAACAGAACATCTACTTTCTGGGGCGTCGGCCCCGGACTCGCATCCTGGCTCATCCCCCTCGGGAGGCGAGCCCTCCACAAACCTGGCGGCCGACGCGTTCCCTTTGCTGTGTACCACGTGCAGAAGCAACGCGAAAAGCTGCCCAGTGCTTTTTGGTAACAGAATATTTTTTAAAAAGTAAACCAGGGATGAAGGTTATACGACGTACAATGTGGCAGAACTTAACGTATGACCGTACTTTAGGGAGAAGAGAAAGATCCTCGCAAGAGGGAGTTGTTGCTGGTGGATTTTGAAAACCACGGTGAGCCTGTTTGGCTCCTGGGCTCCAGTGCGTGCGCCCTCATCCTGCCTGGGAAGGCGCAGGGGTGTGGGGGAGGCAGGGGCTGGTGGCAGACCGTACTTTAGGGAGAAGAGAAAGATCCTCGCGAGAGGGAGTTGTCGCTGGTGCATTTTGAAGCCTGTTTGGCTCCTGGG
>NW_006284618.1:3314592-3321366 GCF_000327345.1 Myotis davidii | reverse complement strand
GAGCCGGGCACTGTGTTTCCAGCAGCTCAGGAGCAAGAACCAATTTGCCGGCAAAAGCGCACGATCGGATTCTGCAGAAGAACCTCCTGCAGCTCCCACCAGGGCCCGACGGCCAGCCTTCTTCTCGGGCGACACGCACAGCGTTTCCAGAGATGCTCACAGCGAGGCCCGAGCTCACAGCTTTCCCGGGGACACAGGTTTGTCATCGTGATCAGCATTTCCCCTATTTATGAAAAAAGGAAAACCCGCAGCCCTGACACACGCAGGCCCGGGAGAGGGTTTGGGGGCGAGTTCCTTGTGGGGTGTGTGAGGGAGCCGGTTCTGTGGGCGAGCAGGAGGTGAAGGCCAGAGCCTCGGTTAGGGTGCCGATGGAGAAACTCATCGTGTGTGCGATAGAAAGATGCGTTTTGCCAGAAAGCCTGGCTAAGCGCCCAGACAGGCCAGCACTTGGCCCTGCACCCCTGGCTCCGTGGAGCCTGGTCCTGAGGGCTGGGAGCACACGGAGGCCCGAGGCCCGAGGCCCGAGGCCGGGGCACATGCGGACCTTCATCAGTTTCAGGGTCGCCTGGCCTGGAGCACGTGGCACTCAGCCATTGGCTCCAGCGCGTGGGCCCTCATCCCGCCTGGGAAGGCCCAGGGGGGTGGGGGAGGCAGGGGCTGGTGACAGGGTGAACTGCGGGATTCTGGGGGCTTGCCCAGCACGGTGGAGAGTGAAGGCCTGCTCCTCTCTCCACGACCACAGTGCGGGGATCATGTCATTGAAATTGTGCTGGAAATGTATTATTTGAACAAGGCCACCCCGTCACCCTCTGAGCAGTGACTCTGTGCACAGAGACCCTCCCCCGCCCACCACTCAGGGTCTTGCTCTGTCATGGTGAGCCCCCCACCCCGCAGCCCCCTCTTATCTTTTCATCTTTGTGTGTGGGGAGGTGAAGGCCGGGGCCTCGGGTTAGGATGCCGATGGAGAAACTCATCGTGTGTGCGATAGAAAGATGCATTTTGCCAGAAAGCCTGGCTCAGCGCCCAGACAGGCCAGCACTTGGCCCTGCACCCCTGGCTCCATGGAGCCTGATCCTGAGGGCTGGGAGCACGCGGAGGCCCAAGGCCCGAGGCCCGAGGCCCGAGGCCGGGGCACATGCGGACCTTCATCAGTTTCAGGGTCGCCTGGCCTGGAGCACGTGGCACTCAGCCATTGGATTCTGGGGGCTTGCCCAGCACGGTGGAGAGTAAAGCCCTGCTCCTCTCTCCACAACCACAGTGCGAGTATCGTTTCATTGAAATTGTGCTGGAAATGTATTAATTGAACAAGGCCACCCAGGCACCCTCTGAGCAGTGACTCTGTGCACAGAGACCCTCCCCCCGCCCGCCACTCAGGGTCTTGCTCTGTCACGGTGAGCCCCCCACCCCACAGCCCTCTCTTATCTTTTCATCTTTGTGTGTGGTGACAATTGCCGATGGTGTGACTCCTGTTACAAACATGAAGGAGTATTCCATTAATGGTAATTGCTTATCAGAGAAAATCAAATCTTATCGCCGTGAGAAACCTCGCTGTGGTTTGCATGCAAATCGGAGGCTCCGGATTAAGACAGTTTTTCTTTTGCCTTTTCTGTCACACTCAGGGGCATGGTGACATTCTCATGTTCTCCGCCAGGTGCCGGTCCTCCCCAGGCTACAGAGTGACCGTGGACCTGCTCAGGACACAGGCCGGAGGTCCAGCAGGGTCACAGCCGGGACAGGAGAGCCTCAGGCGGCCCCTGGCCCATCGGTGGGTGGGATGGAAGGCCAGATGGAAGTCTAAAGGAGGGGTGTGGACGCGGGGGGCATGAGCAGGGGTGTTGAGGGCTGGCTGCAGCAGCGCTGGGGGTCAGGGGTCAGTGAAGGTCAGCCCACCTGCCCTTCTGGCTGAGAAGGACCCAGACAAGTCTCAGCTCTCAGCCGGACTCCGGTGGGGCCACCACTGTGGCGTGACGGTGTGACAGTGTGACAGTGTCCGAGGCAAATGTGCGAAGGGCTGTTGAGCTCCTGGGATGCTTGACCCAGAGAGACGTCCTGGCTCAGCAAGGCCAGCACCACCTTTTCTTCTGCTCAATGGGCAGCTCTAGGGGAAGGACTGTGCACCCACCATTCGGCATCGATGCTGGACTAGGCCCCATGAGCGGGTCTGCGAGAGCAGGGAGCCGCCGTGGGCAGGGAGGCCCAGGAGCGGGACGGCCCTGAGCTGCGGGTCACTGTGTGGCCAGGCTCACACTCCTGGAGAGACCCCCGCCCAGGGGTTCCCACGCTGAATACCTTGAACCAGTCATCTCAGGAGCTGGCCTCAATCTCCCCGGATGCGACCTGTGAATTATACCTGCGACGACTCTCAGAGACTCGCAAAAAGGAAGTAAATCCATCAGAAACTTTCTCCGTCCTCCTCCAGCCAGGCAACCGGAGGACACAGTCGGCCTGATTTATGGTCCTGATCACACGCGGACCCAAACGCCCTCCATGTCGCCAGGACTTTTTGATCAATGACAATGTACCTGCAGCGCCACGGAAACACTGCATCTTTCAACCTTCGAGACATTTCATCAAAATGTCAGGATCCGCCTCATTTTTCTCGCCCGGGGCAGCTGCGTCCCGCCCTCCTGGTTTTTGCCACCTTCCGGCCACAGCTCCTCGGCTCAGGCTCCGGGAGCCGCATGTTGAACGAGGGCCTTTCTTGTTCGCCTCCCAGCCAAGTCAGCCCTCCCCCGGCCGGTGCCTTTATCGGGGTGCCACGCCTGTAAGGACCGTGGACAGTGTACCCGTCTGCGTCCCTCACCTGACCCCTTGCTGCCTCTGGTCACTCCGGCCTCCACTCCATTCGCCCAGACTGGGCAGTCTCGAGGCGCTCACTGAGCAAATGCCTTGTGAACGGATGGAAAAGTCAGCCACCGTGTGTGTGGGGCAAGGAGGTGGCCTTGAGCAGGAAAGGGAGGGTGAGCTGATAGAGCCGGGAGCTTCCCAAAGCAGCGCAGCTTCAACCTGATTCCCCGACACCCTCTGAGGGAGAGAGGAGGACTCTTGGCAGACTTGTCACAGTCAGGTTAATCCCCGAGGCATCAAGAGTCGCCTGATCTGCCCGTGGCCGCACAGTGAACAGGTCCTGGAGCGTAGGTCTCCGTCCTCCCAGCCCAGGCAGTGCTAGTCCCTCGGAGAGACCATGGGAAGGAAAGACCCTTGTCACCGTCCCCAGGGATGGAACAGGACTCGTGCCCGCAGGGCTCGGGGCCCCGGGGAGCAGGGCAGCAGCTCTGCCTGCGGGACCTCCCACCTGAGGCTGCAGGGACACGATGGAGGCCGGAAGGGGACACAGGCACAGCCGATGATGGACATGCACAGCGGATGATTCTTTAAAACACAGGAACATGGGCTTTCGCTACACGAGTCGTATTTTCTATAGTTCGTCTGTCACAGGTTTTCTAGGCATGAAAAATGCTTCTGTGGTCACTACAGCTGAAGTTTGCATGTGGCAAGTTAGTAATTTCCGGGCACCTTTATGGTGTTAGTTTTATAAATTTGCATTCCCTTTCCCAGCACTTTGAAGGGGAAAAGCAGCATAAAGATCTAAATTGTGTGATTTTTCGCTAGGAAAGATGCCTCGATGACAGCCTCGCCCGCCGAACCTCTGCAGCCGGCTGCCAGGCGGGGGGCTCTGCCCGCCCTCGGTCCCCGGAGCCCTCGGCAGGAGGCTGTGGTGAGCCCGCGTGGACGTGTGTGTCTATCGGCCTAAAACCAAGTGAAAAATGGGCAAAGTGGTAAGACACTAGTATGCTGCTGTGCCCGCCTGGGGCCACACTCCCGTGACTGAAACAGCCAGACGTGGAGGGACCTGTGACCCTTTGCACCTTGGAGCTGTGGACGCCGGTGCGGGCTCAGGGCCACTAGGCCCTGGGCATTGCCTGGCACAACCTGCGCTCAGCGCTCTGCAGGCCACTCCGCCACGGGCTGCCTTGCACGCAGACACGGCGGGCGGCGTGGCACTCTGAAGGGGCTGTCCCGGCAGGTGCTCGCAGCCACGCTCCGTCCTCCTGGATAAATAGTAGAAACGCTCTCCGGACTCTGAAAGAGACCGGGAGGCGCCCCCAGCACCCGCTGCGCTTCGTCACACCCCCCTTTATAAAGTTTGCAATATTTTTGAGACGTTTGCCTTTATCAAATATGTGGAAATAACATATGCACCAAACCTCGTCCTATGTGTTGAAAGCTGGTAAGTTACCTTTTCATGTTTCACTGAATTGGCATGGATTCATAGAAATAGCACAGCAATTACAGCTAGTTGCCTGGTTACCCCAAAAGCAATGACCCACTTTAGTAAGAACACCATCTTGTATATAGTTCATGGTGTGTTGCATTCTGTCAGTGTTTCTGGTCACAAGAGTTCTTAGAGCACCTGGGTGGTGTTGGGGGCGGGCGGTGAGGGGGGAGAAGGGCACACATGGAGGAGCAGTGATAACTTAGAAGTCAGGGGACACGTGTCTAACCCCAGTTTCACCAGCAACTGGCCGAGCGATGGTCTCGACTCTCCAGGCCTCAGCGCTCCAGTGAAGAAGTCGGGTCTAGGTAGATTTTCTGTGACTTTTCCAGCTCTCGTGGTCTATGCTTCTTCAACCCCCACAGCTAGGAAGGACGCGAGTAAAAGCTGTTGATTGACGTAAATGAAAACCTAGGGTCCCGGTTCCAAGCTGTGAGCAGGCTGGTGGGAGGTGACATGCAGAGGGCGTCCAGGACTTCCAAGTCTGTCTGAAGTCTTCAGACTCAGAGCTCACGGGGTAGGGGTGGGGGGACAATCCGTAGCCCTGTGCCCAGGCCTTGCCTGGTGTCAGCACTGAGGGTCCCAGGATGCTGTCACCTGGGAGTGCACCTTGGGGAAGCGCGGGTGTGGCTGGGCTCAGTCCCGCTCCTGGAGGTGCAGACGTGTGTGGGCACGGCTCTGGGGGCAGGAGGGGGGGGGGCTTTTCTCTGGGCAGTCTTCAAACCCCGGGACCCCCTCAAAGCTCCGTGGGTGAAAGGTGACAGACCAACAAAAGGAAATGTTTTTTTAAAAAGAAAAGCTTGTCTGGGGGAAATAGGTGGTTGCTGACTAATGAGCTGTTGGTCGCTTGAATCCGGAGCATTCTGCGGTGACACTGGCCTTGACCATGACCCCGAACGGTCCTGCTTCTCTCAAAAGCCTGGTAACTTTGGGGGGACAGGGGCCGTCCCAGATTCCAGTTCCCACAGGACCTCGCCTCGAGCCCAGGCCCCTGAAACGTGTGTGTGGTGTGGGTGGTGACGATGAGGGCGCAAATCAGTTCATGAACACGTACGTACATGGCATCTTCCTAGGACGTCCTTCCTGGTGCTGTGGGGGGCATAATGGCCGCTCCGGGACAAGCCCACACGCGGGGCCAGGGCTCCTGCCTGCAGCCCCGCCACCCCTTGCTCTGCCTTCCTGGGCAGCGATGCCACCGGCCAGACGCCGCGGAGCCCACAGGCACGTTAAGGCACTGCCGGTTATAACCTCCAAATAAAAATGAACCTGGATCCGGATTTACTGGCTGTCACAGTTTTATCATAGTTATAAACCCCATCATGGCCTGAAAGTGCCGTGACATTGCCGTTACCCACACCGCACACGCAGGCCAGGCGGGCCCGCGGCCCGTGACGCTGCTTCGCTTTATGGTGTCGCCGGGACGCTGAGGTCAAACAGCCCCTCTCCAGCAGGTCAGAACCCAGCAATCAAAGGACTAAACTTTTGTTAATGAGGATCATTTTTTTTCGACCCAAATCAAAATTAAGGGGGTACTGAGAAGCCATCTGCCCGAGGCCTGGCTCTCTCCCCCGGCCCCACAGGGCACTTCCAAAACTCTGATGGCACAAACCTTTGTGATGGGTGCCTGGCATGGGCATTTAGAAACGGTTTCCTACGTGATCCTGTTGCAGGAATTGGCCACCAGCATGGGCCTCAGCCAGCGATTCTTGCACAAAAGTGCACAGTCGGGATCAGTAAGTCTGGGTGGGCCTGGGACTCTGCATTTCTCACGCCCCCGGTGAGACCACACGACCCACTGAGCAATGGCAGGGGCTCCCCTGAGTGATGCCGGCCTCGTCACACTCCCTGCGGGGCCTCGTCACACTGGCAGCCACCCAGGACCTGCCTGAGCTGGAGCAGGTGCTGCTCCGAGTCCTCCGCCCCCAAGGCTGTGACATCCCTGCAGGACACGAGGTCACAGGATGAGGCTCGGCCACACCATCAGGAGCAGTAGCTTCTCTTCCCCCCCTGGGCGACCCTGGGACCCTGTTCGTAACTCAGTACACGCCAGCTGGGAAAAGGGCAGAGGCTGAAAAATACGTGGACAAGTGATGGACACTCACGGGCCTGAATCGTGCCGGACACATGTCCCGCCTTGTCATACAACTTACAGGTCACAACTCGGCTCCCCCTGAGAGCTCCCTCCCAGACCAGCACACGAGCCCAGCGTGGGTCGCCGGGGCAGACGCACGGCGCCGAAGGCCAGGTGTTGAAAAGAGCTCCGAGCATGGAAGAGCCGCTAATTTATATAAAAATTGTCATGTCTTATCTCCATGCTGTCAAGTGCTTAGCAGCACTACAAACAAAACGAATTCCGTGTGAAAACCAGACTATTTTTAAATAAAGCAAAGCCCGCATCGCCAACGCGACCGTCCGAGAGTGTGCCTGTTCTGAGTTCCTGCCTGAACCCCGGCCGCAGCGGCTGCTCTCTCTCCACGTCTTGGAGCCCGGCTCGGGTG
>NW_006284618.1:3308129-3314549 GCF_000327345.1 Myotis davidii | reverse complement strand
CGCAGGTCTCTGCCTCCTCCAGGAGAAAGGGGCGTTTCACGAGCAGTGGCCTCGAGGGTCATGAAGGATGATGAGACTTCTTCCAGGCACAGACGGGTGCAGTCATCTCTCTTTTTTTTAAATATTTTTATTGCTTTCTGAGAGAAGGGAAGAGAGAGAGAGATAGAGAAAAAGAGAGGGGAAGGGAGAAGGAGAGAAACATCAACATCCATTGGCTGCTTCCTGCAATCCCTACACTGGGGATCAAGCCCACAACCAGGGCATGTGCCCTGACCAGGAATCAAACCGTAACCTCCTGGGTCATAGGTCAATGCTCACCCACTGAGCCCGCCGGCCGGGCTAGGGTGCACTCATTTCTAATAGGAGCAGCCCCCCAGTGGGGCCCTCGCCAGGAGGAGGACTCTAGGGTAGGCGGCACCCAGTGGACCTTCAGTCCATGTCTGGGCAACAATAAGGAATAATTACCTTCTTCTGGGAAGTAAGTTGACATGTGACCTGTGAGCATTTGATCAAAGAAATTGGTCTCAAAGAGAAAGTACTTTATTTATCAAGATGCAGGGAAGGGTCTTATTTATACAGCGAAGAATTAAAGTAAACATCTGACAACATATGGAAGCCACAGCCAGTGAAAAATGTGTGGCCTCTGATTTAATGTTGTCTATTGAGCACTCTTATTTCCTGGTAACGGGACTGTAAATGCGGGGAAGGGGGCGGGGGAGGATCCAGAGGGTTATTTGGCAACGGGCCTCGAAGAGCTCAAAACATATTCAAAAGCATTTCGCTCTTAGAAATTGATCCTAAATGTATAACCAGGGAAGGACCCGAGGCAACACGTCGTACAAGTATGCAGACTGCAGACGCATTTATCATGGCCCTCTTCCGTGGGAACTGGCGTGCGGGCTGGGTGCGAGGAGCCCTGGGTGTGGGTGAAACCAGGGGCTCTGAAGGCGGGCAGCCGCTGACCGCCACCCCACGCACAAGGAATACACGGCTCTGTGCTTCCTTTTCCTTGTCCACAAGGTGGACCTAGTCCGTGTGGTTACTGGAATTAATGGAGCCGCGCGTGGAAGCGCTCCCCACACACCTGCCGTAGGCCAGCCGCCTGATGGACGGGTTGGCCCCTTAGCCACACAAGGCAGGCGGGTGGCACCATCACCGCCTTTTCAAAGGACACGCGGGGACGGACCCACAGGGTGTCTGGCAGGTTCTTCACCAGCTTCTTCGCCACTGACTCCGCGCCAGGCACCAGGCTCACACCACACAGGCAGTCACACCTCCCTTAGCCTCTGTGCATGACCCCGTTTCCAGGTGAAGACCCCAAGGGCGAGAGAAGTCAAATAACGCGCCCAAGTTCACATAGAAGGTGATGATCAGAGCTGGGGTTTGAATCCAGTTCCGGCTTCGTTCATTTAACAAGCGTTACCAAGAACATGTGCTCATTGAAGAAAAAAAAAAGATAGAAATGAATAAGCTCCCAACCTCTCCCTTCTCATCGCCAGCCTCGGAGGTGCACTTAGGAATTGTAAGGAGGTGGAGCCAAAATAAGAAAATAAAATAATCAGTTTGTCAGTGTCTATAAAATGACGTGCTGGGATTTTGATTAGGATGGCATTGAATCTTTACAAAATTGATTTTCTAACCATCAACATGGAATAGCTCTCCATTTATTCATATCTTTGATTTTTCATCAGTTTTATAGTTTTTCTGTATAGATTTTGTACCTATTTTGTTGGATTTATACCTAAATATTTCATTTTTTGAGTACTAAGGTAAATGCTGTGGTTTTAATTTCAAATTCCACTTGTTGATTATTTAAAAGCAATGGACTCTTGAATGTTAATCTTGGGTCCTAAAACCTTGCTGTAAATCCTTACTAGTTCCAGGAATTTTTTTGTCAGTTCTTCTGGGGTTTCTACATAGATGATCCTGTCATCTGCAAAGACAAGTGTATGTCTTCATTCCCAATCTGAATGTTTGTTATTTCCTTTCTTGCTTCATTGCAGCAGCGAAGACTTCAGTATGCTGTTGAAAAGGAGTGGTGAGAGGTTTCATCCTGACCTTGTACCTGACCTGAATGGGGGAGCTCTGAGTTCCCCACCGGTAAGTATGATGTTAGCTGTAGTTTTTGTAGATATTCGTCATCAAGTTGAGAAAGGTCCCCTCTAGTCCTAGTTCACTGAGAAGTTTTGTCACGAAGGGGCGCTGGATTCTGGCAAATGCTCTTCTGCCTCTATGGATAGGATCGTGTGCTCTCTCTCTTTTCACCCGTCGATGTGATAGATTACACGCGTTCCTTTTTGAATGTTGAGCCCACATTGCATACCTGTGATCAGTCACAGTTGGTGGAGGTGTGTAGTCCTTTCTGTGCACCATTGGATTTGATTTGCTGCTATTTGTGGAGGATTTTTAGATCTATGTTCATGAGAGAGATTGGTCTGTAGTTTTCTTATAACGTCTTTGTCTGGTTTGGCATAATGGCAATCTATGAGAGGAGAATGGGAAGTGTTCACTCTGCTTCTGGACTCTGCAAGAGGCTGTGGACACTCGGTACAAGTTCTTCCTGACATGTTCAGTAGAATTCACCAGAAAACCCATGTGGGCCTGATGCTTCCATTGTGGAAGTTATGAATGATCGCCTCAACTTCTTTGATAGACACAGGCCTATTCAGACCATCTGTCTCTTCGTGTCTGGGTGTTGGCAGATTGTTTCTTTCGAGGAATTGGTTCATTGCACATAGATGATCAAATCTGTGATTATCAAGGTCTTTCGTAATATTTCTTTGTTATCATTTTAATTTCCATTGCCTCTGTAGTGATGTCTCCACTTTCATTTTTGGTATTAATAATATGCGTCCTCTCTCTCTTATTCTCAGATAGCTTGCCATGAGGCTTATTAATTTTATAGATCTCTTCAAAGAACCCGGTTTTGGTTTTGTTGATTTTTCTCGATTGATTTCCTGTTTCCAATGTCAATGATTGCTGCTGTAATTCTTGCTTGTTTTCTTTGCTTATTTAGGATTTCATTTGCCCTTCTTTTCCTAAAGTGACAAATTAGATGATTGATTTTTGATATTCCATCTTTTTAATATATGCATTCAATGCTATAAATTCCCCTTGAAGCACTGCATTTTGCTGCATCCCATACATCTTGAAATTGTGTTTTTATTTTCACCCAATACTATATACATATATATATTTAATTCCCCCTAAGATTTTTTTTCTTTGATCGACAGGTTATTTAGAGATCTGTTGTTTAATCTCCATGTAGTTGGGGATTTTCCAGCTGTCTTTCCATTATTGATTTCTTGTTTAATTCCATTGTGATCTGAGAGTAGACAATATATGATTTCTGTTCTTTTAAATTTCTTAAAGTGTGTTTTCTGGCCCCGAATCGGGTCTGTCTCGATAAATGTTCCACAAGAGCGTAAGAAAAATGTGATTTCTCCTGCGATTGGATGAAGTAGTCTGAAGATGTCAATTACGTGCGGTTGATTGATGGTGTTGTTGAGTTTGACTCTGTTCTTACTGATTTCCTGCCTGCTGGATCTGTCCGTGTCTGAGTGAGGGGCGTTAGAGTCTCCAGCTATGATGAAACAGCCATCTATTCCTCCTTGCGCTTCTATTAGTTTTTGCCTCATGCAGTTTGATGCTTCTGTTGTCAGGAGCATACACATTAAAAATTATGTCTTCTTGGAGCACGGGCCCTTTTATCATTATGCGATGCCCTCTTTTACTCCTTACTTTGAAGTCTGCTCTCTCTGAAATTAATATAGTGATTCCTGCTTCCTTTTCATTAGTGTTAGCATGCTATGTTTTTCTCCATCCATTTACGTTTAATGTCTGTGTCTTTATACTTAAAATGTGTGCTGTTTGTTTGTTTTGTAGACAACAGAAGCTTGGGTAGTGTTTTTGATCCACTGACAATCTCTGTCTTTTAATTAATGCATTCGGACCATTGCTATTCAGAGTGATTGCGGATGTGGTTGGATTAACAGCTACCACATTCATTGCTGTTTTCTATTTGCTGCCCATGTTCTTGTCTCCTATTCTTGTCCTCCACTCTTCTTCTGCCTTTTATGATTTTAACTGAATGTTTTCTATGATTCCATTTTCTCTTCTTTATCAGTTTATTTTTTCTACTTTAAAACAATTTTTTGTATTGGTTGTCCTATAGTCTGCAATATACATTTACAACTAATCCAGGTCCGCCACTTCAAGGCTAGTGCTAGCACCTTATCACAACAGAATAACCCCAGTTCCTTTCCTCCTCCTGTCCATTTATCATTGCTGTCATTTATTCTACTCAAATATAAACATAGGTATAAATGTAAGTATAAATTTAGCTGGTTAGTTTCACGGAACTATATGGATGCCCCCAGACTCTCCTGCCTAATTTTGCAGCTTCCATCAAAATCAACTAACGGCAAGAAACAAACAAACTCCCTTATAAATAAATCAGTCAAAAGAATTGCAAAAGCTGTTTTGTATTCCAGAGCCTTCTGCAGCTTTAAAAAATAGACCGTTTTCTGTAATAAGAGCAATGACTATTCTACAGAAAATTAGCAACTCCAGACCCATAAATCCAGGGACAACTAAACATACCCCAGCGAGGCCCCCCTCCCACCCAAGCCCCCATTTCCACATTATGGTAACCGGGTCACGGACAAGGGACCCAGAGCCGCCCACCAGCCGCCCCCACACCTGCCTGCTCTTCTGCTGGGTGGGAAGCCGAGAGCTGGGATGGATGGATACCAGCTCTGCCAGGGGGCTCCTCTTCTTTCCTGGGCTATGTCCTGGGGATGGCATGTCGGGGGCCGGGCTAGACCCACAATAAATAAGCACTGAGTGATTTTCTGTGGAGAGATGGATGCAGTCGCTGCCTCCCAGCTATTGGGGGTTTACAGTGAACGGTGCCGCACACATCGGTCATGCTGCAGACGAGAACAAAGAACAGGGGTTGTAGCTAAGACCTAATTACAGGAGATAAAGAGAAATGCAATTTCCCTAATAGTTATTGACTACAATTTGATGTATAATGTACACATAGGTCTCTCCCTCTCCCTCTCCCTCTCCCTCTCCCTCTCCCTCTCTCTCCAGGCTTCTGGTACACACACCGCACAGGGATAAACCACAAAGCAATGCAGATGTGGCCGAGGAGCAGGAAAGCTGGGACCAAATAGAAGGTGAAACAAACATAAAAGTTCCTCAGAGTCACAGCCACAGGTGACTGTCCAGGTTGACAAACGTCGATGTCCAGTCTTTTTAAGAGAGAAAAAGACAGTGACTGCCTCCCTCCCCGAGCCTCCCCCTCCTCCGGGGGCACAGCCTCCTGTGATCCTCCCCCACGCACATGCTCACACTCTCGCTATGGGGCTGGATACCCACAAGTATATATGGTATGTTGTTGAGCATTTAACATTTTCAGTGTGTTGTTTCACCAATGACTCAATCGTCACTCCATTTTCTAAACAGATTTAGTGAGATATAATTCATGTACCAGATAATTTACCCACTGAGGTGTGCAGTTCCATGGTTTTTATTTTACTATATTCAACAGTTGTGTAACCATCAAAACAGTCCAATTATGCATTTTCTCACCCCAGTAAGAAACCAACGGTCTATCAGCGGTCGCTCCCCAGCCCTGGTCAACCATGAACCCACTTTAGGTCTCAATTCTGAACATTTTACGTAAATGAAATCCTACACTGTGTGATGGTCTTTCCAATTTATTTTTCTCCAATTGCTGGTGTTACGGAATCATTCATGTTTCTGGGTCTTTGCAGTTCCTTTTACATGAATTTCTGGACATATTATTGGCCTTTTATTCTGTTGGGCTGGTTTTCTTTTAAAAACCTACTAGTGGCCTGGTGCACAAAATTCATGCACTTTGGTTGGGGGTGGGGGAATGGGGAGGGGTCCCCCAGCCTGGCCTGTGCCCCATCACAGTCCGGGACCCTTGCGATCCATCACCCCAAAGCGGTAGGCCGGGGCCAGGGGAGGCCTGCGGACCCCCAGGCCAGGTCATTGCAGAGGCCTGCGGACCCCTGGTGCAGGCGCACGGAGGCCCCCACTGTGACCCTGCCCTCAGGCTGGGCCTACGGTAGAGAGGCCTCTCTGCCCCCGTCCCCAATGCTGCAAGTCCCTGCCCACCCGCGCCTGCTGCATGCGCAGACTGCTGATCAGTCGTTAATGTGTTAGCATCCTTACCAATTTGCATATTATCCTATTATTAGTATAGATTGGGTTGCAGGCTTGATCCCATTAGGGGGTTTGCATGAGGCAGCTGATCAATGATTCTCTCTCATCATTAATGTTTCTATCTCCCTCTCTCTCCTTCTCCCTTCCTTTCTGAAATCAATAAAAAAAATATATTTAAAGAAAACTATTAATTTGTAGAAGTTACTTATTCTGTGTTATGTT
>NW_006284618.1:3287786-3308084 GCF_000327345.1 Myotis davidii | reverse complement strand
GGCAGCCAATCAATGATTCTCTCTCATCATTGATGTTTCTATCTCTCTCCCTTCTCTCTTCCTCTCTGAAATTGATAAAAACATTAATTTTTTTTAAGTCTCTGCTTTTATGAAATTGTAATGGAATTTTTTACATTTTCTAGCAAACGTTTTAAAGTTTTGCTCGTCACACGTAGCTTTAAATATACCTGGAGGTGATCTTCCCATAGCCTCTGCACCGTTATTTAAACAAAGCTCTCTCCACACACTCATCAAAGTCTTCTTGTCCTGACGTGAGAATCTGTGTTTGGACCTCCGAGGTGTCCCCTTGGCCAGTTGTCTAAGGCCTGTACCAACATCGCATGCTTTTTATTTCTGTCGTGTGATGCGTCTTAAGGATGATGTGCTAACGCTCCCGCTAGGATTTTCGGTTGTTTCAGCCAGTTTTGCCCCTTTGCACTGACTTGCACATGAGTTTTTAGCACTAGATGGTCACGACCTGTATTTCTGCTTATTCAAGCTGCCTTTTATGTGACTTAAAAAGAGCTTGAATTTTTCACACGAGGCCCTGTGCTGATGGACCTGTGACAGAGGTTTTATTTTCAGTGCAGTGCGGTGCGGTCTGCTCTAGGGCTGTGCTTTCTGGTTGGTGCTGCTGTGTCTGGGAGGACACGGCTCGCCGCGTCTCATCGTGTATCCGCCGCCCCTGTGCACTCCCCTGCGAGTCTGAAAACTTTGTCTACAGAATCTCTTGCATCTGCTCCATTGATAAATGTATTTCATCCCTTTTATGCCTTACAACGTATTTTTTTTCCATTTTACTTTTCTTTCTAGAAATGCTAATGGAATGTTGAAGGGCACCGAGTGATGACAACCACGCATCTTACTTCTGACTAAAGGAAGAATACTTCTTTGTTGTTGTTAATCCTCACTGGAATATATTTTTCCTATTGATTCTAAGAGAGAGTGGAAGGGAGGGAGGAGAAAGAGAGAGAGAGAGAGAGAGAGAAAGAGAGAGAGAGAGAGAGAGAGAGAAACATCAATGTGAGAGAGACACATCAATTGGTTGCCTCCTGCATATGCCCCAACCCCTGACCCAGGCCAGGATCAGGCCTGCAAACCAGGTACGTGCCCTTTGACTGAGGATTGAACCTGGACCCTTGGGTCTGAGGGCCAACACTCTAACCACTGAGAAACCCAGCCAGAGCCAGAAGAATACTTGTAATCTTTAAACATGGTCCTTTAGTATTTTGGTGTAGGTTTTGGAAGATGCTCTGGCGTGTCTGCTGTCAGGTCCAGCTCTCTGAAGTGCCTGCTGAAATGGAGTTTGGGTCGAAGCATATTTTTGAGGGATCAGCCTATGAAGGGTTGTGCTGGGGGGAACTGGATGGGCAGAGGGAGACGTTGAACAAAGCTCGGCAGCCTGCGGGGGGAAACGGAGGCTGAGAATCACCCCAGAGTTGTTCCACGTTGGGCCAAAAGCCTAGCACAGTGACCAGGTGAGATTTGCCCCAGAATGGCGTCATCTCAGGGAGAGGCACCTGTACTGATGAGGTAAACTGAGGGGCAGACCGCGGGAGGCGGGCACTGCCTCTACTCATGTAGCTAGGCAACGATTGTTTCCTTGTAGAGCGGGGCAAGGACACCTCTTACTCAGAACACCTCTGCGCCCACCTTCATTAAGATGGGTCCTCTTCTAACTTCCTGAGTCTTTCTTTTCTACCGACCATAAAGTTTCATTAATGCCTTTTCTGCAGCTACTGAAAAACGTCCCCCTTATTTACCCTGTCACTGTAATGAATCAGCTCACCTTTGAATATGTTGGGCCAACTCTCCTTGGACAAGATGTCCTTTTTTTGCCATGCACACGGCTGGGCTGGGTGTATAATATCCTTTATAGAAATGTTGGCTCTATTTTCACAAATGAGACTGTACTGAATGTCCTCTTTCTTCTTTTGTCTGAATCCAATTTGATATCTTGGCTCCGCCAGCCTGAAAAAGTGGGTTAGGGGTGTTCTTGTTTTACCTCTTAGACTATGAGACTATTTGTGTGAGACAAGGAAGATTCTGTTCTGGAAGATTGGCCGGAACTTTGCTGTAACAGCACATGGGCCTGGCAGGGTTTCCTTTGGAGGGGACGTGACCCTGGGGGACAGGAGAGACCTCTGCTGTTGTTTTTTATCTTCAAATTTCATTTTGTTAGTGGTTTTAGGTGCAACTAATGCAGCCACAATCCCCGTGCATTTCTCACCCCCTTTCCTATTGTGTTATGTGCTATTGTTGTTCTGAAATCTTATTTGTTTGCCTGTTTGTTATAAGTCTTCCCTGCTAGAATGTAAGTTCAGTAGGGACTTTGCCCATTTTTTTACTGTATTTCTAGAAAATGGAACAATCCTGCCCCACCATAGGCACCTTAATGAAAATCCGAATGACTGCATGGCATTTAGAATATGGAGCTTTTCCTAAGAACCTGGAATTAGTCAATAGTCTCACTTATTGCATCACATTGTTATATCAACAAGAAACATAGGCTATCTCAATAGAAAACACAATATATTCAGATGATAAATGTATTTTTTACTTTTTGCTAACTCTCACCTGAGGATTTTTTCCCCCCGCTGACTTTTAGAGAGATTGGAAAGGAGGGAGGGAGGGGAAGAGAGAGAAACACCAATGTGAGAGAGACACATCGATTGGTTGCTTCCTACCCAGCCTGGGGATTGAACCTGCAACCCAGGTACGTGCCCTTGACCAGGAATCAAACCCACAACCCTTGGGTGCACAGGCTGAAGCTCTAATCACTTTCCAAAACTGGCCATTTACTATTTAAGCATTTTTTAAATGACTCTAAAGATTTCATAAAAGTAACTCCCACCAAGTAATACAGTGTCGTAAATATAAGCACAGACATGTCTCTCCTGGATCTGCAAATATACGAAAGTGAGAAATATGCTCCAATTTCCAACCCGGTGGCTGGCGGGATAGAAGTGCCCGGGGACTTACGAATAGATTGATGGGCAACCTGAATCCAAACCTTGCCAACAGTATGGTTGGTTCTCTAAGTAAGATGGGTCCGAGGGAGGGAAGGCTTTCCTCATTAGGTCTCTAAATGAGCAATGAAGTCTTTCCCCAGTGAACACAGAGTACACTTTAAGATGATAACTTACAGTTGACCCTTAACGCGGGCCTGAACTGTGTGGGTCCCCTTATGTGAAGGTTTTTTTCAGTTACTACTGTACATGTGTTTCCTCTTGCTTATGATTCTCTTATTAACGTTTTTTCTGTATCTTACATTTTTGTGAGAATACAGTATATAATATGCATAACATGTAAAGTGGGTGTTAATTGACTGTTATTGGTAAGGTTTCCGGTCAACAGGGCGATTAGTAGTTAAGTTCTTAGGAAATCAGAATTTATACATAGATTTTCGACTGTGTGGGGAGTCAGGCCTCCAGCCCCCCATATTGTTCAAGGATTAACTGTACTATAGGACCTCACAGAGCTATTAGCGTATGAAGATTGGAGCAAAGTGTATAGGATGCATTTCCCCAGGCTTGTTTGGCGGTGTGACACCTTTTTATGCAGGATACCTAGAAAACAATGAATCTAAAAAATGAAGAAGAAATAAATACACTTTCAGACGCACAAAAGCTAAAAGAATTCAGCACCCCAGACATGAACAAAACACAAATCATATTTCACTCCCGTCATATAGCTCTCCTGTATTTGAAAGCCTTTAATGGGTTCCTGTGGCACCAAAGGATAAAAAATAAAAGTAAGGTATCTGGGGGAGAGAGAGAGAGAGAGAGAGAGAGAGAGAGACCGAGACCCAAACTGTGGGCAGTGTCTTTCTGAGACCAATTTCCCTGGGCCCCGAAGGTAGGTTATAGGTCCCCCACCCAGTCCTTTAGTTCTTTGAAGATGTTTCCCCATTGATTCCAGCACGAAGGCCTCACCGATGTCACCTTTCTTCTTTTGTATGGAATGCGTCTTTTTTCTCTGAGCAGTTTTAGAATTTTCTCTTTGATTGATTTCGAGCAGTTTGATGGTGCTGTTTGTGTGTAGTTCTTTCATTGTGCTTGGGGTTTGTTCGGCTTCTTGAGTCCATGGACTTATCGTTTCCATCAGGTTTGTAAAGTTTCTTTTTACCATTATCACTTTAAATGTTACTTCTTCCCGCCCCCTCCCCCTCAGGGCACCAATCACCTAAACACTGAGCTCTTTTCCATTTTTATAAATTATTTTTCTCTGTGTGATTTTTTTTTTTTGATGGTTGCTACCACTATATCTTCAAGTTTCGTGGTTTTTTCCTCCTCAAAGTCTAATCTGCCATTAACCCCACACGATAGATCCCAAGCCTCGGGCACTGCAGATTTCATCTCTAGAAATTCAATGTAGGTTTTCACCGTTTGTACCTAACATATTCCGTCTCTCCTCTATCTTTCCAGACATTCAGGGCACAATCACAGTAACTATTTAATATTGGCACCTACTCAGTCCCCTGTGTCCGTTTTCAGTTTGGGAAGCTTCATGTTTGGTCCACTATGGACTGTGTTTTCCTGTTTCCTCCTATGCCTCACAACCGTGCGATCACATACGAGTTGCTGTGAACGGACTGTGCTGGGTGTTGATGTTTTGGGATTTGTCCTGGGATGCAGCTGGGTTCCTGGGAAGCGGTTTGGTCCTTGCAGGTCTTGCTTGTCAGCTTTCTCAGTTGGGGCCAGAGCAGCCTTCTGTCTGAGGCTAATTATTCCTTTTACTGAGGCAAGACCCTGCTGGGTGGCTTACCTGCTGTCCACCCATGATGAGGTTTCTTTCACCCAGGTTGTCTGGGAGAGGAAGTGACAATAAAGATCAGGTATGTGCAATGTTCCAGAAGCCAAGAGAAGAATGCGTCACAAGGAAGGAAAAGTCACCCGCAAAGACTGTCCCCTGGCCTCAGGAGGGGAGCCAGGTTCACTGGCCCCTCCCGAATAGGAACTCAACATCCAAGCCATTCCACACCCACCACTTCCAAGCTTTTAATTACAGGCCAGGTGGCTGGGTCAGGGGCTTGACCAATCGCCTTGAAGGGAAGCCAGAGGGGATAAAACTAACAGAGCCCGTTAGGCATGGGCGCATTTCTCCAGAGAGACATTTATTTCAGGCACCTCGGTCTTGACTCCTTCCTCTGAACTGGACCGCGATGGGGTGTGGTGTCAGGGGTCCTCCCGCTAGCTTCCCTCAGAGAGGCCCCCCCCCCGCCCCCCATGAGTGTTTTGCCATCACTCTGTGAGCACAGAGCCGTCCGTGCTCCTGGAAGTTGAGTCTGCTTTCTCACCTGCACATCGGGCCACCCTATACCAAAGTGCTGGGTTTTGAAGTGAGACAGCAATCCCCAGACTCCTTCCCTTTCTCTCCCGTGAAATGATGGATCGGTTGATAGCATTCTTAGCTGAATTATCTCGTTTCGGAGCAGGTCTTGGCATGGGGGGGGGGGGGGGGTTGTGCAGCATGGCAGGAGGAGCAGGTGATGGGTTTGTAATGCTGTTCCGCCTTCATCCCAGTGATGGATGGGCTGTGTGAGCGGTCCACTGGGGGAAAGGCCGACCAGATATTGTCATTTACTGGGCACCTGAGGAAATATGACTCGCAGTGGCGTAGACTGAAGCGGGATAGAGAAATCAATGTATTATTCCAGCCGGTCCCGAGCGTCACTTCTGTCTCCAGGCCTGCGGGATTCTGAGGAGCGGACAACGGCTCAATGAAAACCATGTCCCGGCATGATTTCTGCAGAGCGATGTCTCTCCTCTCTCTCCCCTGGCAAACGATGGGCAGAACCACTTGGTGGGATGGTGAGCGAGGGTGGACGCACGCCTGTAAGTCAGGGTGGGCTCCCTGTGTGGGTGCCTTTCTATGTCTATAACAAACATGTTCCCCCTTTGTGGCCAGCTCTGGAGGGGGTGCAGATGTCTGACGGGACTGGACGCTTCAGGAGCTGGGCACCCCAGTCTCGGTCTGTGCGGCCACGAGACCTGGTGGTGCCTCTGACGCCGCACCCCAGGGCCAATGGGTCAGCCTCCAGGTGGTTCCCAGTGGGACCATGGAGTCAGATCCCTGGGTTCCTGGAACCGGCAGGGTCCCCTCACGTGCTCATGAGGGAAAAACACCACGTCTCCCCCAGGTCCCAGGTGGCCCAGCCCCAGGGCCACTCCCATCCCCACTCTGAGCCCCCAGGGTGGGAGCAGCGACCCCAGGATGAGGGCTGCTTCAGAGACGCTTCCAGGGCTGGTCTGGGCAACTCCTCCTCCACAACACGCAGGACGCGGAGACAGGACCTCTTTCCAGGGCTTGGCAAGTCAGTGCTTTGTCTTCCAAGCCGGCTGCTGGGGCCAGAGACCGTGCACTTCCTGCCTGTGCCCAGCTGTGGACGCCTGAGCATCCCCGTCTCCCCGGGAGGGGGGAGCCCTCTGCTGTCCACGGGCCTCCAGCTCTACCAGCGCCACCTGCAGCCAAACAAGGGCGGCTTCAATTACCCACTCATCCTGCCTCCAGGCGGATGGAGAGCCCACCCAATGCGGGGCCGGCCGGAGGAGGAAGGGGCCGGCAGGGGGCGGGTCAGCCCCCGCAAGGGCCACAGGGAAGGACGGCCTCTGGGCAGCAGCGGGACCCCGGTGTCCGCAGCCCTGAGTCTGGGCCACACACAGAGGAGGGAACCCCACGCCGTGACCCACACCAGGTAGGTTCGTGGGGCCTGGCGCTGTTTGGTGTGTCCACAGCCTCCTCCATCCGGGGCTCCCCCTCCCGGGCTGGGCTGCCGACCAGCCAGGCCCAGGGCCAGCCGCTTAGCAGGCAGAGGAGCGAGAAACAGCCACCCCCGCCCCGGAGTGAGGTGGCGAGGCCTTGGTGTGAGGTTGGCGATTTGGGATAAACATACAAGCTGCCACCATGACCATGTGTGTGACTGTGTGTGCATGAGCCTGGGGGCTTGTTGGACCCATGGCGCTGGGTCAGAGCAGGCCTTCCATGCCCCCCCACCCGGAGCGGACCCCTCTGGAGTCTCCCCAAATCTCAGCGTGGCTCCTCTCTCCCCACTCCTCCCAGGGCAGAATTGGCCAGAAAGGCTCCCGGCCTGTCACACATTCGGGAAATGCCCTTTAAAATGGCAAGCTGTTTATCCGAAGGCCTGATTCCCAGCCTCTCTCGGCTTTAATTAAAAACATTTGTAAACAAGCTAATGATCGTCACAAAAGTCCCATCCGAGAAACCACGAGAACAAGAGCAAGCCGCCCGGCCTGTGACAGGGAAGCAGGTTTCTCTTGAAGACCCCGCCTGGGACTGCGCGGTGCCGCGTGCAGGGAGGCTGGGGGCTGCGTGGCCCCCTGAATACACAGCACGTGCCGTCTGCGCCCGCGGGCTCAGTGGGAGCTGTTTCAAAGCGTGTCCTGCAGCAGCTAGTCAGGACCCAGTGCCAGCAGACACAGAAGCCGATTAATTCTGGACACATTTATAAACAAATACCAGCTGGCCACCTGTTTCCGGGTGACAGCTCTGCCCCGTTACCGGCTCAGAAACAGGCCGTCTGAGCCAGCGCCTCCCCGTTCGCACACGCTCACTGGGCCCGGACCAGGCAGCTCATTATCCTCCCCGCCTGTGAGGCCCGGGCGAGCCGCTCGCTCAGGCCTGTCAATCTCAGCGACCGGCAGCCTTAAAAGCTTTGCCAATTTGGGAGAAACTTCCCAAATCGCTTCCTGTTGGCGAATAGAGAAATTTGCAGTAAAATAAATAAGTAAATAAATAAACCGGGATGATTTAAGGGGAAAACAAAGCTGATTCCGTGGGTTCCAGTGAAGAGCTCGCGTCCTCCCAGGCATGTGATTGGTTCCCGGTGTGCGTCCCCCACATTGATCCCTCCTGCCCGGAGCCACTGGGGGGCCCAGGAGGGCCTGAGGCAGTGGTCGGCAAACTCATTAGTCAACAGAGCCAAATATCAACAGTACAACGATTGAAATTTCTTTTGAGAGCCAAATTTTTAAACTTAAACTATATAGGTAGGTACATTGTTACTAACTTAATTAGGGTACTCCTAAGGCTGAGGAAGAGCCACACTCAAGGGGCCAAAGACCCACGTGTGGCTCGCGAGCCGCAGTTTGCCGACCACGGGCCTGAGGGACAACTCACACCTGAGCTCAGGGAAAGGATGGCCTGGGGGGTCACAGAACCACAGGGCGGCCAGCACCGCCAAGACCCTGCCAGCACCTCCTCCCCTCCCTGATGGGGTGGACTCCTCGGAAGTTCCCCCTGCAGGTGGCAGGCGGAACACCAGCCTGGGGCAGTGATAGGAGACAGGTGCTCTCCCCTGTGCCTTTGTTTGGCTTGAGGCAGCCGGCATTCATTTTACCAGGGCAGGAGCCAAGTACCCGGATGTAGAGAGGGGTGGAGGAATGAGAGCCGTGGCTGCCCCATGGGGACCTCGGCCAAGGAGCGGAGCCTGAGTGGGCAGAACGTGGTGGCCCGTGTGCGTCAGCGGGGCTGCAGGAGCAGAGAGCTCGCACCGGGCGTCCAAACCAGCTCCCCGCTCTGAGCGCTGGAGGCAGGAGGCTGAGCCACGGGTGGGCAGGCCGGCTCCTTCTGTGGGTGCTGAGGGAGGATGGCTCCTTCTGTGGGTGCCGAGGGAGGACGGCCCCAGCAGGCCTTGGTGTCCCCGGGCCGTAGACACGTCCCTCTAATGGTGGCCTCTGTCTTCACACGCCTTCTTCTACCCATGTCCCCCCTTGTGGACCCCCTGTCCTATCTCTTAGGACATCGACCTCTGCCTTTGATTTGGGGTTCGCCCTAAATGCAGGGGGTCTCATCATGAGACCTTATGTTACTTACATCTGCAAAGACCCTGTTTTATTTTTCAATTTTATTACAATTTTGTTTTTTTCTTATTGTCTAAAGTTTTACATATGTCTCCTTTTCCCCCAATTGACCACCCCCACAAGGCATTCCCACCCTGGGCAAGCCCCCTCCACCCGGGTGTCTGTGTCTGTTGATTATGCAAATATGCATGCATACAAGTCCTGTGGTTGCTCTCTCACCCCCCACCTCCCCTGCCATTTGTCTCTGGATCTATTTTTGTTCATCAAATTATGTTGATCAGTATATCCCACATATGAGTGAGATCATGGGATACTTATCTTTCTCTGACTGGCTTATTTCACTTAGCATAATGCTCTCCAGTTCCATCCATGCTCTTGCAAATGGTAAAGGTTCCTTCTTTTTTATAACAGCGTAGTATTCCACTGTGTAGATGTACCACAGTTTTTTAATCCACTCACCTGATGGGCACTTCGGTTGTTTCCAAATCTTAGCTATGGTAAATTGTGCTGCTATGAACATTGGGGTGTGTATATCCTTTCTGATTGGTGTTTCTGGTTTCTTGGGATATAATTCTAGAAGTGCAAAGACCCTATTTCAAATAAGGTTGTGTTCCTAGGTAGAGGCGGGCAGGACACCTTTGGGGGCACTGTTCAGCCCACCCCACTTCCCATGCTCACTGGGGACCACTTGGTGAGCCAGAGCCCCTGGGGAGAGGAGGCGAGTGAAAATAACTTGGACAGAGACAAGACCCCTGGTTAGAGATGGGGACCTATTCATCTTGCTGAGGCTAGAATGGGCTCCAGGCCAGCAGAATGGTGAGTGTGGGCTTGGGTGGGGCTGTGGGAAGGGAGCGGGGGCACCCCTCTCAGAGCCCAAGTCCACATAAGCAAAGAGAAGGAGGAGGCCTAGTCCGAGCCAGTTGGCTCAGTGGATAGAGCATCGGCGTATGGACTGAAGGGTCCCGGGTTCTATTCCGGTCAAGGGCACATGCAATCCCCAGTCAGGGGCGTGCAGGAGGCAGCCGGTTAATGATTGTCTCTCGTCATTGACGTTTCTCCTCTCTCCCTCTCCCTTCCTCTCTGAAGTCAATAACAATATATTTAAAAAGAGAGAGAGAGGAGAAGGAGGCCCAGCCTCTGAGGTGCGGTGTGCGGACGCTGCCCGCTGAGGGATCCCTTCCCTGAATGCTAAGTGGGTCCGCGTGTTGTCCAGCCTCCAAATGCAAAGGCATTGTTCGCCCGAATGAATGAATAACTAAGCAAATGAATCAAGTCAGCAATGTACACTGCCAGGGTTTCAGTATTCCATTCAGTGTTCCATTTGTCGAATTTAAAATGAGAACAAAACAGCAGAAATGAGACAATCTCCCTATTCTAATCACAAATGCGCATTCCTCTGCATCGCCTCATATCACAATGTAGAACATGTTATTATGTTGAGAAATCAGATAACGCCATTCAGGTTATAAGGCTCAGAATTAAGCACCGAGGAGGGGAAAGAAACCAGGAATAGTAAAAGGCGTGTGCGAGCGGCCCTGGGCACTGGGAGGCAGTGCAGTCTCAGGTCCGGAGGCCAAGAAAGCTCCTCCCTGCCTCAGCTTCTGGTCTGGAAGGCTCCCGGCTTCCCGCCGGGATCCCATTTGCAGGGGCCGATGAGACTCAGCTGGTTTGGAAGCTCAGGAGGGACTGGCGCTCGGTGAGAAACCCGCTCCCTACCAGGAGTGAGGAGAAGAGGATGGGCGTGGAGAGCCCAGGTGGGCCGGGACCCGCTGATTCACTGCGGACTCAGCCCCGAGAGGCTGGGCACGTTTGCGAGCTGACGGCGCCTGTGACTCACCTGTTTCTCCCTTTAGCTCAGTTTTTGCTTCAAATGTCTGAAGCTCCATTAGGAGGCATGGACACTTCAGTTGTGAGGCCTTTCTGATCTATGGACCCTTTATCGTGAAACGTTATCTGGCCTCTGGTAGTACTTCTCGTCCTAGGATCTGGTTTGCGTGTTGTTAATAACGTAGCCACTCCTGTTTTCTCATGATTAGTGTTTGCCTATATGCCTACTTATAATTTACACAGATACAATTTTATACACCCATGTATACTTTTTATTATTGTAATATATATATAATTTTCCATTTTAAGCATACCGTTTCATAGTACAATTTCAGTCACGTGTTTTATGGCCACAACTATCTAGTTAAAACATTGTTTATCACCCCACACAGAAACTCTGCACCCACTGAGCAATAATTGCCTATCCAAGGTCTTTCTCCAGGTCCTGCAAAGAGATCCTTTAAAAAAAATACATTCTTAGTCCAGATTTTGTGATTGTTATCTGTGACACAGCTCAGCTCAGCCCCTCTGTCATTAACCTCTAAAAGATTTTTGCTAAAGATCTGGTTAAATGACACTGATTTTGGATTCTTAGAATGTTTTAAAAGCCATATTTTAGGCCAAGGCGAAAGCTAGAAATTCAACCTGATGGTGACAATAGCCTTAATCATTTGCCTCCACTTGTCGATTTAAAAAAACACAACACAAAGCCGCCTCTGTGACTGTGTATGAGGTCCCAGAGCCAGGGTATCATCACTGCACCCACCAAAGGCTGTTGCTGAGGTTCTGTCCTGTTCCTGGGGTTATAATCACATAGTGTCTGAGCCCACGGAACCCCTATCGCTGGCTCTTGCCTTCTCGGAGGGACGTTGCCCGCGAGCTAAGCCAACCGATTGCTTTGGGTCCCGATGCTGCTTCGTGGGTCATGGGGTGGTCCCAACTATGAGCCCCTGGGGCTTCTTCCGGGAGAGCCCCCTCCCGTCATGGGACACCAGGTGGATCCATGGCCCAGGGTAGCTGGGCAGACACCTGACTTCTGAGCCTGGCCCCATGGAAGCAGCAGGTCCTGGCTGGGAGGTGGCATTTCATCCCCAGGGCAGCGAGGAGCCTGCCCCGCTGCAGCGCCGGGAGTGCATGGTGGGGAGATGTGGGTTTTGCCAGCGTGTCTGTTACCTTCTGTGTCGAGATACCCGTTGGCACTCCACGGGGAAGGAGGGAAGCGAGCAGGCAGCTACAGCGAGAGGGTAACTGATTCAGGCTCCAGGAAGGGAGGGAGGGGATGGCTCAGCTCAGCCGTGGTGGGAGGATCCCATGTGGGACAGCGGCTTAGCTCCATTTGGGTAGAAGTGGGGGAAGGAAGAGGCAGGAAGACAGACGTGTGACAGGGAGGCCACTCTATTTCAGCGGTATCAACCTGTGGGTCACCAACAATGAAAATACATCTTGCATATCAGATATTTACATGACGATTCATAACAGTAGCAAAATTACAGTTATGAAGTAGCAACGAAAATAATTTTATGGTCGGGGGTCACCACAACATGAGGAACTGTATTAAAGGGTCGCGGCATTAGGAAGGTTGAGAGCCACTAGTCTATTTGAAAATGGAAGGCAAGCCAGCGATGAGCACTTTTTCTTGGCAAAGGCAGGCCAGTGTGGCCAGAACGGAGGCTCCGGGGGCCCTCTGCCTGCTCCGCTGTCCAGGGTTGGGGTGCAGGGATGCAGGGAGAGGCCCTGCAGATCCAAGGTGAAAGGTCAACGGTGAGACAAGACCAAAGGTGAGACAGAGACAACGGGAATCTCACAAAACTAGGGGTCACGTCCAGACAGGGATGTCCGAGGCCATGGCGGCCAGTCGGACAGGCAACTCCGAGCGCGTTGGCCATCCACCCCGGAGGACACAGGAACCTGTTCTGAGGGAGATTGTTTTCTTCGCATTAATCAATGTGCTATTTAGCTATGAAGTTAAATCCCAGTCCATTAACCCTGAGGTGCTGAACTATGGGTGGATTTTACCTGCTGGAAATGAAAACACACAGAGGCTCACCACGGAACACACCTAAATCAAAAATTTTGTGATAAATGAGTAGAGAAATTTAATTAGATATTTACGGCGATTATGAGTCTGCTTTGTGTTTCAGCCACAAGGAGAGAAATCAGATCTGCCTCCAGAGGAAAAGAGCCGAGCCCCGCGGAGGCCTTGAGGACACCGTGCCCGTACTCACTGACTCAGGCCCCTGGACAGGTGAGGCGAAGCCAGCAACCTTGCCCGGGCCCCACCTGCCGGAGAGCAGCTGCCCACCCCCAGCGCACAGGCCCGGGGTCCGGGCCAGGGGGCGGTGACCTCACCAGTCTGCACACACCTGACTAACTGCCCACAAACCCTCCTGCTCCAGTCCACGTCAGAGGAGTCATGGTGTTGGAGCGGGTCCTCTGACAGCAGGAGAGCAGAGAGGGCTCTCAGAGCGGGGAGCTGAGGCTGGGGGCGTGGAGAGGTGCGCTCACCGATCCGGGTGATGGGGTTGGAGCCCGCAGCGGTCCTCCATTAGGGCCAGGTCACGTGGGCAGTGCCTGTGGGTTTTTGTTAAATCCTGGGACTGGCCTCGGTGCTTAAACTGGCGAGAATTTGAACTGATTGCAGCACCTGAGAGGCTGGGGTTTTGCTCATTTCCGAATGCTAGGCCCTAGCGCAGGGCTTAGAGCAAAACCCCATGCAATGGCCTCGTTGTGTGTGGCTCAGGCCATGTTAGAGCCCCTTCCTGTTTGCACTGTTGGTGACGTCTCCCAAGCATCCGGATGGTCATCAGAGGCAGCTTGGCCCCCAGAGAGAGGGAGAGAGTGCGGTCTCTTTAGGAAGGGACACCGCCCCCCCCCCCGCCCCCGGGAAAGGCTTTCTGGCTAAGGCAGCTTGGCCCCCAGAGAGAGGGAGAGAGTGTGGTCTCTTTAGGAAGGGACCCCTCCCCCGCCCCCGGGAAAGGCTTTCTGGCTGAGAAACCTAGGAGACAATGCTCAGCTCCCGGTGTGGACGGGGCGGGAGGGGGGTCCCCGGGACCCCTGTCCATTGCTGGTGCGGGTATTCATTAGTCTAATCACTCTGGAAACAGTTGGACATTTTCTCCTAAAACCCACCTGCTCTACTCCACAGACTTCTCTCCTCGGTGAGTGCCCGCGGGGAACTCTGGCCTGGGAACACCTGGAGACACACGTTAGCCAAACGCCCATCGGCCGGGGAACGGATGGAGAAACAGGGGTGCAGGTTGCTAGTTAGGTGTTCCAATCAAAGTGTCTGAAGAAATTCAGACACCACCCAGTACGGCTTAATCTGAGCAACCTAACGGTAAGTGGACAATTAAGTCCCAAAAAATCACACGCAGGAAAAATACCATTTATAGCGTGTTAAAACAGTGACATTAAAACATGTGGTGTTTGGGAAAGTATAAGATGGATGGTGGGTGTGGGATTGAAGGTGTTCGCTTTGGGTGGAAGGAGGTGAGGGAGGAGATGGAGGCTCTAGTGCAGATATTTTTGGTCAAGATGCTAATCTTTTATGTGGATGAATAGTGGATTTGCAGGTGTGTATACTATAGAACATGCAAGTAGATAAAATGTAAAGGAAAAGGCTTATGTTCTAACAAAAGCTTACTCTCATGGAGCCCTACTATGTGCAAGGCAGGATTTTGCAAAATTGATATCACAACTTCCTCATCAGGAAAATACTCCAAATGTTAATGGAGGAAACAAGGCACTTTCTGAGCCCAGGCCCCACAGTGTGCCTGAGGGGCGCCAACCCAGGCCAGCAAGAGGGAGGCAGAAGGGGAGTGAGCCAGGTTCCACTTCCTGCTGGTCTCGGGTGGACAGGAGAACCCAGTGAGGTCTGCAGTTTGGTTCACTCAGGTGAGTCCACCCACACGGGGTCGGAGTGACTCTGGGGAGACGCCTGCATTGGGTTGAATGCAGTAGAAGGAGGCTAATGCACATTCCCAAAGTCTCACTGCTGGCACCTGGCAGAGCTGGGATTGAACCCACACAGTCTGGCTCAAATGGAGATGAGCCTCACCCACTACACTACGCCTCTGGGGTCAGACAGAGAGCTTCCCTACCTGTGAGGTCAATGGTGCCATCAGGGGGAAGCTCAGAGGGGGGGCCCGGGCAGATGGAAGAGGAGCCCCCTCCCCGCCCCCATCCCCAAGGAAGAGCTATCCTGGACAGCAAGACAGGGTGGAGATTTTGTTGTCAGTGTCATTTTCCCCTTCGCTCTGTTTTGCCATGTTTTCTAGCACCTGTCTACCCCGTTCTAGCCATCAGAGAATGCTACTCTGTAATCAGCTTTTGTCTTTTCTCCACTGAAACACGACCGGTCTCCACGGCTGCATTTTGTGAGTGCACGCGGGTGAAAGGGAGATACACGCGTCGGTTTCTGGACGAGGTCCGGGATGCCATCTGCAGCAGCAGATAGCGACGACAGGGATGTTTCCAGGATGCGGCCGCCACTGCCCGGGAGGCTCGCCGTCCAGCTGTGAGAGGAGGCTCCCAGGGCCTGTGCCGGCCAGATTAAACACGCCGGCCGCCTGGTGCGTCTCTCTCTGCCAGATCGCGGACCCGCGAAGCTCAGCTGTCCTCCCTCTTCAAGACAGCTAAAGGCGTCGCCTAAAACAAACACTTCTCTGAGCTGGCGAAGCAGCAAAGAAAACCCTCAGAGCAAACCTGGGAAGCAGGAAGTCAGAGAAATAAGTCAACTCGGAGCCACAGCTGCCCTGGTGACCGTGAGAGGAAATAGACAAACCCAAGGCCCCGCCCACAGGACAAGTGTGACAGGAGCCTGTGGCAGAAAGCCAGGTACTGGAAGAATCGACTAGAAAAAAATAGCCCACTCCCCTTGTAAGAAGGAATATGAGAAAACTTACCTGGGTGATGGGGTGGGAGGATCTCTGAGAACATGTAGTCGCCACATGGCCCATGCTTAAGTTATGGGTCTAAATTTATACTACACAGTTGGTCCCAAAAAAATCTCAAGAATTTACTTAAAAGTAGGTGCAGGTGGATGGTGTTTTCAAATGCCTGAGAGTAGCAGAAATACATTATCTCAGGGAATTCGCCTTCCATCCTGGCCCCTGGGAGCTCTCACGGTTAGGGCTCCATCAAATGTGAGCCTAAAATAGAAAGTAAAATTTAATAAGTAAAAATTCCAAACCACGTGAAGAAACAAGACACCAGGAATAGGAGCAGCAAATGTGAGGCGAGAGCCGGATGTGCAAAGCTTGCAGTACTGGAGTCAGCAAAACACCGTAAAACGCAACATGCTTTCTGTGCTTAGAATAGTGGAAAGGGCGGGCGAGGGACGGGCACACCTCGCTTTATTGTGCTCCGCAGGTACGGCGTTTTTTACAAATGGAAAGTGAGACCCTCCACCAGGAAAAAGGTGAGCATTTTTTTTGTTTTTAGCAATAAAGTTCTTTCTAGTGAAGCTATGTATGTTCTTACACCTGGAGCTAGTGCACACCTAATGGACTATGTATAGTGTAAACATGACTTCTCTATGCCCATGGGAACCAAAACATTGTATGACTCATTTTATTGTGATAGTCACTCTGTTGCAGTGGCTTGGAACTAAACCCATCCCTCCAAGCTTTATGTGTATTTAATATGAGAGTAAGAAAATTTTCAAAATGAAAAAAGACTAGTCAAATATAAAAGCTAACTAAATAGAACTTCATGGGGTTTAAAAAAATACTAAGTATTGAAAACTTGGCAAAAGAATGAAATAATAAAATGGAAACAACTGAAGATAAATTTAGTGAACCAGAAGACCAAGCTAAGAAATTATAGAACAGAGGAGAGAAAGAAATGGAAAGTGTGGAAAGGAGTGAGGAAAGAAGTTAGGGTGAGAATTTCTAACACGTATACAGTCAGAGATGCAGAAGGAATGAGAAAGCAGCAATATTTATAGAGATATTGCTAACATTTTTCTCTATTAAGAAATCATGGGAATCAGAAGGGTTTTAAAAGAAGGGTAACTAAGCAGATATAATGGATCAATAAGCCATAGTTTAGTGAAACCACAGCACAGTATCTTCAGAGAAAGCAGTGGAAAGAAACACATTGAAGCAACAGCAGTAAGATTGACAGCAGGTTTCACAAGAGCAAAAATGGAGTCTAGAAAACGATGGAAAACATCTCCAAAATGTTTAGTTTTGTTCCTTACCATTTAAAATTGCAGACACAGCAAATCCATTGCACTGTAGAACCACACTGAAATTTAAAAAAAAAAAATGTTCCAGAAGAATAAACTAGGCAAGTTCCTGACTCTCCCACCCACTGCAGGGAATTCTCTAGACATTCTCCAAGAACCCTTGCTCTCAGAGCCAAGATCCACGCAGCAAGAAGCAGTGTTGTGCACCAACATTGATGCAGGTGGTGATACCCAAAGGGAAACAGACTGTGTAGAAATTACATAAGTGCCTGATTCCTGGGGGTAAAAAAGAGCTAGAATAATGAACAGCCACAAAAAGTTAATGGGGGGGAGGGGGGGTCATGATCAGAGTTCAAGTGTTTTAAAGAACCTGTGTTACCTTTTGTCTCTGTTTAGTCTGCAAGTTAAAATTCCAGCCTCCCCCTGCAAGGGCAGCATATCAGTGTGCTTCCTGCCCTGGGATGTGAGGGGGCGACACACCCCCGGGAACCCTGCAGAACAAAGCTGTGGGTGGTCTGGGAGACCCCAGACAAGACGGGGTGTCCGTCTTCCAAGCTGCGGAATGAGCAGGGCTTCGGCCTGTGAGTGGACAGCAACAAAAATGACCCTCAGAAGGGTCTGTGATCAGGCCTCTGGGAGGGACCCAGGGCCGACAGTGTGTGACCGGAGGGGACCTAGCCCTGCGCACTGACGCTTCCGGCGCTGGCAGCACACCCCACTCCACCCAGACGTACTTTTAGCATCTCTAATAGAGACGTTTCACTCACCCTAAGAGTGAGGCTCGGGCGGGGATTCCTTCCTGACGTGCTGGTAATGGTTACGAGTTATTCCGCAGCAAGTCACCGGTCCCTGGGCCATTAGACCAAAGAGCTCAGAAATCAGAGCTCAGCTCTCACACCGAAACGTGTCCAACCTCAGTCCTCCCTTTCAACTTATTAATGTTACGGGAATGGAGTGCGTTTTATATTCTCAGAGTCTGTGAGCTTCAAGGACAAAGCCTTCTTTCCCTCCCTCTACAATTGTCAGCTGTGAATAAGGAAGGAGAAGCCTTGAAATCGTCATCTCCCTCAGGCCGCCAACAGGGCTCTGAACAGGATTCTGGTTTTGTTTGTTTGTTCCTGTGATTGGAATGGGTCCCCCCGGCCTCCTGGCCCCTGAGGTGGCACGTTGAACCCTCAGGATGGCATTCGGGGGAAAGTAAACCTCTTTTGTATTCAACCAGGAGCTAATCATCTTTAATTAGTTTCAAAATTAATTTTCTCCCTAGAAATATTACTTATTTCTTCATCTACCAAGATGTCAATACAAGTGATTGGAAACGGGAGGATTCCAGGAGTCTTAGCTTGGGGTGGGGGCGGGAGAGAAATGGCATCATGTGCATACAGAGTGGTTTTGTGGTTAAGCCGTAAGCTGCACTGAGACTGCAGATAAAACACAGATGAAATTCTGTGATGTTGCCCCTGGTCAGAAATGGTGTTTTATCTTTGACCGGTAAGATACCATCTATAAAAAGTGCATATATTTGAGGACAGACTTGTCGGTGAAAATAGGGTAACACTAGTAACATCTTAGAAGGCTGTTACCGAGGTCCAGCAAGCATGTGGGTGTGAGAGTGTAAAATGTGATTTTAAGTATCTGGTTTAGTTTGTTTTGAAAAGTTTGACCGTGGTCAGTGCCCACCAGAGCCGGCCTGAGAAGAGTGACCGTGACCTGCAGGCCATGGCAGGAGGGGCGAGGGGTGTCCACTTACCTTCTCCAGGACCCAGAGACCAGGCAGGAGGCCAGCTTACCACACCCCCGAGGCTCGGGGAGGCCACAGCCTGGCCACAGGATGGCACCAGCCATCACGACTCACCTCTGCTACCTGGACACCAGCGAGCTGGAGCCTGCAAACACCTGCATGGCCACTTCTGTCTGTGAACTTCGTGCACCTCCTCCACTCCCCGCGGCAGGGGTGCGAGGTCGGGCTGGCCTTGGCCCTGGAGGGAGCTGTCAGGGAAGAATGAAAAGGCAGGAGATCAGGAAACTCCATCGGAAGGCCTGGCCCCCACCTGCAGGTCTGTCTACACAGCCCGTCCCGAAGCTGGACGCCCCGCCTGGCTTAGCCAGCCCCCATCCGTCAGCCTCATTTCATGAGCAAATCTGTAGGACAATGACAGACATAAAGGCATTCGATCCCCAAACTCTCCAGTGAATATTTTTCAGCATCACACCCACGCCTTCTGAGTCCTGCCATCTCACGAGGCAGCTCACTGTTCACACACATTGCTTCTCCGGTGAGAGGGGTGCAGACGGACTTCGGAAACACGGCAGGTGGGCCGCGGTCAGTGACCCTGAGCTGCTGTCCCCACCTCCCACCCTGAACGAGGTGAGGCAGAACCCCGGCCAGCAGCTTCAGGTCCAGCGTGAAGGTTGCGTGAAGGTCACAGCCCAGAGCCTGCTTCCTGGCTTACTGTAGGTTCTTGTTTCAGTTTTAAAAACAACAAAAAAGGTTTTTTTGCCCCGGCCTGTTTGGCTGAGTGGTTGGAACATCAGCCCGCAGACTGAAGGGTCTTGGGTTCAATTCCGATCAAGGGCACGTACCTGGGTTGCAGGCTCCATCCCTGGCCCTGGTCGGGGTGCATGCAGGACACAACCAGTCGATGTGTCTCTCTCACATCAATGTTTCTCTCTCTCCATCTCTCTCCCTCCCTTTCCACTCTCTCTAAAAATTCTGGTTTAAGTTGCTTTGAAAATTTTTACCATGGTCAGTGCCCACCAGAGCAGGCCTGAAAAATATCCCTGGGTGAGGATTAACAACAACAAATGTGTTTTGACCGCTGGGTTGTGAATTAGGGTTCATTTGTAAGAAGTTCCAGTCAATTGAGCAAAGGCGAGTTCCATCCCCTCCCACGGTGGAGAGTTGGTGTCCCAGGGCCACTGCCCCATCTTTCTCACTGCGGCCCCGCGCTCCCTGCTACGAGGGGCTAAGGCTGCAGGGCGTGTGCCCAGCCTGGTGCCCGCCACGGTCCTCGAGCCTCAGGAGCCTCAGCAGCGTGGGTGGACGGCCGTCTGGGCAGAGCCATCCTGCCCGCCCTGCCCCGTGCGCTGCGCCGATGGCGACAGGCCAGCCTCCAGCACTCCATTCTCTCCCCCGACGGTTCCGCCCCGCGCCCGCTGCACTCGGTAAAAGGGCCCGAATGGTTGCCTTGTCATTTTTCAAGCGGCAGCAGCTTCATATTTATCACACTAATGCATTCTCACCATTATCTCCCCGCGGTGTCACCGAGCCTGGGAATCGGCCTCAGGAGGGAACTTTCATTTTCATTTAAAGTGACACTTGGAGCCGGCAACCTCGCCCGCACTTGCCGTGGGCGTCCCTCGGGGGGAGGCCTGCACAGGCTCCCAGGAGCCGCCCGGGGAAGCCCAGGCCCGTGTTGCCTCATCTCCCCCGCCCCCGCCCCCGCCCCAGGGGCCCAC
>NW_006284618.1:3285665-3287749 GCF_000327345.1 Myotis davidii | reverse complement strand
CTCCCACAGCCTGGGGCGGGGACGGTGGAAGGAAGACGGATTGAGGCCAGCGGCCCCAATGTGGGTTAACGCAGGGAATCAGAGCAGTGGCCCCGCGGACCCGGAGAGGCCCGGGGCCCAGGCGTCTCTGCCTCGCCTTCTGGGCCGTCCAGAGGGTGGGACACATGTCCTGAGCGGGTCCCTGGGTGGAAAGGGGTCTCCCTGTCATGCCCCTCGCTTTGCCTGCCGCTGTCCAGGCCACCCTGTGGGGTCCGGGAGTGACCTTGCTTTGCTCTCACGCAGCCCTAGCTCCGGTCATGGAGCCCGTGTGCCTGAGGACCTCAAGTTCTCTCTCTCCTCTGGGTCCCAGAGCCCTTTGTCATCACCACCCTCAGGAGCCTCTTCAGATGTGTCCCTGGCGTTGCTGCCCAGGAGCTGTTGCTGCCACAGGCACGTGTGCGTCTGCTTATGTGCCACGCGTGTAGCTGAGCCATCCATGTGCAAAGAGGGGGCTGCCTGTCCTCCCCTAAGACCCAGTCCTTGCGGAACACAGGCGTGGGAGCGAGGCCACGACCAGCCAGGCCCTGTGCCCGGCACTCAGGTCTGTCAGCACCTGGCGGGTGGAGGCAGGCATCAGGGTGCTGTTGGGTCGGGGGCGGGGGGAGGGGGAGCGGCAGTGGTCTGGAGCTGGTCAGATTAGATGGAACCCACTTCCCACCCTTTTTTTAGGGCCAGTGTGGGCTCCACACCCTGAACCTGGGGAGCCTGCACAGGGCAGTCTGAGGGGATCCCCTTATCCTCGGGCCACCCTATCAGCCACAGCTGCCCCTCCACCACCCTGTGCTAGAGACACAACAGGGCCACGATGGGAGCATCCATCTTCCCCGAATTTCCCCCACCCTGCGGATACCCAGCCACACTGTGGAGCCCAGGGATCCCACGGGTGCCTCGTACCCACTGCCACAGGCAGGAAGCACAGTCCCCTCAGGCACAGGACCAGCTCAGGGAAGGAGGGGACACTCAGAACCCTAGGCGGCCACCAGCTCCATGGTCAACCAGAGATGGACCCGCAGCTCTTATGAGGCCAAAGGGAAGCCGTGACGCCCAGACCAGCCTGTGCCTTTCACACTGTGGCCCCGGCGGGAAGGACCCACCCAGGGGCGCAGCCTGGTCCCCGAGGAGCCGAGTGACTGAGGTAGTGCCTTCCAGAACAGAACAGGCGGGAGGGAGGGGGGGGCTCTGATCCCCAGGACGAGGCCAGAGAAGGCAAGCGTCCCAGGGAGATTAAAGGGTGCACCCAGGTTTAGGGGGGCGGGGAGCAGCGAGCTCCCTGTGGGTGGCCTCCGGGGCAGGGCTCTTGGAGGGCACCTGCAGCGGGCGACTGGGCTCAGGGCTCCAGCTGCTCTCAGCCCCGAGCTGGCAGGCGGCATGCGCTCTGGATGGGCAGGGACTGAGAACCTGTTCCCCAGAGGCAGCTCCAAGAGGTCAAGCTGGGGACGGAGCCGCAGAGGGGGCTGGAGTGGAGAAGCAGGGTGCACACGCCCCTCCCCACGTCCACATCCTCCCTAGGTCCTGGGCTCCGAGGACGTGGTGCCTCCACAGGACAGCCCACGGGGTGCCCGCTGGCTCTTTAAGCTTCACGCCTGGCTGCCCTGAGATCAGGATTACGTACACAGAGCCTGTCGTATCAACAGTTCACTATGAGGCCTCATGGGGTGACACTAATCCCCAAAAGACCATTTCTTTACACTTGGCACCACACCCTGTCAAACTCACCCCCTGCACCTACCGTCCCCGCTGCCTCTCATTTCAGGCCGGCAGCCAGGGTCGCCGTCACCTGGCAGCGGTGTGACCTTCAAACACAAGCCTTCATGGCACACGAGGGGCTTCATCCGCCCGCGGCAATAAAAGCGACTCAGACAGAGCTGGGACCCGGACAGGAGGACCAGCCCCGGCTCAGTTCTGAGGCTGATTCCTGGCTCAAGGTGTTGGAACAAAAATCAAGGCGATTCAGGGGAGACCCAAGGCCAGAGGAGCCGGCACAGAGGAGACCTGGCTTCGCACAGACTCGTGCTCCTGGCCTCCCCCCCCCCCCCCGCGGGCCG
>NW_006284618.1:3279999-3285623 GCF_000327345.1 Myotis davidii | reverse complement strand
GCCCCCCCCCCCCCCCCACGGGACGCAGGGGATTTCTCCAGCGCAGCACAGAACCCTCCCTGGGACGGGGCGCTCTGCACCGGGGGCCAGGGGAGGCTGGCAAGCTGCCCCGCACTGCTCCACCGAGGCCCTGGGCGAGGCCGTGCTTGGCCTGCTGCCGGCCTCGATGGTCTGCACAGAAAATCCGTCACCATTTGAACATTTTCCTCCCAGAGACACATCTGAGAGTCAGTGCTCAGAACGGGAGTCTGCGTAGGTAAGCGAGTAAATTGGAGCTATCAATAGATTTCTCCTTTCAAATTGTGAGGGCAATAAACTGTGAAGAAGTGATTTGATGGTAGCGTTTCAGAGCAGCAGTCCTGGCAGGGCTCCCAGGCTGTCGCGGCCCGCCCCGCAGCCCGCCCTGCAGCCTCACCCGCTCTGGGTGGGACACGGGTTTCAGGGACCACAGCATAAAGGCCAGTCTGAGGACTGTCCACAGGCCCGTGCGACGTTCCACGCAGGCTGACCTCTGGGAAGTGGACAGGCCTGTGCTGGAGGCGGCTGTGTGGACCTGGGCACCATCGCCATAGTCCGTGGCCCTGGCCCAGGCCCATGGGTGGTTGGACGCAGGCTGGCTCTGAGGACGGCCCGGGGACCTGCCTTTACGCTTTATATCCGGGTACTGTGACCTCTCGCTGCGACCTGCCTCGTGTCCAGTGAGCCTGTAAGATCCTGATTGCAGGAACCGCACATTTGTCACAACGCCCCCAACCCCCAACCACAGGGCAGGGCCAGGGCTGTGGCTTTGTAATCGGCCGCCCTACATCCCGTCCTGCAGGGAGAGTGCCTTCATGCCCACGGTGCCCCTGGGATGATGCCTCCTGTCTGGGTCCCAGCCCCCTTCTCTCTCCAAAGTGCCCTGGTCTGATGTGAAGCAGGAAACGCCCCATGATGACAGATAGCGCTGTCCGTGGTCCTGACCGGTCAGCACTGGGCAGCCCGCACCTCGAGGGGAGACCCTGCCCAGAGCATCCCCCTTCAGAACCGGATGGAGAGACCACTGTGCTCCTCACTGGTCCTCCCACAGGGACCCACCCTCAGGGCCCGTGGGGGCGGGGGGAGCTCCGGCCAGGCCTACCGTGGTTCACCCCTGCATTTTCTTGTTCACAGAAGCCCCGTCATTCACAGTTTACATCTCAACACACATCCCAGTCCGAGTCCCCGTGTGCCTGGGTGGGAGTTCCTTTCTAAAGGGTATTTGCTCAGAAAAGCACCTTTGAGGGCATCTCCAGCTTCTTGAATTTGGGCTAAGCTGCTCTATCACATGGTCACTCCGTTTCCTGTCCTCCGTCCGCCTGCTGGCTCCCGGCACGTCTCCCCATCAGACCGTCCCCCCGACCGGCTGGGTGGCTTCCTGTCTCAACGTGCATCTTCCCATCACCCGTGAGGCCCCACACGCAGGGTCTTTGTCGTGGCTCAGAGCTCCTCGTCCGTAGTCACCTGCTTGTCTACCAGGTTTTGCTTTTTGTGTGAATTGCTTTGTGACCCTTATGGGTCTCAGTGCTGACGGCAAGCATTTTAAACTCCTTCCCTGCCCAGGTCTGTGTGTCCATTCTGCTTACGGAGTCGTCTGTTGTCGGAAATGTAACATGAGCCGCCCTTTCTTCCATGACCTTTGCTCTGGATGTCGTATTCAAGAAACCTTGCCTGGCCGAAACCGGTTTGGCTCAGTGGATAGAGCGTCGGCCTGCGGACTGAGGGGTCCCAGGTTCGAATCCGGTCAAGGGCATGTACCTGGGTTGCGTCGATGTTTCTGACTCTCTATCTCTCTCCCTTCCTCTCTGTAAAAAATCAATAAAATATATTTAAAAAAAAAAAAAAAACCTTGCCTGACCCCAGAGTCAAGGATACGCTCCCAAAAGTTCTTCTAAACCCTTTAAAAGCCCGTCTTTGATGCCTGGGCTTCTGCTCGATTTCTGACACTCGGAAATGTGATAAAATGACCTGGAGCCGAGCTGTGTTTCTCTGGCTTCCCTTTCCCGCACGGGAAGCCGATGGTGCGGCTGGGATCGACCCGCAGCCCCTCCTGCTCAGGAGTCAGCTCCCATCCTTGGGGACCGCAGCCGCTTTGCAGCCGGTGCAGGAGGAGGGGGGAAAGGGGAGGACTGCCCTTGACCTCATCGCTTAAATCTGCAGTGAAGCTCCCTTGCCTGACCTCTGTTTCATCCCTAAGATCAACAGAAGCATTTTGGCATCTGCCCAAGCGGCTCCTTCCTCCTGCGTGCTTGGTGGGTATTGAGCGTTTATCTGTCTGGCTTGCTTAAGGCAACAGCCTTGACCTTGCTCTTGCTGGGGAATTGGGCTTCTGTCAGGACGTAGACTCATGGCGCCGATTTCCCCATCAGTCTCAGCAGCCCCTCTTTAAAATAAAGCTCCCAGGACACCAGGCAGGCTGGAGGGTCCCCAGTCTCTCTCCACACACCCTTTCTGGTCCGCAGGTATGCTCAGTCCCACACTCACAGGTGTGTGCCACTTACCACAGACCTGGTGCATGCACCAGCGACACGGCAGTGTCACACAGGCGATGGCCTGCCCTCTAGCTCTGTGCTTGTCCCTGGGGTGGCCTCAGGCACTGTGTGTGACAGACGATGCTGGGAGCCCAGGGTGGCACACAGGTGATGGCCTGCCCTCTAGCTCTGTGCTTGTCCCCGGGGTGGCCCTCGGGCACTGTGTGTGACAGACGATGCTGGTGTGCAGGCGCTGTGTCCTCCTAGGCATGCCACAGTTCTCTAAACTGCTCCCCCTCAAAATGCAGCCGTACAGTGAGTCCCCAAATACCCCTCCCCATTGCCCCCAGTGTGGCGCCTTACGTCATCATGGTGCACTGTCAAAAGCAGGAAACGGGCATTGGTGCCATATAATAGACTCAAATACAGTCTTTTGGGGGGTCTCGTCCGTTCTCATAAGGGCCCGCTCTGTTTTTGAATGTTTGGTGTATCATACTATGAAAACTTACTGTAGATGCAGATTCACGTTCCCGTCGCACAACCAAGATGGTGACCTGGCCCAGCGCCACATGGACACACCCTCACACCAATCCCTGGCTGTCGTCTGTTCTCCACGGCTGTAGCTCCTCCGCAGCTAGAAAATGATAGCAGTGAAATTACACACATGTAGCCACTTGACACTGGCTGTCGTCACTCAGCATGACACCCCTGAGGTCTACCCTTGGGTAGCATGTTGTGTGGAGCCACAGCGTGCTCCTTTTCATGGCCGAGCAGCATCCATCCTGCAGACCCACCGCAGGTTGGCCACTCACTTCCTGAAGAACATGTGATTGCTTCTGATGTGAAGTAACAGAAATACAACTGCTGCCCCGCTGGGATGGCTCAGCTGGTGTGAGCATCGTCCTGTGCACCGAACCGTGGCAGGTTCCACCCCCTGGTCGGGGCACATATGGAAGGCAACAAATCAATGTCTCTCTTTCTCTCCCTTCCTCTCTCGAAGTATGTCCCCATGTGAGAATTTAAAAAAAAATACCATTGCTAGGAACATGTGTGAACGGGTTTTTGTATGAACGTAGTTTTCATCTCTCCAGCATAAATACCCCTGATACTGCTGATCATAAAGCCACGCCTGCCTACCAATTCTCGGCATCTTGCCAATTATTTGGAAACTGCCAAACAATTCTCGGAACGGACATGCCATTCTGCACTCACGCCCACAGTGCAGGCGAATGCCGGCTGTTCCGTGCGCTCGTCAGCACTTGCTACTGTCCGTAGTTTCTATGTCATCCATCCTGATAGGCCTGGGAATTTATTTCATCCTGGATCTGCTTTGCATGTTACTCATGGTTAATGACGTTAAACATCTTTTTGGTCCTTTGAAATCACACCAAACATCTTTTTGGTCATTTGAAATCACACGTTAAACATCTTTTTGGTCCTTTTCCCTCCTGCTTTCGCACTGCGCATGCTCCCTCCCACCTCCACAGCTAGCAGCTTCCATCCTCCTGCCTGGACTGCTGTCCTTCTTTCCCCGAGGGCTCGGCTCAGCCATGTCTACATCCCCCCCTCCCTAAAAGGTTTCTGCATCTGCTGTCATTCATCTCAGTGGCATCAGAGGGAATCAATCCACCATGAACTTGGTTCCACCCAACATTCCTAAACAGAAATAGAAATTCACTGAGGAACGAGTATGCACCACAGGGGACGCGGAGTCCCCTCTAAATGACAAGCTAGGGAGACGGGACAGTCCCCAGGCAGCTGAATCCATCTGTGCCCAGCTGGGCTCTCGAGTCAAGAATTTCAGGCCTGGCTCCCTCACCAGCCATTCTTGGGACCAGGACTGTGGACAAGCCTGGGTCACTCTGGTGACCCACCAGCTAGAAACCCCATGAAACCACGTAAACTTTCCAGAAAAGGCCTCTGCGAGAACCCCACCCACACCCTTCAGGAGGATAACGGACTTGAAAAGGCTCCGGCCTGAGTGCTGTCTTCGCACACCAGGCTGCAGCGCCAGAGACGCGGACTGGGTCACGGCGCGGTTAATTGTGGCTCCCAGGAAGGAGGTGGACATGAGCCAGTATTTTGCAAATAGCAAGGCTGCCCGGGCTTGTGCCCTGGGGACCTCAGCTCCGCATGGCCGGCTTCCAAAGACTCGGCCCTGTGTTCACAGGGCAATTCAGATTACTTTGCACAATGGATGGGAATACATTTTGAATATTAATGCTAATGGTGTCAAAGGCTCCTAATGGGACTCCACGGTCCTAATCTTAGAGCCCGCAGTGCATCCGTGTGAGAGCACAGGTCGGGTGCCCATGCCCATTGTCCCCGAGGGGTTGAGGGGGACGAGGGAGACCCATGGCCATTGTCCCCGAGGGGTCGAGGGGGACGAGGGAGACCCATGGCTCAGCCGGGCACCTGTGGGTGGCAGGAGAGCTCTGTGTGAGCACTGACACGTGAGAATCCCAAATGCTTTAGTGCATTTCAAACTGGGATGCGATATGACCTCAATATGTTGGAAACAAAACCACCTGGGAGAATTGGGAGGAAATGGATGATGCTTTCGCCTGTTACAGCATCCAGGTCCCAGAGGGGGCGTGGCCGGCGCCCAGCCTTCCCTGACTCAGACCTGAAGCCGAGGGGCAGGAGGGCCGGCAGGTGTTAGACTTGGGGGGAGGCGGGGGGAGGAAGGGGCAGCCAGGTCTGTGACTCCGGAATCGGGGAGCCCAGAAGCCACAGTCTGTCCATCAGGGGATCCGGGAAGTGGAGTGAGTCTCACAGGAAAAAGATGGGGGATCTTTGAACCCCTGAGTCTGAGAGATTGTGGGTGAGACTAGCTGGTAGGGCGCTAGAAACGAGGATCCAGAGCAGCGAAGCAGCAGCCAGAACCGAGAGTTGGGGTCACCAGGGGAAGGCGGGAGACCACGAGCTGACACTCTCCGCTGATTGGACACAAACGGCTCCCGTCGATGAGGATAACGTGAAACCCCACCACACGAGCCCCCAGGGGTAGCCGGGTGGACAAGTGTGGCAAGTCACCGGTATGGAGAGCAGTGGCCGCTTACGACGTCAGAAAGGCCCAGAAATCTTACAGTTTGAATGTGAAAGAAACCTAACAAGAGTTCCCCTAGACCACAG
>NW_006284618.1:3279051-3279916 GCF_000327345.1 Myotis davidii | reverse complement strand
CACGACGCCCCCAAACTGGGGAAGCGGAGGAAGTTTCCTACACTGGCCATTGAAAACAACACCAGCGTTGATCTGCCCTGGCTGATGTTTCTCTCCTGCTTACAAGACGTTTTTGCAAAACCATGTGAAACAGTCGTGTGAGCGCGCAGCCAGAAAAGCAGCAAAAATAAGGATGCCTGGACGTCGGCGCTGACAGATGTGTGATGGATTCGGGGGCTTGTGATGTCGGGCATTTGTCTAAAGTTTTAAATTGGTCATTTGTTGTGATTTCTGTCGTCATTATACACAGGCACTTTAGTACCTCACTTACGTTTGTAATGGTATTGTCTCTCCCAGAGGTGGTTTATTTCTGGAGTTTTCCATTTTATATTTTTGGTCCACAGTTGACTGAAAGCGTGGAAAGAGAAACCACAGATAAGGGAGACGGCGGTGGGAGGAAGGCTCCTGGCCTACCTTCGGCCAGTACCTTCTACCTCACGGAAAAGCAGGACCCTCTACCCGGCCGGGGTGGCTCAGTGGTCGAGCGTCGACCTATGAACCAGGAGGTCATGGTTTGGTTCTAGGTCAGGGCACATGCCCGGGTTTCAGGCTCCATCCCCAGTAGTGGGTGATCGATACTTCTCTCTCATCATCCATGTTTCTCTCTCCCTCTCCCTCTCCCTTCCTCTCTGAAATCAATACCAATATATTTAAAAGAAAAAGGAAAGCAGGACCCCTTAGGTGGAGGGAGGCCTCTTCCCTGAGGGTGTGTGCCTGCTCCAGGGGAAGACGGCCTGTCTGCTCCCTGAAGAGGGATTCCTGCGCCCTAACCCTAGCCCCGCCCCCACAGGGTTCATCTGCAGAGCCGTGGCAGGGGTGGGGGGGG
>NW_006284618.1:3277499-3278959 GCF_000327345.1 Myotis davidii | reverse complement strand
CAGGGGGCACACTCCCCTGGGCCCAGAAGGGTGTGGAGAGAGGATGACTGGGGCCCAGGACAGGGTTTTTCCATTCCCCTCCTGGCTTTGCAGGGTCCCCTATGAGTGCTGCCCTTCTTGACAGGGGGCTGGGCCTCCCCTCCCGGACCCTCCTCCTGGGCCTTCAAAGAGGCACTTGACTGAACAACAGAAACACAGCACAACTGTCACCGCCATGGGGCGCGGCAGGCCACACAGGTCATCTAGTAAAGGTGTTTCTGGCAGCCCTGCTTCTTAAAAAGAAAAACGTTAGGAATATATGACTGACCCAATCTATCTAAGGTATCGTCGCGGCAACATGCCATCGAACATGAATTGTTAATGAAACGCTTTGCATGCTCTTCCCGCTAGGCAGGCGTTTGTGCTCCAGCTCTCCTGTCCTTTCACGGGTCTCAGGTGCGCCCCGCCCCATGTCTGGTGCTCGGCCACCTCACAGGTCACGGCGCCACTCATCACAGTCACTCATCAGTCACTCATCACAGTCACTCATCACAATCACTCCTCATCACAGTCACTCATCGCAATCCGGCTCCAAGCCTCCCTCACTGCTGCTTCCTCATGGCTCAGAGGGAGGGCTGGACGGGCAGGCCACCTGGGTAGGTTCTGTCCCACCTCCTCCTCCTCCGAGGGTGACCTGGGAAGAGTGTTCACATCTCCAAGGCCTGCTTTCCTCACCCACACAAGTACTACAAGACCATGGACATCTCCGCGTGCGACTCCAGGACAGAGCCCCATCTGTCCCCTGTCCCCACCTTTTTTTCCCCCCCCCCCCCCCCCACTACTCCCTGCTGCTCTCATCCTCCACCCACACTGCCCTGCTCCCACCCGCCAGCCTTACCCTCACCAGGTTCAATTCCTACAGTTTCTCTTACTATTTTCTCATTAAGGAATTCATGTGACACCGAGTCAAACGGATCCTTCTCTTTCCTGAATTGCTCTGATGCTTGATAAAATCCCCTCCTCTCAGATTTGTCTCTGCCTCATCCTCCGAGTTTGAAACATGGGCATCTATTTCCCAGACGAGGGAAAGGCTTGTAAAGGATTGCTCCCTCCCCTCCACCCCAAGGACGCCAGTGATGCCGCGTTATCCATCACCGAGTCGTCGAATGAGTGATGTGCCCAGGGCCTGGCGTAATGGTGCCTAAGAATATGTAGCTTTTAGGAGAAATCTTCTGGACCCGGCAGCTAGTCACCATTGAGCACGTGACTCCAAGTGGCTGCATCATTGGAGACGGACATCGTAGTTAGTGCAACGCTACAGGGTGGCTTTGGTGTGACCATGGACAGTTAGAGCAGACTCCAGGGGTTGAGGGCACAGTCCCCAACAGGACTGCCCTCATTCAGATGCCAACTGCAAATTCAGGGGCCCCAAGGGCACCCACACTTCCAACCAACTGGCTCCAAATGTGAGGGTTTCTTTT
>NW_006284618.1:3255492-3276900 GCF_000327345.1 Myotis davidii | reverse complement strand
ACCACCTCCCCTCCCCCCCCACCAGACCACTGGCAGGTTAGAGGACACTGTCAGCTTGTCGGTACCTCAGAGGGCTCTGGCTTCATTTGAGGGAAATGCCTGCTGCCAGGATAAGCATTTGCCACATAAAATTTAGGCCCTCAGAAACGCTCTGACCCAAACTTTAGCACCAGTTTTTCCCCCATTTCACTTTCTAGGAATAAACAAAAAAGAACCCTGTCCAGAGGCAAGTGACACATGCCTTAAACTTGCTGCCATCCTTAATTTCTTCATCCCTACACTGCTTAAAAGACCAACATTCGCACTCTTCATTTTAAACAGGTTCCTGCCCTCAGCCTCCATGGCCAATGGCAAAGACTGCTATTTCTGAATGGATGAGAGAGACTCCTTCATCTTCTTGGTCATGGTGGGAATGAGGTTCATATGGTCATCCACGCACTTGGTCACACAACTCTCCAGCTGCCGCTTCACCGGATGCTCTTTGCTCCCTGCATCTATGGAGTCTTTGGCTTTGTCGTTGCAATGCATGGTGCACCGGGCCAGGCGGTCCTGGAACTTCTCCAACTCGCTGGTAACCAGGGCCTGGGCTTGAGCCAGAGGTGCGTGGCAGCGCTCAATGCACTGGTGCACCTGCTGCACGGACGCCTGGCTGTCCTCACAACAGTCAGCGCTGCACCGGAACATGAGGCCCTGCATCTTCCGGATATTCTCTCTCTCCAGACTCTTCACCATGGTGTCCACCGCCTCCTGCACCCGAAGCTGCTGCACGTCCGCCATGGCGACCCCGCCGAGGGTTTCTTGACCTTCCCCGTTTTGATAATTCACTGGAACGACTCAAAGAACTCAGTGAGGTGCTCTCCTTAGGATTCGTTCCCGGACAAAGGATACAATTCCATGCCAGCCCCGTGAAGAGACACATGGGATGAGGTCTGAGAGGGTCCCAGACACGGGGCTCCTGTGTCCTCACCCCAGGGAATCAGGACATGTCAACTTCCCATCCGGCTGATGAGACTGCCAACTGGGAAACTCACCTGAGCCTGATAGGTGGGGTTTCATTATGTTGGCATGACTAATTGGACGGTCGGCCACGTGACTGAGCTCGGTCTCCAGCCCCTCTCCTTCCCCACAAGTCAGACTCTAGCATGGCTCACAGCCCCAGCCCTTAAGTTACATACTGGTAGCTGGTGGTTCCGGCATGGCCAGCCCCCACCCCAAGGCTACTAGTCACCCTGAGCTCAGATGTGGTCCAGGGCCCACCATGAGTAACACAGATGCTCACTCCCATCCCTGAGGCAACCCAGAGGATTGAGAAGCTGCTCTCAGAGCCTAGGGTGAAGATTCGGCCCGTGATCTATTCAGCAACAGCTCGATATTCAAAATGCACTGGGGATTGAGTTGTTCCATGTTATTTCTAGTAAATCAAAAATTATGAAGTTCTAAGTTCTCTCTAGAATTGTGAAATGAAGCTTATACACAGGCACACCGTTTTATGCCAGGTCACTGGGAGCTCACAGTTCCCATAGTTAACACAAACAGAGAATTTTGCACCTTTACGCAGATGAAAGTAAGAAAAGTGTTGGAATTCACACACACACACACACACACACACACACACACACACACACGTTTAAAACTAAAAAATACGATGCATCGGACGTTGCACATTCGGTTAGTGGATATATATTTTGAGCCTAAAGAGGACCATCAGCATCTAGTGAGCGCGCCTCGCAGGCACAGAGAGTGAGCTTGCACCTCCGCGAACCGGTGGGCAGGGGGAGGAGGCCTGTGTCCCTGCTGCTGTCGGGGTTCCCTGTGACGTGAAGGAGGAAAGAGCGAGTTCCCCAGGTCTGCATCTCCCCCCAGACTCACTGCAGGTTAGAATCTGATTTTTCTGTTTGGATGGAAAGTTGAATTTTTAAAATTTCCTTAAACCCCTCTATCGCCTGACGGCTTCCGGCCAGATAGGGCGTGTCAAGCTCCATGAGCCCGACGGCTGCCATGAACACGTGTGAAAGGTCCAGGTGCCCCCAGACCTCCTTTAAAATCTCCACCCGGAGGCTTTGGGCAACCCCCCCCCCCCCCAGGACAAAACACCGGCTTTTCAGCTCCTGGAACAGGCCCCTCTCGAGGTCTGTTACTTGGGAGAGAAAATAAATAAGTCATCTTCCTGAGGCTCCAGCTGCCTGAGCTCAGTTTTAAAGGAAGCTTGTCCTGGTGGCTGAGTCCCATTCAAAAGAGGAACAGGGGGCCCTTCCCTGCGGGCTGCGGGGATTTTTGCAAATCACAGTGTCAAAGAGCCTCATTAGCATATGGCTTCCTTCGGAGCAGGGGCTGCGGCACAGAGCCCGGGAAACAGCTGTCATTACCGCCGCCTCACGGCCTCCCATCATCTTTATGGCCAGCGGGAGGAATTCAGACAACGCCTGGGCCGTTATTGATGCTTTTATTTGACATTTCTTTCGGCAGCATCCAGGTAGCAGAGACGGGAGGGCCCCACTGAGTGCGGGTGCGCGTCCGTTCGCTCTGGTCCCTGAGTGGAAGGGGAGGAAAGGCCAGGGCCTTCGGTGGAGGCTGCAGACAGTTGACATGTTAGCCGCAATTTAGGCCGGCGTGTCTGCATAGCGACGCTGGGGGTTGCTCTTTCTGCAAAGACTGTAATTTAAACAAAACGCAAATCGACTCCAAGGCAAAAGCTGTTCGTGGAAGGCCAAGCAGAAGAAGCCACAACAAAGTGAGAAAAGGCCTGGCCTGTGTGGTTCAATGGTTAGGTGTCGACCCACCAAGAGGTCAAGATTCAGTGCCCTTGAGGTCAAAGGCACATATCAGGTTGCAGGCTTGATCCCCCAGTAGGGGGCGTGCAGGAGGCAGCTGATCCATGATGTTTCTCTCTCATTGACGTTTGTATCTCTTTCTCCCTCCCCCTTCCTCTCTTTCTAGAAATCAATAAAAAAACCTTTCTTAAAAAGTGAGAAATGCTGGCACAGCCCCAGGTCCTGGGAAGAAGCTGTGGGGGTGTGGCTGGGTGTGGGGGTGGGGACGGAGACTTCCTCGCCCAGAGGGGTGGCCCTTTCCAGAGTCCCTGCCGTTTCCTGGGACCCACCGCGCAGGTTCCCCCGCACTGTGCACCCAGGTGACTCCACTGGCGTCTGCTCACGTGGCCCGCACCCGACTCCATCCTGCCCACTGCGCCGCCACCGAATCCCGTGCCTCCTGCCTGTGCGTGCCTTCCTTCTCCGCCTCTTTCCTAAATCTTGAAGGGGGTGTGTACCTCGGAAACTGTGGAAAGTGCTTTTCCAAGAGCCGCTCTGGCTGTGGGAGCCTTAGTATTCAGCACACAGGCCACGCTGCCCGCGCCCGGCAGCCCGCGGCGTTGGTGCTTTCGTGTAAAAAGGAGCCGTCATGTTCTCTTGTCCCCGAGATCAGATTGCTCCCAACCACCATCAATAACCTGGAAGAGGGCTCCGCCACTACCATGGAATTTATCAAATTCCTAAGACGGGCCTGGAATGGCTGCCTTTCAAGAGGTTTTGTTAAGAAATGGAAGTAGGGTAGATGATTTTTCTCCGCAGAGATCCTTTTGATTTGCAGGGAAATCTGTTCCCTGGGGCTGGCCTGAACCTCATGCAAACAGGCTGCTCTGGGAACAGCCTGCGGGGAGAGGCGAGGCGGGTGGGGCTCCTGGGTGGATTTCGCTGACACGTGGACGAGGGCAGATATGATTCAGGGCCATGGCCATGCTGAGAGCCACGGAGAGCGTTCCCTGGGAGAGGGGTGAGACCTGCATCCGAAAACCTCAGCCTGCCCCTCCCTTAGTCCTGCAGGCAAGAGCCCAGGGGAACATGGTGAGAAGCTCGTGTTGCTCTTTATAGAAACATCTGGGGCTCCTTCCAGCAAGGAGGGGTCGCTGACCTGCTCCCTGCGCCCTGGGAAGTCCAGCTGACACGGGCGGTGGGTGTTTACAAAGACAAGAAGGCTGTGCAGTGAGGGGTGCAGATCTTACCAATGGTGACCTCACCGGCCCGGGAGCACACAGAGCAGTTTGACCCGCACTGAGCTCAGAGAATGCTGGCTCTGGACAAAACTGTGCTCTCACCTGGCAAATTAAATTCTAGAAGCTCTAAGTCTGTTGCAAATGGATTTTTTTGAAAATCAGCATTTTTACTCTTTCTGCCATGAAGATGAAAATCAACATCAATGAAATGTCCAAGATGACAAGTGGCCATGTCCAAGACTACTTCACTTTTCCTTTCCTTCTTTCCTTTCGAAATGTCCAAGATGACAAGTGGCCATGTCCAAGGCCACCTCCCTTTCCTTTCCGTTTGTTAATCCTCACCCAAGGATATTTTCCCATTCATTGTTAGAAAGAGTGGAGGGAGGGGAGACACAGAGAGCGAGAAACATCAATGTGACAGATTGGTTGCCTCACACACATGCCTCAACCAGGGCCAGGGATCGAGCCTGCAACCTAGCTATGTGCCCTTGATGGGAATTGAATCCAGGACCCTTCAGTCCCGCAGGCTGACGCTCTATCCACTGAGCTAAACCAGCAAGGGCAAGCCACCTCACTTTCAACTCGTTAAGCCCGGCTGAAGCAGCCTTCTCATAGACTCTTCCTGTTATGCAGTATTAAAACTCGCTTTTTTGTTTTATTGGCCCAACTAAGATTTGTGTGAATTATTTTACATAAACTAGAAATCGATTTTTACACCAGCAAATTAAAGCTTAAAGATATTTTCTTCAAAATACATTCACTTTTATTAAAAATATTCATTTTCAATTAAAGCATAATTGTATGCAAATTACTATGAGCCTGAGTCAGGAGATTATAGCTTTCATCATAATTTTTGAGTCCATGGTAAAAAAAAAAAAAAGTAAAGAACCACTGACCTTCTGGACTTTTATAACTTATACTAGAGGCCCGGTACATGAAATTTATGCATGGGGGGAGAGGGGATGTCCCTCAGCCCAGCCTGCACCCTCTCGCAATCCGGGACCCCTCGGGGGATGTCCGACTAGATCCGGCCTAAACCAGCAGTCAGACATCCCTCTCATAGTCTGGGACCATTGGCTCCTTACCCTCACCTTCCTGCCTGCCTGATGGCCCCTAGCCACTCTGCCTGCCTGCCTAATGCTCCTAACTGCCTTTGTCTGCCTGACTGATCACCCCTAACACTCTGCCTGCCTGATTGCCCCAGCCCTTTGCCTGCCTGCCTGATGGCCCCTAACCACTCTGCCTGCCTAATAGCCCCTAACCACTCTGCCTGCCAGCCTGATCTCTCCTAACTGCTCACTTGCCTGCCTGATTGGCCCTAACTGCCTCTGCCTCGGCCCCTGCTACCACAGCTTCATCAAGAAGGATGTCCGGAATGACATCCAGAAGGCCGTTTGGCTGTCCGGTCTAATTAGCATATTATGCTTTTATTATTATAGATGATCAAATTTCCCAAGAGGAATTATTTGCAGTGCTCCTTTTAGATCGTTTAAATAGCATGCATTAAAGAAAAGAACAATGACCAAGCACTGCGGCCCTCACAAAACAGGTGACTGTGTGGGGTCGGAGCAAACTCACACACCCAGCCCAGGCTGCTTGAGGCCACAGTGTCACCCGGCCCTGCTGCCCGCATGCCCTCACGGTCCCTCGCCCGAGTGCTCAGGTCTCCAGGACATTGGCATTGGTCACTGTTTAAAAATAACCCAACTATCAAGACGGGAAAGCTTTTATTCTGGGTGATGCCCTCCCGGAGTGTGTGAGGAAGGGCCTTGGTCTCCTCAGCTATGAAATGAGGAGCTGAAAGAATGCCCACTAAGGTCTCCCCGGGGCTAATGAGCCGAGATGGCCATTCCCGAATAGCGAGAAGCCTCCTCTCGCTCATTAAGCAATAGCACAGCTTGGCTCCCTGAGTGTTTGGATTGTGGGGGGAGGGGTTAGGAGTGAGCTGAGCTCAGTTCAGAAAATGCCTCCACACCATTTCCTTGGCGTCTGGGCCTTAAAACAAGAAGGGCTTGGCCTAGAAACACCACGTTCCAGCTCCCATGTCAGCACCTCTATGTGCCCATCCACTAGAGGGCATGCACGGGTCATGTTCTTGCAGGGACCAGGCTAGATGCCCACTGCTCATCACAAGGACGCTTTCCTGGGAGCCCCAGCCACACACCCCCCCCAGGCTGTGCCCATCCTGGACAGCCCACCTCTGGCCCCGCCCAAAGAGAGAGCTTCAGGGGCTTGGGGACACCTCCAGCAGGGAGGGCAGAGGCTGGGGGGCAGGGAGACGCCGGCAGGAAGTGCACGCCTTCCCAATGGAGCAAAGAGCTGGTGCTTGGTCTGCCCCTGCGGTCCTCCTCCCACCCTAGCCCAGCCCACAGAGCCCCCCTTCTCGGCATCAGGGGCCTCTTTCTGAGGTTTGGGCTCCCACACTCGGCCCCGCCCTTCCTCTGCCGGGATGCTCTGGCCCACTCCCGTCCACCTGAAAAACCCCCACGGAACCGCAAGACCCGGCGCAAACACAGTCCCACTTACAAAGCTCTTCCCGGTTTCCCGTCGCGTGCCTGTCCTCCTCGCCACTTCCAGGGACTCGGCTCACACCCTCGCTACCCCAGAGAGAGCCCCCGAAGGCCAAGGCCGGCCTCTCACTGTGGATTCACCGGGCTTCCGGGCGAGGATCTAAAGGAGGGCCTGCGGCTGAGGGCCTCCCCGTGCGGCCTGGCTGCTCCACAGGAAGGTCTGGGGCAGTGGTTCTCAACCTTGGCTGTTTCTTTGTGATGGGGTGGGGCCACAACGTTAGTAGCAAAGACACAGAATTTCTGGAGGATGAGGCCCAGAAATCGGGGTTTTAAAAAGATTCCCAGGTGATTCTACTGTGCAGCCCAGGTTGAGAACCACTGTCTTGGGGTATTGGAGGGAGGGAGGGAGGAAGGGGGCCACAGACTGACCCCGACAAGCTCAGGGGAGGCCTGCGCGGCAGCCCGACAAACTCAGAGACCGGAAGTAACCACCTAGGAGGGTCTGAAGTTAAAACCGTTTAGCTTAAAGCAGTTCGTGGCGGGAGTCTTGTCCAAGGGCGGTATTTTTCCCAACAAAAGTCCATCTTCTCCTTAATTGAGACGCCCCTTGTCTTTTTGCACCCGGGACCACATACCTGGAAACATGCCTTGGCAACAGCGAAGGGCTTTCCTCTCCTCTGGGCCCCTCAAAGCACAAGCACCAGAGCAGAGACCACCCCCCCCCCTCACTGTTGTCGTGTTAACTGCGGACATTAAGGACCCTGCTCCCACCTGGTAAAAGCCGCACGTGTCCATCATTTTACCTTCCACCCAATCCCAGAGGTTCCCCTGCTTGGCTTTCTCCCGCCTCCCTAATCTATCACCAATGGAGTTCACGTGACCCACTTAGGTCTTCTCTTCTGATTGTCGTGTGTAAAATAAGGTACAAAACTGCCAGGTGCCGGAGCATTTTCTCGGTCCGTTGAGATTCCGCTTCCCGGCAATTGTCGTCAGTTGGGCTCAAATAAACTTATACAAGTTCCCTGCAGGCTTGAACAGTTCTTACGTTGAGAGGAGGAAGGAAGTGCGGCTGGAGGATACTGTCCCGACCACAGGCCCAAACACAGCGCCCCGTGCCAGCTGCGACAGAGCCGCCCGGGCTGCGGACGGTGACGAATGCCCAGCCGCTGGAGGCGCCGTGGTGGGGAAGGCCCATTAGCCCAACCAGGCCAGGACGCCCTGCTCCCGGGCCGCGGTGGGCGTCTCCGCCTTTTCCTGGCCATCGGCTCTTCTGCTAAAACAGACCAGGGGCCGGGGGCTTCCAAGCATCCGGACAGGAGAAGGGTGTGCAGGGAGGGCCAGCCGACGGAGTTCAGAAGCCGGCTAGGCCCTGGGGAGTTAGTTTCTGACCTTCCGGAGAGGTTGCTGGCCGGGTCCCCCTGGGGGTCCCCCCCTGCCCAGGCCTTCGAAGGGCCTGCTGCAGCGTCCAGCCGGCCTGAGGACAAGCAGTAGCCCTTGCAGAGGCCGCCGTCCAGGGCCCTTTACTGAGAGACGTCTCTCTCCAGGTTTCCTGCCAGGGCTTCCCGGCCCGGAGACCCGGTGTCCGTGTGGGGCGGGCAGAGCTGGGGCCCTCTCTCCCTCGGGCACATGTGTTGTTTTCCAGGACAAACCACAGAGTAGCCTCATTCTGTTCTGCACTGGAATCACAGGCCATCATCTGGTACCCCGGCAACTGCATCTTTTATTATTATTATTATTATTATTATTATTATCATCATCATCATCACCCAAGGACATGCTTAGAGAGGGAGAAAGAGACATTGATGTGAGAGAGAAACACCGTCGGTTGCCTTCCATATGCTCCCCGAGTGGGGATCAAACCTGCCATGCAGCCATGTGCCCTGACCGGGAACCGAACCCACAGCCTTTCAGGGCCCAGGATGATGCTCAGCCAACGGAGCCAGTCTGGCCAGCGGGCAGCAGCACATCAGAGGTTACAAAACACTGTCACGGCCCTGGGCTCTCTGGAAAGGACAGTGGACGCCCAGCAGAGGACCAGGGTGGAAGTCCCTGGTGGGACAGGAGTGAGCCCCCCTCCCTCTGGAACTGCCCTTAGCAAGACTCCATGAGCCACACCTAACCCCCGGCAGATAACACTTAACTTCTAAGGAGGAAAATAAAGAAACCAAAACTGTATTTCAATCATACACATAAAACAAACCGAATAACAATAAACCAAGAGAAGAGGAAAACAGACTGGAAAATGAAGATCTATAAATGTAATGATGTGTGATGAGGTGCTCCGTTAGTCAATAGAGAGCAGAATAGAAATATCTGATTTTCCAGGAGGCTCAGGAAGGCTACAGCTCCGGGGGAGGAGGCGGGGCGATCTGGGCTCGGAAACCACCCCCCAGCTCAGCCTGGGGGACCCCGGGGCCCCTCTTTATGGAGAGGCCGCCTGTTGCTTTTCTGTCATTATTATTGTTTTTGGAAAGTAATACATGCTCATAAGAAATGCAAAGAAGAAACACATTGTAAAGACCTGCCCACTGTAACCCGGGGTGGGCGCTGGGAGAGGCATTTGCATTCTCTGCGAGTGTTATGCACACATATTTACATAATTGAGCTTATACTGCACATGCAATTTTATATCCTGATTTTTTTACTGAATATTGTATAGTCAATTTTTTTTGCCAGTTGTTGACAATTTTCAAGAAGTCGAATGGTTCTGTAATTTATCTGTTGTACGATCCAGCACCATTTAATTATTCCCCGATCGTTGGACGTGAGATTTTTGCGTTTTTCCACTATTATGGCTAATATTGTGATGAGCACCTTTTCGGGGGAGTCTTTGATGGTCATTATGACTGTTTCCTGGGAATAGTTACTAAGAAAAGGAATCACTGAATCAAATTATATAAGCGGAAAAAGTCTGCAATAGCTAATCTGTAAGTAGCAGAAGCAGGCTCACTGCTCTCTTCCTTAATGGGCAATGACTACTGTCCTTATTTTTAAACTTTTCTAGTTCAGTAAGTAATGAATATCTCACCATTGCGGTGAATTGGTTCTCCCTAATCACCACAGATTTGGATCATGTTTGTGTTTATCAATACTTTCCTTGTAAATAACCTACTATTCCTTCAGCAGCTTTGCCAGAAAACAGAAGACAAAATCTTAAAGACCCCGATTGAAACAGCAAACATGCTCAATTAAGTAGGAATTGAGGGACATATCCTTGACATGATAAATATTCCTTAGTACCAAAGCCAAGCCCATACCTCATCAGAAAACATCTCCATACCTGTGGGCCATTGTAGTGGAGACATTAGCCAATGCAATTAGACAGGAAAAAATAATAGCGGGGCAGGAAGAAAACCCTTTCTGTTTGCTGTGATATGTGAGTATCCCCCAAGCCCCAAGAAAATCGGAATTAAAATAAAGTTATTAAACTAAAACTAAAACCTACAAAGCAAAACAAATTTTATACCATGAAGTATCATGGTATAAAATGAACATAATAATAAATAGCCTTTGCACAATAATAGCCTAACAGAAGAGACAGTGGACAAGTACAGAGCATTTAACTAGCAATAAGAAATACATAAAATAAACTTGGAAAAACTATGAACTTATATGAGAAAAATGCCAAAATACCCCTTTTAAAACTAAAATCAGACTTGCCTGAATGGAGAGGCATCTCCTGCTCTTGAGTAGTAATATTCGAAATGATAGAGGCCAATTTCCTCAGGTTAATGTATACATTTCCTGTGATACCAATACAAAGGCTAATGAATCTATCTTTTTCTGAAACCAAACAAGTAGATTCTACACCTCATATGGAAACTACTGCAAAATAGCTTAACAGATATTTTGAGCACTTAAGGGAGGCTTACTAGTTATTAAAAATATGATAAACAGATGAATAGAAGAAGCCACGGATCAATAGAAGAAAATAGAAATCCATAAATAAACCCAATTACATGTGAGAACTGAACACATATTAAAGAGAGCATCTCTCAAATCCGCGGGGAAAATATAAACGCATTTTTTGGTGGTGTTGGAAACTTGGCAGCCAGTTGGAAAAGTGGACTCCCCCCGCTCACAGCATTCACCCTAACACATTTCAACTGGATCTGGAGGCAAAAATAGAAATGTGCAAATATCAGAGGAAGCAGGAGTGACTGTAACCTGGAAATGAGAAACGCTTTTCTATTTGGAACTCAAATTTGGAAGCAATAACATGAAAGATTGATAAGCAGAATGGCATACTTTTAAAATTAGATGGCACAAATCACTATAAATGAATTCAAGATAAACAGCACACTGTGAGGAGATATTTACAACTGTATTCACCATGGAGAATAACATGTTAAAATTGCATGTTGATCCCATTTATCCCCTTTCAGATTAACACAGTTTATAAGCTTGACAAGATAGTGGGGGGATGGGCACCCTGGCAATGCTGGTGAGTGCAGAGGGAGTCACTGTCCCACGGAGGAGGACTCACACCTCAGGAAACGGCATGAGCACACACCATGGCCTAGTGCCACATGCCTAGGAGTTTCCCTCAAAGACCAATGCCCAGAAATATGAACCAACATTGGCAAACATTTAATGATTCCATCATCTTACATAGGAAATATGGGAAGCCCGCAGGGTGGAGGGTCACATGGCCAGGAGGCTGGAGAGTTGATGGGGGCTCTGTGCTGACATGAGGGATGGCCTGTTTGGTTTTTTAAGTGAAAAAAAAAAGTGCAAAAGAGTGAACATAGTACATGATCGCTTATGTCCAAATAGAAGCAGACAAAGGGTAACCGGTAATTTTCTATTCAACCACGTACATAGTGTACATTTGCATAAAACAAAAGTAAAGGAATAAAACGACAAGCTATAGAGTCAAATCCAAACAGAACTCCATGGACCCAAGTGTACAGCAAATTTATAATGAAAATCACACAATTCAGATATCGTGTAAATAGCATATGTTCAGTGTCCACCCTTCCTGGCATATACATACTCAGAACAGCAGGAGAACTGGGGCTTTAACTGGGTTTGTTGGAAGGGCTGATGACGCAGCGAGAGTGAAATCGCGTGTCGCAGGAGTGAGCAGATGAGCATGTCATAGTGGATGACATTGGGAGGTGGCGCTCACTGAGGGAGGGGGAGGGGAAATGCGGAAAGGCAGGCGGTGTGGGGACACCGGTGATGCTGGCTTTGAATTCCTGCCATCACCACAGACCCATGATTGCAAAGATGAAGTATTTAATTAAGATGTAGCAATCCTTCTTTCTCTAGTGCAGTGGTCGGCAAACTGTGGCTCGCAAGCCACATGCGGCTCTTTGGCCCCTTGAGTGTGGCTCTTCCACAAAATACCGACTTCTGTGCATGGGCCATGAAGTTTCAATCGCACTGTACGTGCGCGCCCGCACGTGGTATTTTGTGGAAGAGCCACACTCAAGGGGCCAAAGAGCCGCATGTGGCTTGCGAGCCGCAGTTTGCCAACCACTGGTCTAGTGTAATGGAAGTATGTATGTATATGTTTGTGTATATGACCTCCTCTATCTGTCCATTGAAAGGAATCAGGTTTCCTTGGAGAAATGGGTGACTCTGAGGCTGGAGAGGGAGAGCGCCCGTGAACCTGGGCACCCCGCCCCCCCCAAGACCCCTCTGGGCAAGCCCTTCCCCCCCTGGCTGCGTGCTCCTTCTTCAGTGCCCAATCAGAGTTCCTCGGGGGACATGCCCCTTCCCTAAGCCACACTCCCTAAAATACGCTTGTAATATTGTTGGGCACGGATCCACTCACTCAGCTCGCGTTGTACACCAGCTCCGTGACACACGATGTTTATGTGCTCATTACAAAAATGTTTATAGCAAAATAAAATGAATATTTCAAAAGGAGATTATGCATTTAATAATTTCTGTGCCCAAATTGTCTACCACTGGCATTTTCCAGCAACTGTAGAAACGGGACACACGGGCCTCCTGCTGGGTGACCCTCCGGGGGTCCTGCAGTGCCATGGCCCGCAACCCACTCCTGAGTCCCCTGTGGACAGATCTCCTGCCGCGAGCCACGCTTCTTCTTCCTTCTCATGCACACATGTGCCTTTACTCCCAAGTATTTCTCACTGTAAGGGGCACATTTAACCCACACGGCTCAGACCACCCAGCATCCTTGCTCTCCGTGAGAGCTCAAAGCATGTCCCATGTCCATGGTTCCAGTGGGGCTGTGGTCTTGGGTCCTGATGGCCCACACTGGGTCCCTGCTGCCTCCATCTCCGGTCCAGCCCTCCCCTCCCCCCAGCCTGGCCCGGCCTCTGCTGCCGACCTGCCCAGGTCCCACTCCTCACTGAGTGCCATCCAGGTAACGGAGAACAGCAGGATCAAATTGCTGGGTTGGTGACCTAGGGCAGTGGTCGGCAAACTGCGGCTCGCAAGCCACATGCGGCTCTTTGGCCCCTTGAGTGTGGCCACGAAGTTTCAATTGCACTGTACGTGCGTGCCCGCACGTGGTATTTTGTGGAAGAGCCACACTCAAGGGGCCGCAGTTTGCCGACCACTGACCTAGGGCAACAAGGCCCCAGAGTGACAGGTGACCGCGGAGAGAACGGCTCTGACCCTGTAGGAGAGACCGTGTGGACGCTCCCCCGGAAACTGACTTAGGTCCCTGCTGAGCAGGTGCTCTGGCCGTGGTCTCAGCCCCCAGGGACACTGGTGGAGGGAAGGGGGGCATGTGTCCTGCGAAGCCAAAGGGACCTCCGTGGCCCCGGAGGGCTGGCACCTGAGCCATCTAGAAAGAGAGGGAAGAGCCCAAGGACACACGTTCCCATGGTGGCCGGCCCCTTGGCGTGCTGTGCATGGGGTCAGGCAGCTTCAAGGGGCAGGGCCTGCATGGCCATGTGACCCTGACCTTCAGGCCACGCCCTCCAGCTTCCTGCCAATGCCCAGCTCTTTTCTCCAGAATCCCACAGCCCGCCCTGTCCTGCGGTGACGCCTCCCCAGCACTTCTTCCTACAGACCTGTCACAGGCAGAGCAGGTCCTCCATCCACCACCAGCCGGGTGGCTCCCGGAGGCCGGAGCCGGACACCCATCACCAGCCCTCTCCCTCCACCCCCAGCAACAGGCAAACACAACCCTGACCTCGGGCTGTAACCCCCATCCCCCAGGAGCAGGTGGGAGGCCTGTGTCCCCCTGAAGGGCCTGGCCATGAAGTGGGGAGCTCAGTGAGGCCTGGCTGCCAAACAGTTCACCCTCACCGTCCACCGGAAACCCGAGCTCCGGTCCAGGGCTGTGGGGCTGCAGCCTTCTCCCACGCCCTAACTTCAGGCTGACCGGGAGTTCTCCCTGTGTTCCTCTTGCAGAAAAACAAAGTCTTTCCATGAATTAAAAGTTTACACATCTCTGCTGAGACTATCAGCAAGCGTTTCTAAAGATGCAAACTCTTTTGTCCTCCTCTTGTGACTGGGCCTTCATCACAACTTTAAGTTTCAAGGTCCTGAGCCCAGAACAGGGCCGGAGGTGGCTGGCCCGGAGCAGTGGGGCTGGGCCCCAGACAACCCAGGACGCAGCTGCACCCGCGAAGGCAGTGCCCTGGTCGGAGTGCTGAACCTTGTCTTCCCAGGTGAACCCAGCTGTAGGCCCCACACCCAGGTTTTATCTCCATGGAAACGGGTCTACCCCTCACCGTGACAACCTAAACAACCAATGGGAATTAAATCAGAAACAATCAGAAACCTGGAACCAGCTGTGGGTGCGTGGGGTCTGAGCTGCCTGCAGGGGGCAGCCCGGGCTGGGTCTCACCTGCACCTCTTCCCAGAAAGCGCATCAGCGACTCGACCTAAAGACCAGTCTGGGCTCTCGCCCTCGGCACCCAGGGGGCTCCCAGAGGAACTCCTCCGGCCCATGGTGGCCCGGGGGGGTTGGGGGGACGTGGTTGGGTGCCCCCAGCCAGATATCTCTCTCTCTCTCTCTCTTACTTCTAGTGTTGATTTTTAAAAAAAGAATAGTTTATTGATTTTTAGAGAGAGATGGAGGGAGAGGGAGAGGGAGGGAGAGAAAAATGGATGGGAGAGTACAACATCGATCCTCTGCCTCCTGCACGGCCCCCACCAGGGATCAAGCCCGCAACCTGGGCGTGTGCCCTGACTGGGAATCCAACCCGCAACCTTTCGGGATCCGGGACGAAACCCAACCGACAGAGCCAGGGCCAGACCTTTCTCTCCTTATGTCACAGCCACTGGGACAGGGGCACCCCGCTCTGACTCCCCTGGCAGGAGCGAGAGTGGGGGGCGGGCGGGGAGGGCTGGGCCTCCTCTGCCAGCATCAGCCCAGGTGCCCACTCCTGCGTGGTCTGACGTCGGGGGCTGGAGCGGGGAGGACACCCAAGGGACCCAGTGCTAGGGCCTGGTTCCTGCTGTGCCACGAGGGTGCCTGAGGCCATTATTCTCTCCCCACATCTATGCTTTTGGAAAATTCCATCATCAAACCTCTTAAAGGCCTAGTTCCTCCCAGATCCTCATCTCGTTTGAGCACAGGGAAGCCTCCTTCTCAAACAAGGAGGGACAAAGGCTCAGGACGTGTGGCGTCTCAGCCACCTTGCCTGCCCGCCAGGGTGACACCTGCTACCCCGGTGCCGCGTCAGCCGCACCCCCTCCTGGACGCTCGCACCCTACGGTCCCGGTCTCTCCAAGTTGGGTCTGAATCACGGATCTCCACCAGGTCGGCCCACGGCCAGGCAGGGGCCATTACTCACCGCAGTCATGGGCTGGCTCCTTCTCCGAGCTCTTGGGCTCCCCGCTAAGAGCTCCTCTGAGCCTGTTGGCAAAGCAACCTCCCAAGTCACCAGGCTGACCCGGGCCCCTCGCCTCTCTGTCTGTGCTTTCCAACTCCGCTGCCCGCCTGGTGCCAGCACGCTGAGAAGGAGGTGAATGTGTGAAATATGCATGAAGCTCTCAGCAAGGCCGCCCGGGACCTCGTTCCCTCCCAGGAGCAGCCGCCACCACAGACCCCCTACGGCCAGCAGGGGCCAGGCCACTGACGGAGCGATGCCCCTGTGCCCTCCAACCAGGAGCTCCCGGCGGGGAGAGGCCGCAGCAGTGGGGGCCCTGCTGCACCTCGACTCTGTCCTCACCATCACCCCCTCTCTGGGTTTCTTCCAGAGCCAGGGTGAGGACTCAAGCAAAACCCATGAGAGAGGGTGCCTCCTAATGGGAGCGGGGGGCCGGCGGCCTGGGTGAGGCCTCAGGGGCTGAGACAGATCCAGGGCTCCTTCCGAGCTGTAGGGACCCGGCTTTAGGGACCTGGTGGCAGAGGTGGGTCTGGCCTCTGCGCCGCCCCATCCTGGAGGAGCAGTAAGGGATGGCCCGACTGCCTACAGGGCTGGGGAACGACACAGGGTGACCCCGTAAATGACCGGTCATGGTGGCCTGGGCTCGGAGCTTTCTGAGCAGAAGAAACCAGTTCTGTCCCACTGCTCTCCCCTCCGACACGGGATGGCTAACACCTGGGACAGGTGTGAGTCAGGGCTCAGCCCAGCCGCAGGCCCTGAGGCTGACAGGGCACAGGGGCTGGGCCTGCAGGAGGACGGGACCAGTAGGACCTGGGGGATGGCCGTCTCTCCACCTCCAGGCCTCCAACCTGGGCCACACAGGTGTGCTGTGCACCCGCAGGTGCCTGGCCCAGGGGCAGAGAAGCTGAAGGAAGAGCCCGAGCACCTGCCAGCACCCCCAGGGGGAGCCAGCGGGTCTGTGACAAGGACAGCCTCCCCGTTAGCGGTAGGAACCCCTCATGGAGCTCACCCTGTACCTGTCCTGTGTCCTCAGCCCGTGGCCGAGAGGGACTTCTAAATCCTAAATATTTTCATGGAAATCTGTCTTATGCTAAACTAGTGAAAGTGAACACAGCAAAGGGGCTGACCCCCCACCCCTCCCTGAGATATTTTCATTATTTGATAAGGATTTAAATGGATTTTAACTACCTCCCCAGACAGTTCTTCTTAAATGTTTTAATTTTAAGACCTTCCTGGCTTAATACATTATATGCTGCATAATCAGGCTGTATATTCACTCCCCTATCTCAGCCTGAGTCATAAGAAGATGGGATAATAATACCTCCGTCGGGTGATTAAGTACAACAATTGGGGCAAGGCCGGCCTCCTCCCAGCTCCAGCTGCCTAGAGAGCCTCTCCCTCCCCTACCTGCCATCTCCTGACCTCCCCGCCGCCCCCCCTTCGGCCCCACAGGCCCACGCACAGGTCACTCCTGGGGCAGCCCGGCCAGACCAAGACGCTCTCTCTGGGATAAGGGTATGGCGCACGCGGCATCGATCAAGCCTGCTCTGTGGCTCACCTGGCCCTGCTCACCCTCAGCCCCCACAGCATGGGGAGGGCTATTTGGAAAGAGCGGAATCCAATCTTTAGTTTAAAGACCAGCCCAGGCTCAGACATGGGTGCCGGAATCTCTGACCCCACGTCTCTGTTTTAAACAGAGTTGCCCAGCAGAGCGTTGCCCAGCCCTGGAGAGAAACGGGGACAGGTGTGCTAGCTCCATGGGCCTGGGCAGGTGACTTCTGCCGCCTGGAAGGCATAGGACCGGGACTCCTAAGGGCCCACGTGCCCTGGAGGAGATAAGGGGGTACAGGGAGCTCTGAGCTCAGAGCTGGTCCTGGCTTAAACTCCCAGCGTGACTGTGTGGGGTCTTGCTGAGCAGTGGTGAGACACCAGGCCCCGAGGCCAATTGCCTGCACTCCAGCCCGATCACTCACTGCCTCTCTGACTCAGTCTGTCCATCTGTAAAATGGGGCAATCTTGACTGCCCTGTGGGTTCCTGTGAGGATCACAGGAGTTAGCAGCCTGTGGAAGCAGGAAGCAGGGAAATGTCTGGCAGAGGTCCGAGTTGAGGACATCTGAGTGCCATTGTCGCCTTAGGGCCATTGCACCCCAGGCAGGGCTGACTCTCCATTTCTGCCCCTGGAACAAACCAGGCTGTGGCCTTGCTGGGGCTCAGTGGCTGCTGTGGCCGATCGCCACATGCGACCCTGTTGTTCTGCCCCCCTCCACCCCGACCCAGCTAGAGACGAGGGGCATTGGCAGGGGACTCAGCAGTGACCCCGCTGGACAAAGGACGCCCCGCATCAGTAACCCAGGCTTTGTGTCCAGGCCTCGTGGCCACCAAGGTCAGGCCAACCTCGTAATCAGCTCCGGGAGCAGCTCTCTGCCAGCCACCCCACCGAGGCCACCAGCAGGCGGGGCGGACACGGACGGCGTGGACGCGGTCGGATCATTGGGCCTTTATGAGCCATTCCATCTCTAAAATATGGCGTCAGTTGGAAAGTGATGATGCCTGTGGCAAGAAATATTTATCGTGTGTAGGACCGTAATAAATATTGCTTTTATATCCTAAATAAAACCGAAAAATCCTGAATGTTTTGTGGGCCCCTTTTATGTCTTCCCATTACAGCCCCGGTCCAGTGGTTTAGCCAAAATTTAGTGGCGGTGAACATGAGCTACAGTGACACGCTCCCTGTCAGCGCGCTCCACCACCGCTGTCCTGAGGGGACCCCGCTCTGACCGGGACCGTCGGACATGCAAGGAACAGCTCCCCGAAGCCGGGAAATGGCCGCTTCATGCACACGCTGCTTCTGCATTCGGAGGCCCGATTGGATCAGGACACCCTCGTTCCACATCCCTGCGGGCAGGGCGCTGTGGGAAGAAAAGGTGAGGGTGCAAACACGTGTGGCTCCAGACAGCCTCTCACCTGGGCCAGTCGGAAACACACATCCGGGCGTTGTGTTAACTGCGTGTGCCGAGGTGAGGAAGTTGGAAGGAGGGTGAAAATCATTCATTCCTCCGCACGCTTTGCCGGAAGGTGCCTTGTGGTAAGCAGCACGTGGGACGCCCCGCTTCCCGAGACCTCACAGGCAGATCAGGGGCCTACAGTGGACACACCATCGCGGGTGGATGCGGAGATGAGCCAGCAGCACTGCCCACTGAGGCCGGCGCCACACCCGTGCTGCAAGGGCAGAAGGAGTTCTGTCCTCCTGTGAGCTGCAGCCTGTTCCTCTTCATGGCCCTGACTTCTGTCTCCTAGAGCTGCAGGTCGCCCCCCAAAGGATGGTCCCCACGGGACTGAGACGAGGCCCAGGAAGGCGGCTTGATGACAAGGGGCTCAGAGAACAGACAGGACCAGCACCAGCGAGGGGCACGGGGAAATGCAGGCATTCGGATGCTCCCCGGGAGAGACTGTGAGCAGGGGGTGGTGACAGAAGGTGTAGAGAGGGGACTATTGGGAGCCACACTTGAGCACCAGGTTCCACCATGAGCTGTTTCATGCACGTGTGCACACACACATGGCTGCCGGCTCATCGCCATTTCGCTCTGGACCCATTCGGTTTTGGGAACTCCACGCTTGGGCATCCTGAGGGGATGTTTTTCTTGATAATCCAACATATCCGCCCCCCTTCCCCCAAAATGAAAACGTTTTGAATGTCTGCTCACGGCCATCAGTCACCTCGACCTCACTTTGCTCCCTGAAACGGCCCTGCTCAGATCACAAGGTGGTTTCTGGTTCCCGATGAGACCCTGGCTGATGGGAGTGGCATTGGTTTCCCCAGGAATGGCCTCCTATAAACCAGGAGGTCAAGGTTCAATTCCCAGTGATGGCCTAGAAGACACCCCGCTGGGCCACGGCCTTCCCCCGAGACACAGCCCAGCACCACACAGAGGGTGGCCTGTGAACAGCACCGGCATGAAGACCAGGGCACAGCCCAAGAGAGAGAACCCACGTGCCCAGGTGTGTCCTAATAGGTGTGGGACTGACTGAGAGGCAGGCGGGGAGGTGGTGCCACTGTGGGCCAGGGGCAGGCTCCCTGCACCTGGGAGCGAGTAGATGGGCGCTCCATCACTTAAAGAACACGATTCATTATCTGGGGTTTTATCCCACATCATTGTACGTTGAAAAGGAGGAGTTCTGTTTGAGTAGGATGTAGAGAGCCTGTCTGGGCCATCACCAATGTTTTTGTTAATGTTTCAAAGTAGAGTATCGTCAGTTATCACACAGCTTTGCTGCTTACGGTTGTGTCGGATGACTTCGCCACAAAAACACATTGGTTTAAAATATTTATTAATTTAAAAATTTTAAATTTTTTTCTATACAAAGATGATGAGAAAAGTCCCATGCACACTCTGGGCATACAATAAAAATAACTCAAATGTCATTGGATGGTTTTGTACAAAATAATTCTTTTTCGGTGGGACCTCCAACAGGCAGTGCAGCCCCCTCTCCAGGCCGGGGTGTCCGGGGGTATGAGGTGATTACCTTACGACACCTGGGAGTGCTCCCCCCCGTCCCTGTGCCCTGGTGTTCACAGATGTCACTATGACGAATGATAAAGTACCCTATTGCTACTACGCAGAAAACGAGACGGAGACGTGAGGACACTTGAGTGAGGAGCGCCCCGGCTCCGGGAACTCCTGGGGGCCCGCAGGGACTCACAGAGGTTGGCAGAGAGTCGGCTCAACTCGGGAAAGTGCCTCGAGATGGTTTCAGATGGTGCCCGCGTCTGCCGAGTTACCAACCTGCAGTGGGTTTAGCATCTGTATATATTACAAGTCATTTGCAGAATTAAAACAACCAAGGGATCCACATGGCATGGCAATTAGAAATGCATCAAACTCTGCACGTTGTACAAAAAGCTTCAATATGAAACAGTAATCCTCTGAGAACTGAGCCGGCCCGGAGGCACCCCCGCCGCGCAGCCTGGGCCTCCCCCACCGCCCACCCCTTTCCCGCGAAGCTCAGTCTTATTGCATTTTCCACACACTCATCTCATTTTCCGCAGCCTGACTCTGTTTTCCTTGTCCCGTTTCTTAAGCGTAAGAATGAATTGGTTGAAAAAGTGCTCTTGGTCCTTCCTTTTTTGAACAAGTCGAAATCTCTGGTCCCGGCCATACTTCTCAGCAAACTCCTTGAATGTGGTCCTGAAAAGCAAGAAGGTCCTGCTAAGCCCTCCCCTGAGCTGAGTCCTGGTGTTCTGGAACCGTGCCCGCCGGCCGTACCCGAGAGGGAGGGCACCCCTTCCCCAGGGCCAGGGGAGCAGGGAGTTTGGGAGGATCAATAGGCTATAGGGAGTAGCTCTGGGCCTCCAACAGCTGACCCACCTGCTCCCCACACTAGGCTACTCCCACTGGGGCTACAGACCCATTGAAGGTGTGTGCATACTTTCACTTGCAGACCCCCCATCAACACATCCAATAGCCTCTAGAAATGAGCCTGCCCTCCCTGCCTCTCCGGCCTCCTCGCTCTGAGCCCGCTGCTGCCCACCTGCCCCCCGTCGTTGTTTCGGCCACACAGGTCTTCTTCAGTCTCTTGCTCTTACCAATCACCAACCTGCCAAGGGTCTTGGCATATGCTGTTACCTTGCCTGGCACACCCTTCCCTTATTTCTTCACTCATCATTTAAAGCCCACTCGTCATTAGGCATCAGGCCGACCATATTTTCCTCAAGAACATGCTCCCTATGTGGAGGACCAGGGACCTGTGCATGGCTCAGGCATGACCTTCATCAAGGATACGACCTCCATAAGCCTCCATAGTGCAGTTTTACTGGATCCTCCCGCACGGGTGTGGGAACGCCAGTATCGGCTTTGTTCCCATTGGATATCCTAAAGGTCTGGCCCTGTGGCCGGGTGTAGTGAGCACCCAGATATTGGTGGACTGAATCCGTAACTGCCAGGCCAGGGAGTCCCTGTGAGGTCACTGGAGAGGGGTCCTGGAACCTTCGCCAGCGCGGGGTCCTCAGGGCTTTCGCTCCTTCCAGGTCTGGACCGGAAGCTCAGGAGCGGTGAAAGCTACAGAGCGGCTGAGGCCCAGGGGCCGCGTGCAGGCGCTCAGACCTGCCTCCCTCAGAGCCTGGCGGGGGGTGGGAGTGGGGGT